>NC_063163.1:90535959-90842659 GCF_023159225.1 Perognathus longimembris pacificus | reverse complement strand
ACTGAACACACTTGTAAGTAGTCCTAACTTTAACACTGGGTCCTTGCCCAACCCCACTCTTTCACAGCTCATGTCATCCAGTGAAGTAAAAAAAAAAAAAAAAATCAGCATGATGATCATATATATCTGTTTCTCAAATAAGAGACTGTCTTTTTTCCAGCACACTGTTCTGAGTTCCCAAAAGCTGCCTCAAGATTCCAGAGAGTTGGGTTGGGGATATGGCAAAAGTGCTTGCCTCTTATACATGAAGCCCTGGGTTCAATTCCCCAGCACCACATATACAGAAAATGGCCAGGAGTGGTGCTGTGGCTCAAGCGGTAGAGTGCTAGCCTTGAGTAAAAAGAAGCCAGGGACAGTGCTCAGGCCCTGAGTCCAAGGCCCAGAACTGGCAAAAAAAAAAAAAAAAGGGAAAGATTCCAGAGAGTTGCCCTAAATATTATCCTATCAGTTGCCCTTTTCCAAGAGGTGGGCCCCCAGCTGCCATCAAGAAAACTGTGGAAGGAGCTGTGGATGTGGCTCAGTGGTTGAGTGCATGCTTGGTATGCACACAGCTCTAGTTTCCATCCCAGCACCAAAAAGAGAAAAAAGAAAAAGCTGGCCAAAGGTACATGTCATTTCAGTTCTCAACTCTATCCACCCTAGTTGTTGACAAATGAAAGGTGACTTTAGAGACACTGGCCTCTTAGCCACTAGTAGACCTGGACATATCACAATATTATTGCCTCAGGATTGTCACTCAATGCCACAGGACATTGGCATAGAACTCATGGACGGGACAGCAGGGATGAATATTTGGCCATTGTCAAGGGTTTGACTTTACTGTTGACCTTGCACAGTGGAGACCCACCAGCACTTCCCTTTGAGGCCATGAGACTACTGATTGGAATTGCACGTGTAGAATATGTGTTGCACACAGAAAGACCCTAGACCCCCTAGGTGTTTGGTGACCCTTAGCAGCTATATTGTGATGGTTGGCATGGTGGCTTCTGTGGTAGTTCCTGTGTGGACATTGAGTGTTCAGGGGATGTGCCATGTGGTCAGAGTTCTGGTGCTAGTAGGTCAGTCATTCCTGCCTGCCATACCTGGTATTTGTTAACTGGGAGGATAAAATTGGGCTGTTCTCTTGCCTCAGAAGAAACGATATATACAACTTGTTTTATTATTTTATAATACATGCTTTATGGGCCTATCTTTTTTTTGTAGGAAATAGTAGGATGCATTTGATTGATACTTGAAATCTTGCTACAACCACTGAACCAAAAGACAATGTTTTTGGTAGTATTGAGACTTGAACTCAGAACCTTGTACTTCCTAGAAAGGTGCTATATCACCAGCCATACCTCAAAACTGTTTTGCATGGTGGTGGTGGTGCTGGTGATATGTGTGTATGTGTGCTTAGCTTTTTTGCTCAAGGCTGTTGCTGTACCACCTAAGCCATATCTCCATACCTTCACTTCTGGCTTTTAATAGTTATTTGGAGATAGGAATCTCTTAGGTTTGTCCGCCCAGGCTGGCTTAGAACCATGATCCTCAAATCTCAGGCTCCTTAGTGGCTAGGATTACAGGTGTGAATCACCAGCACCCTGTTTACATTGATTATGTTTGAAATAGGGTCTTGCTTTTTTTTGCCCATACATGTGCCTAGGCCACAATTTTCCTATTGAAGCTGGTGCATGCCAACATGCCTAGTTATTGTAAGAAGTAGTCTTACCAATGTCCATCATTGGGAAGGTTAAAAAAAAGATGAAGGCTGGGAGGGGGTGGGTTGGGCAGAGGGAAGGGAGGAGAAAAATATAGAAGGTGGTAACAAGCATGACAAGAAATATACTCATGGGGCTGGGAATGTGGCCTAGTGGTAGAGTACTTGCCTTGCATGCGTGAAGCCCTGGGTTTGATTCCTGAGCACCATATACACAGAAAAGCTGGACGTGGTGCTGTGGCTCAAGTGGTAGAGTGCTAGCCTTGAGCACAGAGAAACCAGGGACAGTGCTCAGGCCCCAAGTTCAAGCCCCAGGACAGGCAAAAAAAAAAAAAAAGAAAGAAATGTCCTCACTACCTTAAGTATGTAACTGTAACCCCTCTGTACATCATTTTAACAATTTTTTTGCATTTTTTTAAGAAATGCAAGAAAATAAAGAAGGGGTCTCACATGCATTCCTCAGACTGGCCTCAAACTGAAATCTTCTTCATCTCAGTGTCATAAACAGGCTTTCAGGCATGTACCCCTGGAAGCCAGCCCAAAAGACAATATTTGGTTATATTTTTATTTCATTTTATGCTGTTTTATTTTATAGGGCTGGAATAGAGCCCAGATCCTTGCATATTTTGAGCAAGAGATGTACTGCCAAGCTACACACCTAGTCCCCAGTTTTTGGCTACTTGTCTACTTGTGAACTCCATTACTTTCAATGGCAGAATATCACTTGCCAATTTAGACTGGTCTAGATTCCTTCTTGTCCCATCTTAGGACCCAGCTCTCTTCCTGTGTACTTCCCACCTCCTTTTTAAAATGTGCATCTCTTGTTTGCTGCCCTTCCACTTGGTGTCCTGATGTGCTCTGGCATGTATTCTTCAGCAGCCCAGGATTATGTGTGCCCTCTGCAAGGAAGCCATGCCATATGCACCTGCTGCTTCCAGCCCATGCCAGACCGGAGAGCTGAGCGCGAGCAGAACCCCCATGTTGCCCCTCAGCACTGTGAGTAAGCCTGTACATCTGCTATGTGTCCTCCTACAGGACTTTACTGTATTTCCCCCAAGACTCAGGCTTCAAATGATACTGACTTTGTGTGGAATGTAAAACAAGGATATAATACCTTTTCTTCCCCACCTGCATAATCAGTTAATCCCATATGACCATGTTAAACAGTCTATCTTTTCTCACTAATTGGAAGTATGGCTCCATATAGACCAAGCTTCCATATGTGGATAATTGTCCTTCTGGGTTCTGTATCTATATCCATCCCCAAATCTATACCATAGTTGCTGTACAATGTCTTACTTATAAATCTAAGAGATGAAGTATGTTTTTATAGTTCTCATTAAAACAGCTGTTAGGGTTGGGGATATAGCTCAACAGTAGAGCACTTGCCTAGCATTTATGAGTCTCTGGATGTAAATCCAGCATTTCTTAAATTTATAAATACAGCAGTACTTACTTAATGGCTGCTTAGATTTACTTCCAACTGAAATGTCTGTTTAAGTATACTACCTTTTTTAAAAAAAAATGCTTCCAAAAGCCAGACACTAGTGGCACTTCTCAGGAGGCTGAGATCTGAGTATTGTGGTTCAAAGCCCTCTCAGGCAGAAAGGTTCCCATGAGACTCTTATCTCCAATTAACCACTGAAAAAGAGAAATGGCACTGTGGCTCAAAGTGGTAGAGCACTAGCCTTGAGCAAAATAGCTTAGGGACAACACCCAGGCCCTGAGTTCAAGCCCCATGACTGACCAAGAAAAAGCTTCCAAATATGAGTGTTCCATATGCATTAAGTTCAAGCCCAGGACTGGCTATTAAATGAACAGAAGTGTAAACTGGTAATTGTATGAGTGGGTCCTCACTGTATATAAGCCTTTATTCTAGATATCAAGGTATTAGCACATGGCCACAGTATAACTCTTCACTGCAATAACATAAAGCACTACTCAAGCACAAAAGCTCAGAGTTTGTAGCCAGGCCCTGAGTCCGAGCCCCAGGACTAGCACAAAAAAAAAAAAAAGCTGGGCACTGGTAGTCCACGCCTGTAATCCTAGCTACTCAGGAGGCTCACAGTTCAAAGCCAGCACAGGCACGAAAGTCCGTGAGACTCTATCTCCAATTAACTAGCCACCAGAAAATCGGAAGTGGCGCTGTGGCTCAAGTGGTAGAGTACTAGCCTTGAGCAGAAGAGCTCAGGGACAGCATCTAGGCCCAGAGTCCAAGCCTGTCAACTGGGGGGAAAAAGTCTACTAAGGCAGGTAAGGTAATAAGAAAATAGCAGAAAAGGGGTATGACTGCAGTTGCTGCAGTTGCTGCAAGAATGACACATTTTCAGACCTGGAAAGTAGCCTGTCAGGCTGTTTGGGTGCTGGAACAGATGTGACCAGTGAGTCCAGTCCTTTTTAAAATTACAACTGATAGTCATCACAATTCAGTCATCTTTACTGTTGCATATCCACTGAGATGTTGCCTCTGTGCCTTAATTCTGTGGGAACTCCTTGTGAAGAATGTTTTTGAGCAGTTGAGCTCCTGAATCTGGAGCTGAAAATTGTTACATGTGAGTCAAGGAGCAGCTCTGGGGCCCAACTGACCTACTGTCCTCTGTCCACAGGTACAGTGTGCCTGCAGCCCTTCTGTCACCTATACTGGGGTTGTAGCCGTAGTGGCTGTTTCGGCTGCCTTGCTCCCTTCTGTGGTAATGTCACTTCTTTAGCGCTCACTTGTTTTGACTTTTGTGTGTTTTCTTGGTGAACTTGAAGACAGGTAGTGGTGGTGTTGAATATATACTGCTATATGTGGGGAGGGGGAAGAAGTCACTGGTAGTTACCAAGTGATATACCTGGCTTTGCTTGCTGCACTGCAGAGGTTTGTTCCTTTGGAATTTTTAAATTCATTTTGCCTCAGAATACTTAAGGATAAAATAAATTTCCAATACAGGAAGGACTATTTAGGTATACCACATTTATAACATCAGTGGAGGCAGGAGGATCTAGAGTTCCAGGCCAGCCTGGGTTACATATTGAGTTCAAAGCTAGCCTGGCGTATATAGGAAGATTCTGACTGGCAAAAGAGGAAGAGAAGGGGGGAATGGAGAGGGAGGAGGAGAGGATGTGGATTTCCGTGTAACCTTTCCTTTCTGTATATAATCAAGGAAAATAAGGGCTGGAAATGTGGCTGAACGGTAGAGTGCTCAGCTAACATGTATGAAGCCCTGGGTTCGATTCCTCAGCTCCACATACACAGAAAAAGCCAAAGTAGGGCCATGGCTCAAGTGGTAGAGTGCCAGTCTTGAGCAGAAGAAGCTCAGGGACAGTGCCCAGGCTCTGAGTTCAAGCCCCAGGATTGACGGGGAAAACAAGGAAAATAGGATTGGTTATCCTACTAGACAAACAATACTTGGATATCAAACAGATTGATCTTTTCCCTCTCCTCTGGCAGAGCTCAACCTGGGGGACAAGTGTCTGGATGGAGTACTGAACAACAACAACTACGAGTCAGACATTCTGAAGGTACTACAGGTGCCACCTTCCAGCTCCCCTGGGTCCAAAGTTCATGCAGTGAAATTCATTACCAGAGTTTTGGGTCAAAAACTCCAGCTCCATCAGTCCCAGTAGGCTAGGCTTGGCTACCCCTTCCCACACCCCAATGAAAGAGACAAACAGTGGTGAAGTAGCAGAAGAAGGAGATTTAATTGGCGTGGCTGCATCAGGAAGAATCAAGTGGTTCAGTGACCCCAAGTTTTTTTAATCTTTGGGATACTGAAGAGAGCTTCTAGATCATAAGGGGAAGAGGCAGGAAGCACACATAGTTAATCAGTCTTGGTTAGACTGATCTGATTGATCATTATCGGGATTGGTTATACAGGACTTGAAACGATTAAAAAAAAAGCCGTTATTACCTATGGGGGACATCTGACTCTCTTTATAGATCAATCTTTTTGTTCCTAGAATCAAAGATGATTGCAGGTGAGAGGTTCAGGAAGAAAGGGTTAAAGGAAAAAAATGCAGCCAGAGAGGATCAGAATGGAATTATTTAGCACAGTGGCTGAGCACCTTCTTTCTGATTCCCACTGTTAAGTAATCACTCTATTTCTATGGGAGGTGAAAGGCTGAGGGTCATTTTCTTAAGTAACTACTTTCTGCTAATAAAGGGAGTAGTAGAAATCTCAAGATAGAAGACCTTGACAGGATCAAAAAACTTAATTTCCTGTGTATTCAGCCATGAGGGGGGCTAGGTATCAACAACTGTAGAGAGATACTCCTTGAGTGATTAACATATTTGTGCAGAATTAAGCAGACATATGACTCAGAGTTTTAAGACACAGGAGATAGATGTAAAATGAAGACAGGGAGCTGTGTCCTGGTGGCTCATGCCTATAATCCTACGTACTTGGGAGGCTAGGAATGGAAAGATTGCAATGTGAGACTGGTGTGGGCAGAAAAGATTGGGAGACACTTTCTCAAGCCATAGCCAAGTGTATAGTGTGATACATGCTTATCCTGGGTTTGTAGGAAGCTGACATCACAGAATCACCGTTCCAAGATAAATCCCAGGCAAGAAAAGCCCGTGAGACTATTTCTATGGAAAGAGGCTAGAAATTGTGGGATGTGCCTGTCATCCCAGCTAGAATGGAAAAGCTAAAAGAGGCAGATTGCTGGTCCAGGGCAGGCCCAGGCAAAAAGCAAGACTACTTTGATAATAACTAGCTAACAAAAGGGCTGAAGTTGTAGCTCATGGTGGAGTGCCTGCCTAGCAGACAGAAGGCCCTGAGTTGAAACTTACTACTGAAAAAGAAATTGCCTATATGGCCTGTTTTTTTTTTTTCCTGTTTTTAATTTGTGGGCTCAAATGAGAAATCACTGCTTTTTAGAAAAAACAGTTTCTAGGTATTTATTACAAAGGTAATTATAAAGATACTGACTTCCCTCTTACCTTGGGGGTTGAGTTGGATAAACTGAAGATATTCTTTCCTTTTTTTTTTGGTCAGTCATAAGCTTGAACTCTGGGCCTCAGCACTGTCCCAACCACTTGAGCCATAGCACCACTCCGGTTTTCTGGTGGTTAACTGAAGATAAGTGTCTCATGGACTTTCCTGCCCTGGCTGGCTTTGAACACATCTCAGCCTCCTGAGTAGCTAGGATTACAGGTGTGAGCCACCAGTGCCCGGCTACTTTTTCCTTTTTAGCCCCTGGCATTTTGTTGAAAACCATGAGGTATCTCTACAACTTTTATAGTTAGTGTCAGAATTCTTAGCATTTTCTGACCAGTATAGTAGTTCATTCTCTGTATTCCATTTATCCATAGTTGTTTTTTTTCCATATTCTAAAAATAAGTATTTCCTTTTTGCTTGTCACACCACGAATCCAAATCTATAGGAAATGCTTCCTGAAAGAGAAGGTTTCCCGTAAATGTTGGCCCCTTTCTTTGGCACCTTTCTTTTCTGAGCATTTTCCTTCCCATGTGTGAGGAAGCTACTGACTCAGCTCTTGAATTGCAACATACATATTGTGCTCTTCTGCCCTACTGCTGAGAGCTTTCTCTCCCTCCTGTCCAGCACCACTGACAGCATACATTGTGGGGCCTTCAGTTTGCCTAGACATACCACCAGGCATGCTTGCCTCAACAGTACACCTTACTTTTATGTTTACGGTAATACTTTCTTTTTTTTTTTTTTTTTTTTTTGCCAGTGCTGGGGCTTGGGACTCAGGGCCTGAGCACTGTCCCTGGCTTCTTTTTGCTCAAGGCTAGCACTCTACCACTTGAGCCACAGTGCCCCTTCTGGATTTTTCTATGTATGTGGTGCTGAGAAATTGAACCCAGAGCTTCATGTATACAAGGCAAGCACGCTACCACTAGGCCATATTCCCAGCCCCAATGGTAACACTTTTTTTTGGTACTCTGCACAAAAAGAGCTAACAGCACTGTATTTCTGAAGGACAGAGGAGATGTCATGTCCTCAGCTTTTCTTGTTATAGGGCTGTGGGGTTCCAGCAAGGTTTGGTGTCTCATCTGTGCTTGTTTATAACTGCCTTCACAGTATTTTTGAGAGAATGGTGACACACAGAGGACAGTGCTCAATATGAAGGCTAAGAGAAAGCGCCACTTCCTTCTGTGCAAATGTTATTGGGGGCTGGAAGCTGGTTGCTCATGCCTGTAATTCTAGCTACTCAGGAGGCTGAGATTTGAGGATCACAATTCAAAGCCAGTTGGCAGTAAAGTTTTTGGGACTCTTTTTTATCTCCCATTAACCAGAAAACTGGAAATGGTGCTGTGGCTCAGAGTGGTAGAATGCTAGCCTTGAGTGAAAAAGTTCATTCAGGAATAGCTCCCAGGCCCTGAGTTCAAGCCCCACAATGGACAAAAAAGAATGTTGATTGGAGTGGCTGTGCTCTGGCTTCAGACACCTTCTTGGCCTTTGGTGAATTAATTTCCTCGCTTGTCATTTTAGTTTTTCTCCATCTAAACTAATATTTCTCATTGCCCTTTTTATTTCCCATGATAGAATTACCTTGTGACCAGGGGTCTGACTTGGAAAAACATGCTGACAGAGTGTCTCATGGCTCTTCAGCGTGGAGTGTTTCTACTGTCTGGTAAGTTGCATTTCACTGACTTTGGTTTGTTTGCTTTTTTACAACAGATACGAATTTCTAAGGCTGTTTTGCCTCCTACATAGCAGGGAAAGTCTGACCTCTATCTTTTCCAGAGATCTTGATACTGTGTGTGTGTGTGTGTGTGTGTGTGTGTGTGTGTGTGTGTATGTGTGCATGTGCACACCAGTTCTGGGGCTTAAACTCAGGATCTGGGGCTATCCCTGGGCTTTTGTTCTCAAGGCTAGAACTCTACCAATTGAGCTACACACACCTCCACTTCTGGCTTTTTGATGGTTATTTAGAGATAAAAGTATCATGGACATATCTGCCCAGGCTGGCTTTGAAATGTGATCCTCAGATCTTAGCGTCCTGAATAGGATTACAGGTATAAACCACTACCACAGGGCTGCCTCTTAATTTACTATGTGTGTGTTAAATGAATATAAACATGCAGAACATATTAATGTACCTTCTCTCCCCATTGGGAGAAGCGAGAGACATGGGTTGGGTAGACTTTACCACTAGTTGGCATGAAATCCAGGGATGATTGTCTCCACATTCTAGATTTTCTGACACTTGGTGCATCATTACTTGGGAGAGTTGTACCTTCTCCTAATAGAGCACATAGTACCTGTGCAGTGCCACTAATGGAAACTGCAGAAATATTAACAAGCCATTTTTTTCTAAGACATAAGTTATTATGAGAGAAAGACTTGAGAGGATTGACCTCTTAAGTCAAAATCCCTTATAGCTGTTTCTGTCTTGAGGACATGCTCTAGTGAGTACCTTGTCTGTCAGTGTTCAGCATGACTACCACTTGCATCAGTTGCTTGGAATGACTTTTGCTTTACATTGGATTCTTAATTTTTCAAGAATGATAATGGCCCACAAAGAAAATGAGTGATCTCAGGATATGCAAAGGATAAAGTAAGTCACTGGAAAGTCCCTCATATAAAAACACACAAGTGATTGGTAGTGTAGCTCAATAACAGAGTTCTTGCATCCATTTGTGATGCTCTGGGTTCTCCAGCACTGCAACAACATAAATGGATACTTAAAAATAAAAACACTAAGCCAGGCACTGGTGGCTCACACCTGTAATCCTAGCTACTCAGGAGGCTGAGATCTGAGGATTGCTGTTCAAAGCCAGCTTGGGCAGGAAAGTCCATGATTTTCTTATATTCAATTAACCACCACATAGCTGGAAGCCAAACTGTGGCTCAAAGTTATAGAACAGTAGCCTTGAGCAGAGACAGCGCCTAGGCCGAGTTCAAGCCCCAGGACTGGTACACACACACACACACACACACACACACGCACGCACGCACGCACGCACGTCCAAGAGGGCCAAATGTGGTGATACATTATAATCCCAACTGGTTGCAAGGTAGTTATAGGAGGATTCCAGTTTGAGTACATTCTAGGCAAAAGTTAGGGGCTAGTAACTTCTATCTATAATCTTAGCTGAGATCTGAGGACCATGGTTGAAAGCCAGCCCCACAGGAAAATCTCTGAGACTCTTATCTCCAATTAACCAACAAAAAGATGGATGTGGAAGTGTGGCTCAAGTGGTATAGCTCCAGTCTTGAGTGAAAAAGCTGAGGAATAGCCCCCAGACTTTGAGTTCAAGTCCCAGTCCTGGCAAATACACATGCCAAATGTGGTGTTGCACCTCATTGGAAGGCAGAGGGAGAAAAAGATCATGATCTGGGTAAAAGTGCTAGGAGAAAAATGAAAGCAAAAAGACCTGATGTGGCTCAAGCAATAGAACACTTTCCTAGCAGGTAAGAAGCCCCGAGTTTGAGCTGTACTTGTTCGCCCCGATTCCCACCAAAAAAACAAAACAAAACAAAAGTTTGTTCTGGTCCTCAGGCTTGAACTCAGGGAATGGGCATTGTCCCTGGGTCTTTTTTGCTCAAGCACTCTACTACTTGAGCCACAACTCCACTTCTGGCCTTTTGGTGGTTAATTGGAGATAAAAGTCTCATGGATAGCTGAGCACCAGTGACTCACACTTGTAATCCTACTTGTAATAGCTACTCAGGAGGCTGAGATCTGAGGATCACACAGTTCAAAGCCGGCTTGGGCAAGAAAGTCTGAGAGACTTATCTCCAATTAACCACCAGAAAACTGGAAGTGGTGCTGTGGCTCAAAGTGATAGAGCTCTAGCCTTGAGCTGAAGAGCTCAGTGACAGTACCCAGGCCTAGAGTTCAAGCCCCATGACCGACGCCCCCCCCCCCCCAAAAAAAAAAAAAGGAATCTTATGGACTTTCCTGCCTAGGCTGGCTTTGAGCCACAATCTCCAGATATTAGCTAGGGATTCCAGGCTGAGCCACCATTGCCTGGCTCTTCCTAACATTTTTATGGAGTTTTTAGTTTAAACATTTTTTAATCCATGTGGGATTACTTTGCTAATAGAAGATAAATTGGTTTTGCTGCTGCTTTTCAAATGTATAGTGCATCATCTCTACCTCATTTATGGATCGATGTTAACTTCCCATATTTTAAAGTACTGTATCTATTCTGCTATTTAGAAAATGACATCTACTGTGTTATTTGAGCCTGTGTGCTCTATCCACATGAGGCTGTGTTCCCTTCAGATTACAGAATTACTGGAAACACTGTGTTATGTTACTGCTGTGGTCTACGCAGCTTCCGAGAGTTGACCTATCAGTACCGACAGAACATTCCTGCTTCTGAGCTGCCAGGTAAGGTGTCTACAGACTCCAGGTCTGTCTGAATTGTCTTCTTGACCTGTTTATAACGTGTTCAGTTTGGGCCTTGGTGCAGTGCTCGTCATAGATCTGATTTGTGATGCAAAGCCAGCTGGGGCAGGAAAGTCAATGAAACTTTTATCTCCAATTAACTGCCAGAAAACTGTAAGTGGCACTGTGGCTCAAAGTGGTAGAGGGCTAGCCATGAGCAAAAAAGCTCAGGAACAATGCCCAGGCCTGGACTTCAAGCCCCACGACCGACAAAAAAAAAAAAAAAAAAAAGAAAGAAAGTCCTACAAGCCAAGGAGATGGGCACCTGAGCTTCACGATGCTGTTTACTATAGGACTATCACTTTGTCATACTGCTGGTCAAGGCAACTCGTATTTTTATTTTTTATTTATTTATTTTTTTTGTTATTGTTGTTGCCAGTCCGTGGGGCCTGAGCACTGTCCCTGGCTTCTTTTTGCTCAAGGCTAGCACTCTACCTACTTGAGCCACAGCTCCACTTCTGGCTTTTATCTATATATGTGGTGCTGAGGAATCGAACCCAGGGCTTCATGTATATGAGGCGATTACTCTACCACTAGGCCATACTCCCAGCCCCGGCAACTCATATTTTTAAAACAGAGATGTTATATTGATTACTGGAGTAATTTCATTTCCTAGATTTGGTTTGCAGTTATATTTGTTTTAATTCCTAGCATGGTCTGAGGAAACTGGTCATAGAGTGACAAGATGCTTTGTATTGAGAACTTCATCCTATTTCTTCTTGCACCTTCCATTAGCTGTGTGATATGTATGATGTCTAATGTGGATACGCATCTTCTCTGTTCCAGTGGCTGTGACATCCCGTCCTGACTGCTATTGGGGCCGTAACTGCCGCACTCAGGTGAAAGCTCACCATGCAATGTGAGTCAGGATGAGGGATATAGTCGGGTACAGGTCTTTGAGGTTCAGGAAGGCAATGACAGAAATGAACTCTATTTAAATGTGTACTAATTGGGAAGCTGGGGCATAGCTCAGTGGTAGAGACCTTGATATTAATTTGAGACTTTGGTTATATGGTAATAATCATATACTTCTATAAAGTCACCCGATATATAAAACAGCATCTTCATGTAGAAATTCTCATTTCCTGAGGTGTTTGTATATAAATGTCCACCTTCCACCTCTGTGTCTTTATCTCTGGAGTCATTTTATCGCAGATCTGATAGCTTCTGGAACATACTGGATATACATTTGAGGGTTAGCTCTTTCTAAGTCAGTGGCTGTGGTTGCTTAGCATATCCATCCTATGCTACCAGCCCCATTCACACATTCACGTAATGCTGTGACAACTGGGCTTCCCAGTATGAGTGTATTTGAGAGTAATATAACTTGGCAACTCCCTACCACCACTATGGTGTCTCTGGTGTGGTCTTTCTTTTTTTATTTGTTTAATTATGTGGTACAGAGGAATCAAACCCAGGGCCTCATGCATGCCAGGCAAGCATTCTATCACTAAGCCCATTCCCAGTCCTTTGATGCGGTCTTTTAGTGATGTTTATAGCAATGTCTGTGTTGCCTTGTGAGGTTGGAGCTTAGTGGTTATCTTTGCCCTGTTTTCAAACAGCCAAGTGACATGGCCACTATTAATCCCTGGCCAAATAGATCCATTGGTTCAAATTAAGGTAATTTGCTAGTATATACACACACACACACAATTCTGACATGGTTCTTCCAGTGTGGGGTTCTATAGTCCTTTATTTGAACCTGTCTCTGATGGTCTTTGTATGATTTGGGAATTTTCTTCCTGTAGGAAATTCAATCACATCTGTGAACAGACAAGGTTCAAGAACTGAGCATCAGGGGAGACATGAAGACAACTGTGGAGCACTGAAGACAGTGATACCATGTGTAAACACTTTAAGGGCATTTCTGTAGTTTCCCCTAAGTAGTGCTGGGGTATCTGGCCAAGACCCTATGATGTGATTTTTTTCTTTTGTGGATTTTACCCCTAGGTGATACTCCCTTGGGTGGCCTGGGAGGCCTAGAGGCCACAGGCATTTTGGTGAGTGCAGGAGGCAGAGAACTTCCTGCCTGCCAGCTGTCCCCTCCTGCAGGGACAATGACAGTGCAGGTTTGTGCTTTCATACCTTTTCCACAACTACAGTTGAATTGGGAATCTCTTTGAGGAAAAGTTTGATGGAAGAAAGGTGGAGGTTTATCAGAAGCATACTATTTAAGCAAAGGGAGCTTAAGTTTACAGCCTATATGGTGTACAGATTATTCTGCTGTTGGGAAATCTCAGCCTTTTATATATTTTTTATTTTAATAGGTTTGGTGCTTCTAATAAGATTTAAGTATCACAAACTGTAGCACAAATAATATAATTTATAATTTACAAATTGACTGTAATTGGTGATAGTATAATATTTGAAAGAATATGTTTTTATTAAAAAAAAATCAGTTGTCCAAAACTGCTAACCCTGGATGTGGATGTCAAGTTAGCAGCTTCTTGCTGAGTGTGTGAATGGAGTTTTCAGTTCCCTAGCACAGGACTGGCCATGGTCCCTGCTCCCAGTGGAGTAGCCCCCCTGGTGAGACCCCCACAAAGCTCTTGATGGGGGTTGCGGGAGGCTTTGCCCCCGTGCCCTTTCTTGCTACATTAGGTTTGCCATGTCATCTGGAATAATACTTGAAATTTTGTTTTTTGTTAAAAACGAAAGGGGTTCTTTTTATCTTTCCTTGAAATTACCTGTTATGTTTGTAAACTGGTAACTTTTTTGCTTCTTCTCAGGAATACAATTTTCAACTGTTGTCTTGCTCTTGATAGTTTTACTGAGAGGCAGCACTCTGTATTTGTGGGAGAAACTTCTCTTTTTTGATTCTAATAAACAAGCTGTGTTTGTTTTTCTCCTTTGTGTTGGGTTTGTGTATAGAGCTGCCACAGACTCAGGTTCTTATGGAGGGTTACTTGTTCTTTACTACCTGTAATATGTCATTTACTGCCCTCTAGTTTCACAGCAACCTGAGTCACATAGGATCAGGTTGGGCCCCAAACCTGAGTATCAGTAAAAATATCACAAGGCTCTCTTCATTCCACTGAACCCTGGAAGGCACAGCCTCTTTGTCCAGTGTAGATATGTTTGTTGTCTGTAGCAAGGAAGGGAAGGCTGCTGTGTGTGTCTAGCCTTAGAGAGAAGGCTGAGCATTCATTCTCCCTCTCCCATCTCCAAAAGGTAAAAATGAAAGTAAAACCCAGAGGATTCAGTAGCCTTTTATGTCTAGGGTTAGGTTTCAATATTTCTAAGAGGAAGGATAGCTCCAGTGCCATTTAGGAGTCTGTTGTGGCTCCTCTGTCCTTCAAAGCAGTGCATCCCTGGTCCAAGGGACGGGGCTGAGGGGATTCTGAAGTATTTCTGATTGTATGGTGGTCAGAAGAGAGACTATATCCAGCTCTAATCCAAAGGAGACTTGGGCATGGGTCTGAACTGACTTGGGTGTGGTCTGAACTGCCTGATTATAGGACTCATGGGCTCTTTATAATTTTCTTTACTTCCTCCCAACCTCCCAACAGTGTGCCATAGGGAATGTGCAGGTTCCTGCATGGGATTGCCCCCAATGGAATGGTGTGGCAGCAGCCACATAGTCAGTGGGCTTTTCTGTGGCTCTTGAGCCTATCTTTGGGACAGACTCAAGAGATGGGACTGACAGCTGCAGCCCACTGACTGTCTTATGTGTATATGGTATAGCTAAGGGTAAGGTAGGGCATGTTCCTGGTGACACCAACTGAAGCTGAGGTCGGCCCTGTCCACTTCCCCATTTTATCATCTGTGTTCTCATGTGCTGTGGGGAGCATCCCATCTTAGCCTGAAGGGTTCCAAGTTCTGAGCCAGAGCAGAAGGCCCCCTCAGGTCCCAGGGTAACCAGCACAACTCCAGGAAGGCCTTCACTGGACTAGCCTCTATCAGGACTCTGACTAGAACTGACTGGAACTGAAAATGCCCTTAAAGCCTAAGCCTGCTACTAAAGCTATTTGAAACAGGGTAAATCATCCTGTTTTTTTTTTTTTTTTTTTGCCAGTCCTGGGGCTTGAACTCAGGGCCTAAGCACTGTCCCTGGCTTCTCTGTGCTCAAGGCTAGCACTCTACCACTTGAGCCACAGCGCCACTTAAGGCTTTTTTCTATATATGTGGTACTGAGGAATCAAACCCAGGGCTTCCTGTATGCAAGATAAGCACTCTTGCCACTAGGCCATATTCCCAGCCCAGGGTAAGTCATCTTGATTACTCGAGTGTCATGATTAACTGAGGCCAGATCTAATGCATAGTAGTCCAGAAAGCTGCATCCAGCCTGAGCTACCTTTCACCCCAAGGATATGGCCAAACCAGAGAGGCAGCCTCAAGTCTAGAATGGGCTTCTGTTTGCCTCCATAAGAGAACAGCCCCAAATGGCTAGAGAAAACAGTTTTGCATACCCACCAGCTAAAGATGGCTGCTCTAACTGATCTACAACAGGACCAACTGAGAGCCAGTACTGTTAAAAAATAGTCATTATTTTAAAAACCATAATTTAAGTCAGAGAGCCTTTGGAGTTACCACTTCTGAATTACTATGTAGTATATTATACCTGGTGTTATCTGAGCCCCTAGTGCATACCCATGTTCCTATGTGTGGATGATGTGCTGCTTTGTCCTTTCAACATCATAGATTTTCATTGACAAACAGAATGGAATGGTTTGCAGCCTAAACACTGTGCATACCACACACACGGTTGCCATGCACACCTGCCTTCTGGGTCTTCACCATCTTAGGAAATGGCATGACTTCTCTGTCAGTCTTGACCTTTCCTTCCCACAGAGTGGTTGCCCTCTCCACCTGGGCAACTTGTGAACACCATACCCAAAGCCTTGTCTGCCCAACCACAGTCTTTTTTTTTGCCAGTCCTGGGAGGCTTGAACTCAGAGCCTGAGCACTGCCACTGGTTTCTTTTTGCTCAAGGCTAGCACTCTACCACTTGAGCCACAGCACTCCTTCTGGCTTTTTCTATATATGTGGTGCTGGGGAATCGAATCCAGGGGTTCATGTATACGAGACAAGCACTCTACCACGAGACCATACTCCCAGCCCCCAAACACAGCCTCTTTTTTTTGTTGAGGCTGCCACCTTCATATAACTTCCTCAGCCTCACTTACACCCTTCCTCTGATCGGCTGGTTTGGCACCTAATGCTTCCTTAGACTTCTACGTGACTGACTCCCTACCATCATGCAAACATAGCTCAAATACTACTGCCTCAAAGGAGACTGGGAATATATCCTGAAAGCCAGGTTCGGTGCTAGCTTAGACTCAGAAGTCTTCTTTAAATTGCCTATAAAATGTAGCATGCCTCCCCACCCATTTCTACCCACCTCAGTCTCAGCTCATCACCTCTAGTGGTGGTCTGTTCCCCTTTTAAGAGCTCAATGAACAGGGGTTTTGTACAGCATCTGGCACAATCCCTGGTATACATTAGGCCCCATTAGGTATTGAACAAGTGACTAGCAGCCTAATGTAAATGGTAGTAGCTCCCACTCTTAACACCTTGACTCTCAAACATCACTCCTGATGATCTGGTCTCCCAAACACAAAGCTGGAATGAGCAGAGTTCGTCAGTCCTGTTACCCCTTTGAGTCCTCTGCATGTAGAACAATGCTGAGCTCATAAAGTATCAGTTGATGAGTTGAGAAACTAAAGGGACATGTCCAGACAAATACTAATATTTTTGTATTATTAATATTGTATTACTAATACAGCAGTAAAAAATTAAGAGCCAGGTGGCAGTGGTTTATGCCTATAATCCTACCTCAGAATGTTGAGATCTGAGGATCACGGTGCAGAGCCAGCCCAGAAAATTTTTATTTAAAATTCTTTTTTCAAAGTTTATTTTTATTAAGTGGTTGTACAAAGGAGTTGCCATTTAACAAAGCAGTTCATGTATATAATGCATCTTGATCAACGTCACCCCTTTCAATATACTCACCCATCCCTATCTTTCCTATCCTGTCCCTCACTTAATTTTGTAGGGTCTATACTGCATTCTTGACTGTATTGTCCTCCACTTGTCCTCTTCATTTGTCTACTCCTCCCCCTTGAAGTAACCCCACCACTTTCAAGTTCCTGCTTCCTGGTGGTGTTTATTTTGAATTTTGACTTTGCCTTTCTTTTTTTTAATTTTTTTTATTTTATTGTCAAATTGATGTACAGAGAGGTTACAGTTTCATACATTAGACTTATCTCCAATAAACTTCTCAAAAAAGCCAGAAGTGGCTCAAGTGGTAGATTGGTAGACCTCTCACCTTGAGCAAAAGAAGCTCAGGGATAGGGCCCAGGCCCAAAGTTCAAGCCCCAGGATTGACAAAAAAAAAAAGCACTGAGACATGTAAAATGTAGATGAGCCTGATATATCATGTTAAGAGAAGGCAGACATAAAACACTATGTAGTGTTTTATATATAAAATGTCCAAAAGGAAAAAAAACACAGAAACAGAACATGGATTCGTGCCTCCTGAGGACTGGAAGTTGGAGAGTGACTGTGTATGTACAAACAGATTTAGAGGCAAAGAAAGTTCTCTATAACTGGATTGTGGTGATGGGTATACTAAAATAATGACCAAATTGTATGCATGTGAAGTTTTATATGTAAATTGTGCCTTAATAAAGCTATGAAAAAATTTAGGGATGGGGATGTAACTCAGTGGTAGAGTTGTTTTTTAGACCGTTTTATGTACTCTAGGCTTGCCTCAAACTCTGTCCTCCTGCCTGTAAGAGATGGGATTACAGATCAGTGTGATCCTGCCCAACATTAGGTAGTCTTCATGTGCATTTCTATAGTGACTAGCAACACTGAGTCTTTTTTTACAAGAATATTTGCCATCCATAATCTTTTTTGGTGACAGTCTCAATTCTCTTTGCCTGTTTTTCCTCCCTCCCTCCCTCCCTCCCCTTTCCTTCTCTTCTTCTTTCAGGGTCTGAGCACGGTCTCTGGCTTCTTTTTGCTCAAGGCTAGCACTCTACCTCTTGAGCCACAGCTCCACTTTCAGCTTTTTCTGTTTATCTGGTACTGAGGAATTGAACCCAGGGCTTCATGCATGCTAGGCAAGCACTCTCCTGCTAGGCCACATTTCTAGTCCTTTTTTGCCTGTTTTCTAATTGTATTTGTGTGTATGTGTGTATGAGTGTGTGCATACCAGTATTAGGGCTTAAACTCAGAGCCATAGCTTTTCCCTCGAGGCTAGTGCTCTACCACTTGAACCAGAGCTCTATTTCCAGCTTTTTTTGGTCATTAACTGGAGATGAGAGGCTCGCAGTTGGCAGGTGCAGGCTGACGCCTGTAATGCTAGCTACTCAGGAAGCTAAGATCTGCAGAGTCTGGTTCAAAACCAACCCCGGCAGAAATATCTATGATTCTTATTTCCAGCAAAAAGGAATTAACCAGCCTTGAAGGAAAAGCTAAGAGACAGGACTGTGGTAGAGTACTAGCCTTGAGCAAAAGAAACTCAGGGATAAAGCCCAGGACCTGAGTTCAAGGCGAAGGAAGGAAGGAAGGAAGGAAGGAAGGAAGGAAGGAAGAAGGAAGGAAGGAAGGAAGGAGAGAGAAAGGAAAGAAAGAAAGAAAAAGAAAGAAAGAGCTAAGGGCTGGGAATATGGCCTAGTAGCAAGAGTGCTTGCCTCCTATACATGAAGCCCTGGGTTCGATTCCCAAGCACCACATATATAGAAAACGGCCAGAAGTGGTGCTGTGGCTCAAGTGGCAGAGTGCTAGCCTTGAGCAAAAAGAAGCCAGGGACAGTGCTCAGGCCCTGAGTCCAAGGCCCAGGGCTGGCAAAAAAAAAAAAAAAAGGTAGTTCCGCCGCTCGTTTGTTCGTTTGGGGCTTTGTTTGGTAAATCTCCTGCAATTTTCTATCTGGATCATTATCCCGTTACATACAAAATTTAACTCAAAATGATAAAGAGGGCTGGGAATGTGGCCTAGTGGTAGGGTGCTTGCCTAGGGTTCCTCAGCACCACATACACAGAAAAAGCCAGAAGTGGCGCTGTGGCTCAAGTGGCAGTGATAACCTTGAGCAAAAAAACGCCAGGGACAGTGCTCAGACCCTGAGTTCACGCCCCAAGACTGGCAAAAAAACAAAAAACAAAAACAGAAAACACTTGAAATTATGCGACTTTAAAAGAAAAATATTCACAACCTAGAGCTTGGTGAAGAGTTCTTGGACATGATTCAAAGGGTATAACCCACCAAAGAAAGAACTGATCAACCAGACTTAATCAAAATTTAATTCTTGGACTGGAGGTGCTGCTCAATGGTAGAAGCAAGCACAATGCCCTGGGTTCAATCCCCAGAATTCAAAGTCCAGTACACACACACAACTCCATTGAAAAAATACAGCCAGGCACCAATAGCTCATCCCTTTAATCCTAACTACTTAGGAAGCTGAGATCTAAGAATCTCTTTGAAGCTAGATTGAGCAGGAAAGACCATGAGACTTTTTTTTGTTTGTTTGTTTTGGTGTCCTACTCTTAAGGCTTGAATTCAGGATCTAGGCACCATTCCTTAGCTCTCTTTCTTTCTTTCTTTCTTTTTTTTTTTTTTGCCAGCCCTGGGCCTTGGACTCAGGGCCTGAGCACTGTCCCTGGCTTCTTTTTGCTCAAGGCTAGCACTCTGCCACCTGAGCCACAGCGCCACTTCTGGCCGTTTTCTATATATGTGGTGCTGGGGAATCGAACCCAGGGCTTCATGTATCCGAGGCAAGCACTCTTGCCACTAGGCCATATCCCCAGCCCCCGGCGGAACTACCTTGTGAGTTCGGTGAGGCCCCATTTCTGTATGCGAACCACGAACACTAAAGTCTAAAGGGAAGGCCGCTTACAGTTACTGCAAAGCAAACGGAAATCTTCGCCGTGAAGTCACTCGGGGAACGGAGAACTAGGCCTACGGGGAACGCGGCCCACGGAGACGCGCTTCGCCCGCCGGTCGGCAAATAGCGCGCGGCCCCGGGACGCCGACCCGTGGGCGCGCAGCCACCATGACAGTGTAGCACGCCGCCCGCTCCAGACGTACCGGGAGCGTCCGGAAGTAGATGTCTTCCCCAGGGACCGCGAGATGTGGGGGTGGGGCCTCAGGGCAGTAGCGGTGGACACGCCCACTAGGAGGCGGGGAGATACTGGCTACGCCCGTCACCCTAAGGTTGGGGCCCAGCGAGGACGCCGAAAACCTGGCCACGCCACTTCCGCCGGAAGTTGTGTTGTCCGGTTTCCTGCTGGAGCCGATCCTGTCTGTCTGGAAGTTGTTTCTTTGCGTAGTAAGGTTGCAAAATCTGAAAGTCACTTTCTGAAGTTCGCCTCGTACAGATGCAGGGTGAGCGAGACACCGGGACAGGCTCGAGGGAGCCTTCTGGCGGGCAGGGAGGACGTTCTCTCCTCCGGAACGGAGGTCGCGCGCCTAGGCTGTTTCCCGGGAGCCTGCGGCCGGCGCCCCCCCGCGCCCCGCCCCTCGCGCGGCCACGTCTACCCGGAGCCGTAGGGCCCGGGCGCTGAGGGAGGGTCGCGGGGCCGGGGCTGAGGAGCAGTGGCGGCCTTGGACGCAGGGAGGTTCGAGGGCCTGTCTCACTCCGGCAGCAGGGCCGGGAGCCGCCGGGCGAGGTGCGCGGGGTGAAGGCTAGGGGACGGGCGGGGGTCCTTGAGGTCCGCGGGGCCGCTCCGAGGAGGGTCGCGGAGGCCCGGGTCCGGAGCCACCGCTCTGGTTAACCTTCCTCTGTGGACCGGCCGGGAAGCCACCTCGTGTCTGGTGTCAGCACCGGCTGCACGACGTGGAGGCTCCTGCCACGCTCGTGGGGTGCGGTCTGCGCCGAGGCGAGCGTTGTTGTTGTTGCTGCTGCTGGGCTTGCGTGCTTGAAGTCTGGGTCTTTAGTAGCTGACCACAGATGGCGTCTGGTGGCGGGTACTTCCCACTTTCCCTCAGTACTTAACGTGGTCTCCATTCCGATGGTTCGGGTGCTTCACCGTTCCGAGCTACACTCCCTGGCGAATGGTGCCAGTCGCTGTCAACAGCGTTAGGTGAACAGATGCCCCTCTTTCCACAAAATGCTGGAGTGCCACTCGAGTGACAGACCTGTCTATTGTAAGTTCTGGGCTAGTGTTGAGGTCATGTAGTCCCTGCACTCACCAAGTCCATCTTTTGGTGGTGGACATAGACCACACTAATAAGGCCATCGTTCAGAGGCTATTGTGTGGGTCCAACCTATTCGGGCTTACTGGAAAGCCTGTGGACGAGGTGAATTTTGAGCCAAGACTTCCATGACAAGAAACTACCCTACAGAACTTTCCAGAAGAGTGTTTCCGGCGGAACATGGAGACACTGTTGAGATCCAGTGTTTCTACTGTACAGGATATAGCTGAGGGGTAGTGAAAAATGAGGAAGTGGTTATGCAGATGTAGGCAGGAGACACATAAATATGGCATTATAGTTCAGGATAAGAAGTTTGTACTGAATTGTCGGTAGGACGTTGTAAACCATTTATAGGTACCTGTAGCCTTTGCCTTTATAACCCTTCAGTTGCTTACAGTTAAAGAACACCTGGAATGACAAGAAAAGGAAATGAAAATCATCTGACATCATTCAGATGCAAAAGTCTTAATACATATTGTGATTTCTCAAGTGAAGATATCTTCAGTTGGTTTTATTATCAAAGTTGACAAGCAGCAGTTGAAGGGAAGCTAACCCAAATAATTGCACTTGTTTATTCAAGGTATGTACAGACCCTGTCCCTTATGGCAGTTAATCCTAGCAAATATTTTGTGTTGATTGATGAGGTAACAGGCTAAAAGTAATTCAGAAAGCTGCCCAAGCTTTCATGAACAAGTCAGGATTTATGGCAGACATGTTTAGGCTCCTAAGGTTAGCCTTTATGTCCTGCTGTACCAGGGACCTAAGGGTGGCGTGTGTGTGCGCTTGTGTGTATATATATGTATGTGTATACACGTCAGTCCTGGCGCTTGAACTCAGGGCCGAGGCGCTATCCATCTGAGCACTTTTTGCTGAAGACTAGCACTCTACCACTTGAGCCACAGCTTTTTGGTGGTTAATAAGAGTCTTGCAGACTTTGCTACCTGGGCTGCTTCATATCATGATCCTCAAATCTCAGACTCCTGAGTAGCTAGGATTACAAGTGTGAGCCAGCAGTTTCTGGCCAAGGTTGGCCTTTGGTTTTGATTATGTACAGTCCTATTTGCTTTTGTTCATTAGTACAGACACAACCAGATACCTTTCTCAGGAAGCCATGTTTTGTTGTTGTTGGTAGGTTCTAATTGCCCTTAGGACCAACCTAAATGGTTTTTGATGATACTGGTGTGTGTACATCTGTGCGTGTGCACATACTCATGTGTTATATTACTAGATTCTGCTGAGTAGAAGTTGGAAGTCTTGTAGTCCCTGCTATGAGGGTTTCTCATATGAACTCTCTCTTTCTTTTTTTTGCCAGTCCTGGGCCTTGGACTCAGGGCCTGAGCACCGTTCCTGGCTTCTTCCCGCTCAAGGCTAGCACTCTGCCACCTGAGCCACAGCGCACCTTCTGGCTGTTTTCCATATATGTGGTGTTGGGGAATTGAACAGAGAGCTTTATGTGTAGGAGGCAAGCACTCTTGCCACTAGGCCATATTCCCAGCCCTCTCATATGAACTCTCTTGATGATCTTAGTTATGTGCACCTTGGAAAGTTCTCATAGTTTTGCCTTGTGTTTGTTGTCTAGGGAACAGGAGTGAAGGGGCTGGGAATATGGCCTAGTGGCAAGAGTGCTTGGCTCCTACACATGAAGCTCTAGGTTCGATTCCCCAGCACCACATATATGGAAAACAGCCAGAAGGGGCGCTGTGGCTCAGGTGGCAGAGTGCTAGCCTTGAGTGGGAAGAAGCCAGGGACAGTGCTCAGGCCCTGAGTCCAAGGCCCAGGACTGGCCAAAAAAAAAAAAACCAAAAAACAGGAGTGAAAATGGTCAAAGGTAATAGCATAATAAATTTGACCACTTTATTTTAAAAAGGTGAGAGGAGTGCACATTGCTAATAATAGCTTTCTTGTAACATACCTGCAGCTGTTTGATCCTTTGTTACACAGAATTTCTCATTATCTGTAGTCTGAGGTAATGTTAGCTCTGGACAAATGAGTCATGCTAACTAAAAAAGTCAAGGGATAGTCAGGATAGACAGAGAATATCAATTTATTGCCCTTTGGAGAGAAGTGCCATTGCAAAAAATCACACACTAGGCAGAATATGTTTTCTAGCTTCAGAAGAAACTGCTTGTGATCAGGACTGTCTTCATGAGTTACCAGAGTAAGTCACAGTCTTAGGCCCCCATATTCTGGAGCTTTGCACCATCCTATTTCTGACAAGAGGAAGCACTGCTTTGGAATCAGAAGATGTCTTGCTTGGCAGGATGTCAAAATAAGGGGAATTAAGAGCAAAGTAGGTGATGATCTTTGGCTGGACAGCAGATGCATTTGTCCTTTAGTATGACACTGTCATTGGAACTTGAGTATTGTTGGTTGATGTTCATCATCTTTCCTGGAAACACTTAGGTTTGACCCTTGTCACTGTTTGCCTGTGAGGCACATTCTCTATGGAATAAGAAATTCCTTAAAACTTCCCTCTTCAGTGTATTCATTTCTATAGGTAAATGTAGGCCCCTGCCATACTGTTTCTCTTCCTTACTAGATGACATCACTTCTCTAGGCTGTGGCCCATGTGTGTTATTCTTTTTTTTTTTTTGTAATTCATTTTTTTAAAATTTATTCTTTGTCAGTCCTGGGGCTTAAACTCAGGGCCTAAGTGCTGTCCCTGGCTTCTTTTTCCTCAAGGCTAGCACTCTACCACTTGAGTCACAGCGCCACTTCTGGCCTTTTCTATATATGTGGTACTGAGGAATCAAACCCAGGGCTTCATGTATGCAGGGCAAGCAGTCTACCCCTAGGCCATATTCCCAGCCCCCTTGTGTGTTATTCTTCCAGTTCATAAATCCTAGAGCCAGTCTTTGTCCCTTACTGGAACTGGAGATTCCAGGCATTTATAGTAGGAATAGGTAGATTTTCTGCATTTGAAAAAGCATGATATTGTTGAAGGTTCACATACTTTTTTCATTTTGTTTTGAAAACATTAGTTTGATTAGTTAAGGAATAGAACTTGAGATTAATCAGTGGTTAATCTGTGTTGGATTCCACTGTGAGTAGCAGGTGTTTGAGGTTGATAGGGCAACAGATTTGGAGTGATAACAGTCTGTTTTGGAGGATGTTTGTGTAGTGGAATAGACAGGCATATTTGCAATGTGATGTGCTATAGAAGAGTAACATATGGAATATAATGATAACAAAGAGTGGACACAGCCTTTTACTTGAGGGACCAGAAGAGATATCATAGGCAGTGCCTAATATGGATATGAAAGGTGGACATTGCATTTTCAGCACAGAGACTGCTCTGTAGTCAGTTTTTATCCGACAAATACAGTACATGTACAATGTAGGAACACATGGTGATTTTGACATTGCTACCCCACAGGGCAGATGCAAAGACACTTCAAAGCAGAATGCTGATTGTCTTTCTGTTAAAATATTTTGTAGTCTGTTGTTTATATTCTTACACAGTTGTTTGTAATTCATCTGTCCTTGAAGTGGTGAGCCTGTGATAAAAGAACCAATTTGGGCATCATTTTGCTGATGGGCTTCATCTTGTTTTGTGAGTGTCTTTTTCTCAGTATCATCCTAATACTGTGATGCATGTGGCAGATGAACCCCTAGCTGTTTCTTGAGAATGACTGCGATTGTAGCTGATGTGCAGGCTTAGTGGATATTGCAATATTTTCCACAGAACAACCTGTGAAATATTTTCTCAGAGTGGTCTGGGATATTTAAATGCGTAACCAGGCTTCCAGCATCAATCATCTCCTTGCTCAGCTTGAAAAATCTCTCCAAGGATGAAAGATGTTGATAACTGTAGAGACAAGAATGAGACTGAATTTGTATCTCATAGAATTCTTTTTTGGCCAGCTTCATTCAGTAACTTCCTTCTTTTATGTGATCCAGACACTGTTTTCGTCTTCAAATAGTTACACATGCTATGTACCACAAGTCAGACTCCCAGAACAGATTGTTATGAACTCATACTAGTGTTTTGGAGGAGGATATAAACTTTGATTAGATTTATTAGTCTTATACATTTATTTTTTTAAGTTTGGTGCTAACTTTAGATCAATTGTCATTCATATTCCACATAATAAAATAAGTACAGTCCTGGTAAAGGACAGGACTCAGAGTACATACAGTGATAGGCATACTCATGCATGAGCATCACACCCCTTTGCAAGTAAGTACCGCAACCTGCACATTTTATTTGTAATTTCTTTCTTTCTTTCTTTTTTTGGCAGGGGGTAGGGTCAGGGAAGAAGTTGTAAGGCATGAACTCAGGGCCTGGGCTCTGTCCCTGAGCCCTTTTGCTCAAGGCTAGGACTCTACCACTTTGAGCCAGAGCTCTACTTTCAGTTTTATTATGGTTAATTGAAGTTTCACAGGCTTTTCCTGCCCAGGCTGGCTTTGAGCCAGGATCCTCAGATCTTGAGCTCCTGAGTGGCTCAGTTTACAGGCTTTATTTGTAATTTTTATATGAGTTTTACAAGCTCTGGATGGAAGTGATCTAACTTTATATCATGAAATATGTCAAGCATAGAACAGAGAGCATAATATGATATGAAACTTATTCTGAGGAAGTATATAGCAGCATTTCTGTAGAGTGTCTAGAAGCTCATACTGGTGTTTTATCTGTTGATAAGGAAATGAGTTATATCACTGTATTTCAGAATTGATAACCAGTTGCCATAGTTGGGAGAAGTTTTGTTCCCTTAGCCTTGTTTTACCGAGATATGTCAATAAGATAGTGATCCTGCTAGTAGTGAAAGGTGTATGGTCACCTGCTGTGAGATGCTTTCTCTGCCCCCTTTTCTAAGGTAATGCCTTTGTGTGTGCCCTTAGACACTTCCTTGTGCTGTTTCTCCATATAGAGCACTAATAACACATCTTTTAACCATTGCGTCTGTAGTTTTCATCCCTCCAGATCTGAGCTATGATTCTTACAAGGGTGGGACTGCTGGTAAGGGCCTTAGGCAAAGTCATTCCAGGTGTGTTCTAATCACCTGGACTGTCTAATTCAAAGCTACCACTTACAACTATTTAAGTCTCTATTACCAAGTAGAGGACTGTAACACAGGTTACAAACTTCTTTATCTTCTTGAGAAATTATTCATGGCAAAATTTTTCCTTAGCCAGAACAAGAGAGACACTGATGCTTTAAATCCAGGATGCTGTAGGTACTCTGGGATTGTGTTTCCTATGCAAATGCAAGTTGGAATCCAGATATTGATTTTGTAATTGTTACTTGAAATCTAAACAATAAAGTTCCATAATGTAATTTTTTTCTCTTTTCTTCCTACTAGGTACCATAATTTTGGTTGGTTTCTCTTCAAGACACTTATGAGACTTTAAATCTTGCCCTGAAAATGGAGAACAGAGTAAGGTCTTTCCCAGGAACTCTGGGCTACTGTTGATGGCAGAAATTGAACTTGCTCCATGGTCGCTTGTAGCCCCTCAGTGTCAGCTCAGCCTGGACTATCTTGATCATGGACAGTGGATCACTTAAGCACGATGGCCTCTGGGAGGATAGATCCAGCAGTGGCACCACTGTTGCCTCTGAGGCCCCCTTGAAGCCCCTGAACTCATTGTCACCTGACCAACTAGACTCAACTCAGTGTAAGTCATAGTCTGAATACTTCCTCTGTTTCACCTCTGAGCACAATGAAGTAGTCAGCTTGTATTTTGGAGGATGTAAACTTTCATTAGATTAATTAACAATCTTATACATGTAATAAAACTTTTAAGTTTGGTGCTAACTTTAGATCAAGCATCATCCATATTCAACATAATAAAAGCTACTTGTTTAGTTGTGTATCATATACCACTTCCAGCTTTTTTGTGGTTAATTAGAGATAAGAGTCTCACAGACTTTCCTGCTTGGGCTGACTTTGAATCTCAGTCCTCAGATCTCCACCTCCTGAGTAGCCAAGATTACAGGTGTGAGTCACTGGTACCCAACTGGCTACTTAAGTTTAAAAGCTGGAATCCATAAATAGTTCAACAGAGACCTAAGGACCCCTAAATTTTCTGTTGATTACTGTGTTATTTGTGCATCCAAAGTATAGGTTGGGCTCTTCTTTCATTTTCCATGTTGTGTCCAGTCAGGATCTAGCACTGCAAAATATGCTTTGAAATTATGTTCTACTTTGCTAGCATAAACTGCATTCTAATTCCTGTAAAAATCATGTTCAAGCATTTAACATGACCTTGTTGATTATCTTGAGGTAGGCAGGTAACTGCATTTTATCCTGAGATAATGGATTCTTGAGCAGGCAAGGAACCAAGTCTGCCAACTCAAGAAGATACACAAAGTAGTTGAAAGAATTAAAAGAAGTGATGCATATAATATGCGATTGGAGATGAGATGTTGAACATTTAGTGGTTAAACACTTGCCTAACTCTTTTAACTCTGATACTCCGTTTTCTAATAATGGGCTGTTTTTGGGTTTTTTTTGTGTGTTTTTTTGTTTTTTGGTCAGTCTTGAAGTCAAGGTCTCCCAGAGTTTCTTTTGCTCAAGGCTAGCACTCTACCACTTGAGCCACAGTTCCACTTCCAGCTTTTTATGTATATGTGGTGCTGAGGAATCAAACCCAGGACTTCATGCATGCTAGGCAAAGCATTCTACCACTTAAGCCACATTCCCAGCCTAGAAATCCTGAGTTTAAACCCAGGTATAGGCAGTTTTGTTTTCCTTTTTATTTGTGCCAGTCCTGGGGCTTGAACTCAGGCTGTCTTGGGCGTTGTTCCTGAGCTTTTCTGCTCAAAGCTAGCCCTCTACCACATTCAGCCACATTTCCCCTTCCAGTTTTTTGGTGGTTAATTAGAGATAATACTTTCCGTCCTGGGCTGGCTTTGGGCTGCTATCCTCAGATCTCAGCCTCCTAAGTAGCTAGCATCATAGGTATGAGCTACCAGCACCTGGTGGTACAGCAATTTTTAAAAGGTAGTCTTTTTTTGGGAGGGAGCTGGGGGGGGTACCTATATTGGGATATGGAGGTTCAGTGAAATGTTGGACAGGCACAGGACCTAGGTCTGGGGGCTGATATTCTCTTAGAACAGACTTGTAAGATAATGGATTGCTCCTACGCATAGGTTCCTGGGTACTATATAACCACATCTGAAATGGCTCCATCTTGTTAAACCACAGTGTCCAACATGGTGTCTTTTCCTTTATAGGTGCCAGTGTTGAAATAAACAGAGCTTCTAGGGAAGAAGGAAGCCCCAGTGTACCCGACCAGGGGGCCCTCTGTCAAAATGGGCCATCACTGCAGTTGTCAGATTCCTCATTGTGTCTTGATCCCACCACAAGTCCAGTGGGTCCTGATGCCTCTCCAGGTGTGGCTGGTTTCCATGACAACCTAAGGAAGTCTCAGGGAACTAGTGCTGAGGGCAGTGTTAGAAAAGAAGCTTTGGAGTCTCTCAGGCTCAGTCTTCCCATGCAAGAAACGCAACTGTGTAAGCATCTGTTCTGCCCAGTTCTTCTCAAACCTTTCTATAAGCATCCAGCCTTTAGTCAGTACCTCACTTCTCCCCTCTGAGCAGTCAGAATTGCCTTGCCGTCTTATTACTGGGATGAGGAAGGGGAGGGTGGGTATTATGTCTAATAAAGTAGCTTTCTTTTAAGAAACCACAAGCTTATTGGTAGAGTGCTTGCCTAGCATGCATGAGTCCCTGGGTTCAACTCCTTGGTACCACATGAAAAAATAATATTTTATTAATTTTTAAAAAATAACAGGATATAGCTACAAACTTAGCTCTGAAAAGTCCTGGCCACTTTGGCCTACAACTATAAAAACTTTGTACTTTACTGTTCAACTCTTTAGTTACTCAAGATTTTAAAAAGTTTAACATTTAAATATTTTCAATTCAAATAAATATCTTAAATTGTTATTTAAATTATTAAGTTATTTCCATTTCCTGTCCTTGAGCATGATGTTTAAATAAAAGTCTTATCTGAGCTGGGCATCAGTGGCTCACGCCTGTAATCATAGCTCCTCAGGAGTCTGAGATCTGAGGACCTTGGTTTAAAGCTATCCGAGGCAGGAAAGTCCATGAGATTCTTATCTGTAGTTAATCACCAGAAAACCAGAAGTGGTGCTGTGGCTCCAAAGTGCTAGCCTTGAGTTGAAGAGCTCAGGGACTGCACCCAGGCCCAAAGTTCAAGCCCCACTACTGACAAAAAAGTCTAATCTGTCAGGAACTAAAGCAGCGAGCACTCTACCCTCATAGGCAAGAACCTGCTGGGTATTCACTCTTGCAGTGATCCTAAAGTAAAATTATTTAATAGTTTGAGTCTGAAGAAATAATGTGTGAGTACTGGATACATTCTTGATTTTACAGAAGCTTGCATCATGACTTGTTACTGTAGGAATGGGTAGCTGTAGAAGATCACATAGCTTCTGTCACTCTTAATATGGTGACCCTTTCTCCTTGGCCATCATTGAGTGCCATATCATTAAAACTGTGTCAAGTTTTCATGCTCTGCTCATAGAAATTTTGAGCAACTTATGTAGAGCCAGAGAAGAGTCACAGCTTGTGAGATTTGAGAGTCCTAGCCTTGGAGTGCTCAGCTCTGGCACCAACTTTAAATTCATTCTATTTATTACAAAAAAGTGCATTTTATCACCTGTCTCCTATTTTACCAGCTGAAAATCCGTTATGGATTTTGTACTTACAGTACAAACAGGCTTATTACTTAACAAGTGTGTCTCATGTAAGGTAGATACTGTCTGTAATCAGTGGCCAAGGCTCACAGTTTTCTCTTGGTCTGGAAATTGTCCTGTAACTAAGTGGCTGCATATTGTGTAGGAACTAAAGCATGTTGGTCATTAAATTCAACCAAACCAAGCTGCCACTATCAGTTTGTTCTTTGTGTCCTCCTTTATGAGCTTCTTTGTGGCCATTTTCCTACAGGCTCCACAGCCTCTTCACTGTCCCTGGAGAAGGAGGACCAGGTCCGACTTCAGGCCCGAAAGCGGCTGGAAGAGCAGCTCAGACAGTACCGAGTGAAGCGTCATCAGGAGAGGGTAAGTCTCTTCTTGAGCTGGGCCACATCCTATCTCCTTGGCTTGTCTGCTCTTGTGTGAAGTCTGAATGAATCCTGTGGCATGATATTCTTGTTTATTCCCACTTCCATGCTTATGTAGTTATCCTTGTTGATATGTCCAGCTGCATTGTTTGTGATATTCTCATCTTTTCCTGTATGCTCTGCTCTGAGACTACAGTGACTTTTGTAGATAAGAGAACTGAGGAGGTGGGAATATGGCCTAGTGTTAAAGTGTTCATCTCCTATACATGAAGCCCTGGGTGGAACACAGGTAGAACACAACCTTGAGCAAAAAGCTCAGGGACAGCACCCAGGCCCTGAGTTAAAGCCCCACAACCAACAACAGAAAAAATAAAAAGAAAAGAAAAGAAAAAGAAAGACTGCTAATTGCTGTATGCTTTCTGGATAATGATTTTTTTTTGGCCAGTCCTGGGCCTTGGACTCAGGGCCTGAGCACTGTCCCTGGCTTTCTTTTTGCTCAAGGCTAGCACTCTGCCACTTGAGCCACCACAGCGCCACTTCTGGCCATTTTCTGTATATGTGGTGCTGGGGAATCGAACCCAGGGCCTCATGTATACGAGGCAAGCTCTCTCGCCACTAGGCCATGTCCCCAGCCCCTGGATAATGATTTTAAGAGTGCTGCTTTCTAACTTTAATTATCTTTTGGTACTTTTCAGTCCAGTCAACCTTCATCAAAAATGAGACTTTTTAGCACACTTGATCCTGAACTCATGTTAAACCCAGAAACCTTACCAAGGGCCAGTACCGTGGCTATGACAAAAGAATACTCTTTTCTGCGTACCAGTGTCCCTCGGGGGCCTAAGGTGGGCAGCTTAGGGCTGTTGGCACATCCTAAGGAGAAAAAGAGTTCGAAGTCAAGCAAAATTCGGTCTCTGGCAGATTATAGAACTGAAGATTCAAGTGACTCTGGTGGCCTTGGTTCTGCTGCCAACTCTGTTGGAGGCTCACTGAAGCAAAGCAGAAGCAGTACCTCAGTCGTATCTGAGGTCAACCCATCTCCTGAGACTAGTGACTGTGTAGAGAGCACCTTGCCAACTGGGGACACTATGTTGGAGGCTGATGGAAATGAGAGTGACAGCTCTTCACACAGCAGCCTCTCTGCCCTTGGGGCCTGTGGTGTCTTGGTGAATGTGAACACACAGGGGGCTCCCTGTGTGGTCAATGGCCAGGAATTGCCCTTGGGCCAGTTTCCTTCAATTAAGGATGTACTGCAAGCTGCAGCAGCTGAGCACCAAGACCAGATGCAAGAAGTCAACGGGGAGGTACGGAGCCGCAGAGACAGCATCTGTAGCAGGTAAGGCAGCTGCCTGGCCTTTGGCAGTGTACTCTGGATCATTGCCACATGTCTCAGAGCAGAATGTGTCTTTCCTGGTGCCTCTTCTAGTCTACCTTAGCATTTTCACTTGAACACAGCTCTGTCTCTTATAAGAAATAGAGTCAGGTCTGATCAGCAATTGTGTTTTATATTAAAGCATCCTAACTTCCCATGTCTTCACAGACCTGGCTCTAATATCACACAGATGCTTATAGGGACTTAATCTTCCTAAGTAAGCTCTTAATATGACACCTACAAAAGCCTGCTGTAGGAAGCTATATGGGCTAAGCTTGAGCTTACTACTTAAGTCTTTTTACTTATTTATTTAAAAATATATGGGAGGGAGGCTGGGAATATGGCCTAGTGGTAAAGTGCTCGCCTTGTATACATGAAGCCCTGGGTTCGATTCCTCAGCACCACATATATAGAAAAAGCTAGAAGTGGTGCTGTGGCTCAAGTGGTAGAGTGCTAGCCTTGAGCAAAAAGAAGGCAGGGACAGTGATCAAGCCCTGAGTTCAAGCCCCAGGACTGGCAAAAAGCAAAAAAAACCAAAAAATATAGAGCACCGCCTTGAGCAAAAAAGTTCAGGGACAGGACCTAGGCCCTGAGTTCAAGCCCCAGAATAAATAAATAAAATAATCATTATGTATGTTTGTATATATATGGATGGGAGGGGGCAGTGGTATATAGAATTTGGAGACTATATGAAGGGTAAACAAATAACCATCACCATGTTCCCTCCTCATGACCTTGTTCCTCTTTCTCTCAGTGTGTCTATGGAAAGCTCTCTTGCTGAAACACAGGATGAAATGCTGCAGGTTCTTAAAGAAAAAATGAGACTTGAAGGACAGCTGGAGGCTTTGTCATTGGAAGCTAGTCAGGTAAGGGATATTTGATTGGTATTTGATGCGCCAAATCTTTGGAAAGAATATATGATTCCTCTTTGCTAGATATAAAGTTTTACAGATACCTTCAATAGTAAGCCATATCAGCCCTGGCCATGATAGACCATTTTATGTTTTATCTGCTTGAGTGTTGGGCTACACAGTGTTGTGCTAATTTCTGCTGTGATCATGTGAGGCTGAGTCCTTTTCTGAGTCACCATCTGGATTTTCCCAGAACATTTTCTAGATGTTAGGTATTTGTAATCTTTCCCTCCTTCCCTTCCTCCCTTCTTTCCTTTCTTTTCTCTTGTTCCCTTTTCTTCTTCTCGTACTTTCTTTTGGCATGATTTTGCTGAGTGGTCCAGGCTGGCTTCAAATTCACAGTCCTCCTGCCTCAGTCTCCTAAGTGCTATAGTCACCTACAAGCCTGGCTCTGGAATGGTAAAATTTTGATGGATTGTGTCATTTTCTGGAATGGCAAAAATGTCCTCTTGATTCTTTTTTTGCTGGTGCTGGGGCTTGAACTCAGGGCCTGGGGTCTGTCCCTGGGCCTCTCTGTGCTCAGGGCTAGTGCTCTACCACTTGAGCCACAGCACCACTTCTGGCCTTTTCTGTTTATGTGGTACTGAGGAATCAAACCCAGGGTTTCATTCATACTAGGTAAGCACTCTACCGCTAAGCCACATTCCCAGCTCTCTTGACCCCTGTTATGCCTTTTGTAGTAAGTTCTACTTTTTCTGGTATTAATTTTCCTATATCCAAATAGCATTTGTTTAAAAACATTATTTTAGTCCCTTTTAAGCTTTGTCATTTTGTTGTATGTGCTTTATGCATGTGTGCTGGTATAGGGGCTTGAACTTAGGGTGTCTTGTTCTCCCTGAGCTTTTTTGCTCATAGCTGGTGAACAACCACTGAGCCATACCTTCAGTTCTGACTTTTTACTGGTTAATTAGAGATAAGAATCTCAAGCATTTATCTGCCTAGGCTGACTCCAAACCTTGACTCTTGGATCTCAGCCTCCTGAGTAGCTATGATTATAGGTGTGAGTCACCAGTGCCTGTCTTTGTATATACTTTTTTTTTTTGTGGGTCCTGGCTTGAACTCAAGGCCTGGAAGCTGTCCCTGACCTTTTTCACTCAAGGCTAGCACTCTACCACTTTGAGTCACAGCACCATTTCTAGTTTTCTGGTAGCTAATTGGAGATAAGAGTCTCACACATGCCGCTGCTGGTGGTGCACGCCTGTAATCCTAGCTACTCAGGAGGCTGAGATCTGAGGATCAGGGTTCAAAGCCAGCCTGGGAAAGGCTGTGAGTCCCCAAGTGGTAGAGCATTGTTGTTGAACTGAAGAGCTCAGGGACAGCACCCAGACCCAGAGTTCAAGTCCCACAACCGACAAAAATAAAGAGTTTCACACATTTTCCTGCCTGAGCTGGCTTCAAGCCACAATCCTCAGATCTCAGCTTCCTGACTAGCTAGGAATACAGGCATGAGCCATTAGTGCCTGATTTATGTATACTTTTTTTTTTTTTTTTGGCCAGTCCTGGGCCTTGGACTCAGGGCCTGAGCACTGTCCCTGGCTTCTTCCCGCTCAAGGCTAGCACTCTGCCTCTTGAGCCACAGCGCCGCTTCTGGCCGTTTTCTGTATATGTGGTGCTGGGGAATCGAACCTAGGGCCTCGTGTATCCGAGGCAGGCACTCTTGCCACTAGGCTATATCCCCAGCCCCTTATGTATACTTTTATCACTAGCAAACAAGTAGATTTTTATCTTTTTGTCAACTGTTAGTAAGCCAATTCAGTATAATTCAATTATATTCTTTGTGTGAAAGAAAACATACACACAAACACTAAGAGGCCTGATAGTTGAAGCCATCAATATGTACTACAGTGTTAGGGTGATGATTGAAGCCATACATGGTGAGACTGACATGGTTTGTTAAGTCCAGATGTCATGTTTTAATAGGGCTTCTTTGTACAAAGTTGTCCTTAGTCACGACACACTTTCAGTGATTTCAAGAGTAATTTTGGGCTGCATCCACTGATATACCTTGAAGAGTTTGCTGTTGTTCTTTTGGTTTGCACTAGGATGCAAAAGAAAATAATTCCCGAGGTTTCTGTCTGTCTTTGTGGCAGCCCAGATTGAATTGAGGAATACATCTTTTTTTTTTTTTAAAAAAGAGTAATTTGGGGGGCTATTTTATGACTTAGGTGATGGAGCACCTGCCTAGCAAGTGTGAGGCCCTTAGTTCAAACCCTGTACCACCAAAAAAAAGGTAATTTTCATTGTACACATCTTTCATATCATATACTAATCATCACAAAAGACTTCCATTCTCCTCCATTTTTCTTTTCATTATTAGAATGAACAGAGGATTTTTTTTCAGTACTCAGTAATTGTGTGTGTGTGTGTGTGTGTGTGTGTGTGTGTGTGTGTGTGTGTGTGTGCTGAGGATCAAACCCAAAACTTAGTGAAAACCAGGCAAGTACTCTACCAACTGAACTTTTTTTTTTTTTTTTTGGCCAGTCCTGGGCCTTGGACTCAGGGCCTGAGCACTGTCCCTGGCTTCTTCCCGCTCAAGGCTAGCACTCTGCCACTTGAGCCACAGCGCCACTTCTGGCCGTTTTCCATATATGTGGTGCTGGGGAATCGAACCGAGAGCTTCATGTGTAGGAGGCAAGCACTCTTGCCACTAGGCCATATTCCCAGCCCCCCAACTGAACTTTTGCTCAAGGCAAGTGTTCTGCCACTTTAAGCCACAGTGCCACTTTCAGTTTTTGAGTGGTTAGCTGGAGTTAAGAGTCTCTTGAGGACTTTTCTGCCCCAACTGGCTTTAAACCACAATCCTCAGATCTCAGCATACTGAGTAGCTAGGATTCCAGGTGTGAGCCACTGGCACCTGCCTCGCTTTCTTTTCTGTCTTCTTATCTTCCTGGTTTGGATTTGAGTCATGTCAAAGCCTAGATCTAGATTGTCATAGCTGCTTTCCTTCTGCAATCTCTCTCTCTTTCTCTGGAAGCCAATATCTGTAGAATTTACACAGTTAACTTGATACCATTAGCTATTTGTTCTCTTTGTTAAATTGGTTCTCTTAACAGCTAGTTTTCTTTAGTGTGTGAATTTAGGATTCCCATAGGTACTTCTAGATAGACCTGGGTGACCAGAATGTGCTGCTGGGTGAATAGAACTTGCTCTTGCCCTTCACTCATTTTTATTGTGGTTGGAAATTTGAACCCAGGGCTTTCTTCAGCTAGGTAGGCACTCTACCACTGAGCTAAACTCTAGCCCTCACTTGTCTTCTTGTTTTGGCAAGTCTTTATAGCTCCTACAGCCTGTCTCTCTTTTCCCACTCTGTTCTATGGACAGAGCTGCTGTGGTCACTCAGGGCCAATCCTGTATATTGTGTCTGTGGCTCAATCCCATGGGAACTTCATTTTACAGCAGCAACATTATTTCCCTGAAGATGTTTTTTGCCCATTTTCTTCAAAATATGAGTCTAGCTTCTTTTTCTCTCTTAGGAATCCCTCAGCATGTCTGGTTTCTTTAAAGTATGTATGTGTATGTAAGCATGCAACTTTTTTGTGGTTTTATTATTTTTTAAATTTTATTAAATTTTGTTGACAAAGTATTGGGCAAAAGGTGTACAGTTACATAATAAGGCAGTGAGTACATTTCTTTTCTTTTCTTTTCTTCTTTTTTTTTTTTTTTGCCAGTCCTGGGCCTTGGGCTCAGGGCCTGAGCACTGTCCCTGGCTTCTTTTTGCTCAAGGCTAGCACTCTGCTACTGGAGCCACAGCACCACTTCTGGCCGTTTTCCTTATATGTGGTGCTGGGGAATTGAACCCAGGGCCTCGTGTATACAAGGCAAGCACTCTTGCCACTAGGCTATATCCCCAGCCCCCAGTGAGTACATTTCTTTCCCTTCCTTAGATCAGGTAGGCATATATACAATATCCAGTGTACCAAAATCATCTACAGTAACCACATAGGGTATGCCACCTAGAACACCTAGAACATTACATATAATGACAACAATAGAATCCTCCTGTGTCCTTCTCTTGGAGTTTTTTTTTTTTCAGAATCATAAAACTTGTATTTATTTCTGACCATTCCCAGTCCCACTGCTTCACCCACCAGGGATCTGTTTGCTTATCCTCATCTTAAATGATCATGTGTACATAGCTGTTGAGCTGTTGTGATACACTGATAGGTCTATTTTAGACCTTTTTATGTTTAATAGTTGTTTGGTTTTAGATACATAATGTAAGGTTGCTGACCCAAACCTGTGGAAATACCATTTGAAAAGAAGTTTGTTGTTTTGCAGATCTGGTCTCTACTGACACACACACCCCATACAGTCCTATATCAAGGAGGCCATGCCCCTTTGTTCTCTGTGTTCTAGGCTTGTCTCACTCAACATTATTTGTTCAAGTTTTGATCATTTCCCTGCGAATACCAATATTTTATCATTTCTAATCGCTATGTAGTATTCCATTGTGTATAGATACCACATTTTTTGTATCCATTCATCTGTAGTGGGGCATCTGGGTTGTTTCCATATTTTGGCTATTGTGAATTGTGCAGCGATAAACATGGATGTGCAGATGTCTTTATGATATCCTGAGACCTGTTGTTCAGGATAGATGCCTACGAGTGGTATGACTGGGTCATAGGGTATGTCTATACTGAGCTTTTTGAGGAACCTCCATACTGTTCTCCAAAGTGGTTATACTAATTTGCACTCCCACCAACAGTGGAGAAGGGTTCTACTTTTCCTGCATTCCCTCCAGCATTTGTTGTTGCCTGTGTTAGAGTATAGGCCATTCTAACTGGAGTGAGGTGGTATCTCAGGGTTGTTTTTATTTGCATTTCCTTTATTGCCAGGGATGTTGAACATTTCCTCATATGTTTCTTTGCCATTTTTATCTCTTCTCCTGTGAAGTCTCTCTTCAGCTCCTTTGCAACTTTTATTTTTGAACCAATGGTTTTCTACCATTTTTTTTTTTTTTTTGGTCAGGCTTGAACTCAAGTTCTGGGCACTGTCCCAGAGTTTCTTTTGCTCAAGGCTAGCACTCTACCACTTGAGCCACAGCTCTACTTCTAGTTTTTTCTGTTTATGTGGTAGTAAGGAATCAAAACCAAGGCTTCATGCATGCTAGGCAAGCCTTACTCTACCACTAAGCTACATTCCCAGACCCTGCTTCCCAACATATTGAATATTGACTTCTGTCTTCTTCAACATGGTTGTATCCAGTGCTAGCCCAGACTATACTCATCCCTCTGACCTCTTGGGCCTATTGGAAAATTATGTTTTTTAAAGGGTAACTGTCATTATCCAGTAACTGGGTAGTTTGGGGGAAATAGTGTTTCAATGTAAGACTTTTACCTTTTTTTTTTTTTTTGGTATGTTTCAACAGTCTTGTTGGAGTTCTTATTCTGAAAGGAGTTATTGTTTGGGGTTATTTTCAGGCACTTAAAGAGAAGGCTGAGCTGCAGGCCCAGCTTGCTGCTCTGAGCACACGACTGCAGGCACAGGTGGAACACAGCCATAGTAGCCAGCAGAAACAAGATTCTCTCAGTTCTGAAGTGGACACTTTAAAGCAGTCTTGTTGGGATCTGGAGCAGGCCATGACCGACCTGCAGAATATGTTGGAAGCCAAAAATGCCAGCCTGGCATCTTCAAACAATGACCTGCAGGTGGCAGAGGAACAGTACCAGAGACTGATGGCCAAAGTGGAGGACATGCAGAGAAATATCCTTAGCAAGGACAACACAGGTGAGGCCTACACCCTGAGCTCTTCTGCTGGAGCCTGACATAAAGGGTCTGTCATACAGATGAAGCCATAGTGTCATGTGAGCACATAATTTCCACATAGGGTCTCTGCTTTGCCATAGTAAATGCAATTTTTAATTGAAATTATGGGCTTCTGTATGTACATTTTTGTGTGACTATGTCAAAGGATGAATTAAGGTCTTAGAAATTGGCTTTGGATAGTTAGCCATTCTTTTCACTCATTCTGCCTCAGAAGTCCAGTGTTATTTAGGGGAGTTGAGATGCCTGCTTATTCCAGATTCTGTCTAACATACTTAAGAGCAACACGAAAATAGCAGGGGATTGTGACAGCTGGTTATGCACAGAGACCTTCTGCCCTCAGTTTCCACTGGAACCAGTACCCGTCTGCATGTCCTTTCATCTCAGTTGGGGCTATGAGGCTGGGCTTCAGATCTGATCACCTAGAGTGATGAGCTTTTGTCCCAGAAGCTCAGTTCTTAGACCAGAACAGAGTGATCCCTCTGCAATAAAATATTATTTTGTTATTAATTTCTCAGACTTGAAGCATTTAATGATACCCAATGCCTTAGGAAAATTAAAATTCAAAGGTTTCTGAACTCCAAGATAGTTTCATGTCTCTAAGGGTTGGTTGCAAGGACTCACTAGACCAGTACTTTTCAGGCAGCAGAAATGACCTAGATTTGGGTGAGCTTAACCTCTGCTTCTGTCTGCCTTGTGCGATTTGAATGCCAAATCATGCAGGAATCCCTCCTGTCTTTTTGAAATTTAACCACTTGGCCTTTTGTTTTTATTTTTTTATTTTTTATTTATTTTTTTATTTATTTATTTATTTATTTATTTTGCCAGTCCTGGGCCTTGGACTCAGGGCCTGAGCACTGTCCCTGGCTTCTTTTTGCTCAAGGCTAGCACTCTGCCACTTGAGCCACAGCGCCGCTTCTGGCCGTTTTCTGCATATGTGGTGCTGGGGAATCGAACCTAGGGCCTCGTGTATCCGAGGCAGGCACTCTTGCCACTAGGCTATATCCCCAGCCCCTATTTTTTATTTTTGGCCAGTCCTGGGGCTTGGACTCTGGGCCTGAGCACTGTCCCTGGCTTCTTTTTGCTCAAGGCCAGCACTGTGCCACTTGAGCCACAGCACCACTTCTGGCCATTTTCTGTATATGTGGTGCTGGGGAATCGAACCCAGGGCCTCATGTATATGAGGCAGGCACTCTTGCCACTAGGCCATATCCCCAGCCCACCACTTGGCCTTTTGAAGTACTGTAGATAAAGAGTCTTGAACCTTTTTTTTTTTTTTTTTTTTTGCTGGTCCTGGAATTTGAACTCAGGGCCTTGGTGCTATCCCTAAGCTTTTTCTGAAGGCTAGTGCTCTACCACTTGAGCCATAGCACCACTTCAGGCTTTTTCTGAATAGTTTATTGGAGATAGGAGTCTCACAGATTTTCCTGTCCAGGCTGGCTTCGAACCACTATCCTCAGATCTCAGCCTCCTGATTAGGTAGGAATACAGACATGAGCCACCGATGTCCATCATGAACCTCCTTAAACTATCCTACTCATCAATTTTTTCTTTAAAGTTTTTTGAGCTGGATGGTTGATGCCTATAATCCTAGCTACTTAGGAGACTAAGATCTGAGGATCATAGTTCAAGCAGGCTCAGACAGAAAAGTCTGTGAGACACTTATGTCCAGTTAACCAGCAAAAATCTAGAAGTAGGCTGGGAATGTAGCTTAGTGGTAGAGGGCTTGCCTAGCATGCATGAAGCCCTGGATTCCATTCCTTAGTACCACATAAACAGAAAAAGCCCAAAGTGATGCTGTGGCTCAAGTGGTAGAGCCCTAGCCTTGAGCAAAGAAGCTCAGGAACAGTATCTAGGCCCTGAGTTCAAGCCCTAGGACTGGCAAAAAAAACTCCACAAAAACCCTAGTAGAGGTGTGACTCAAGTGGTAGATTGCCCCTCCTTGAGCCACAAAGTCAAGGGAGAGGGCCCTGGCCCTGAGTTTAAGCTACAGTACCAACACACACACACACACAAAATAATAATAATAATAATTTCTTTGACCCAGGCATGATGATGGACACTGGTAATTTTAGCTACTTGGGAGGCAGTAATATTGCAAGTTGTAGGCTAATCAGGGCAAATGAGTGTGTAGTTGAATGGTAGATTGCTTGCCTAAGCATAATACACAAGACCCTGGGATTAATTTGCTGTATCACAGGGGGCAAAAAGGGAGAAAGTTGGAAAATATATTCAAAAGGAATACTTACCTAAATCTAGGGGCAGTAATTTTAAATTAAAACCTGCCTGACTTATTTGTACTGTGATTTGGATTGTCAGTAATGTCCTTTCTGTCTTACACTCCTTCCATCCTGCCCTACTTAGGCTAAGATTGACCATGTGGTAAGCTAGTATAGAATCAGCCATGCTGTGCCCTTTGCTGAGTTTATTTATGGCTGATAAACATCATTAGAGGTTGAAACAAGAATCATGTGCCCATGCAAATCTTGTGAACACAAATTCATAACTGCATAGGACTACTCATTTAAATTTTATTTGTAACCCCCATATTGATAGTCATCACTTTTCATTATTATTCTTGGACATGTGCAGGGTGGCTAGAAATGTAAGTTTTTCAATGCACAAACTCCCAGCTAAGGAATAAGGAGATACTGTATTCCCTTGCTTGCTCTCAGGTTCTATCCTCAGCTCAAGAATGTTGTCTCTTTTGTGTCACACTTTAATTTTTTTGCATTTTAGGCATGGTTTTGCTGTTTAGTGACCCCAGCCACTTTGTTCTGAAGTGTGAGTAGGCTGTGAGCTGTTTGCTGAAAGATGTATTTGTTAGAGAAACTGCTCAGGCACAGTGGCTGGCTTACAGAACTTCTGATGGAGCTCATGTTAATAAATGAAAATTTAAGTAAGGTATCTTTAAATAGAGCAACACATAAATGAAGGTTATGTGTTGATCCATTGTTGGAAGTGATTTGTCAAGGGGCTTCTAGGAACCCACACATGTATTTCCCCAGAAGCAATGGTTCCATGTCTGTCACTGCCAGGTTTGTGGTAACTTTTAGAACATGACCACTATGGACAGCCAGCATCAACTGTACTTCTTGCTCTCTGCAGAGCCTGACTTTGGGTCAGACGTCCACACAGAGCTGTGGCTCTCCTGTTGGTGCTGGTTAGTCTGAGCTGGCTGTGCTTGCTCACTTTCAGTGCACGACCTTCGGCAGCAGATGACAGCCCTACAGAGCCAACTCCAGCAAGTGCAGCTGGAGCGCACGACACTGACCAGCAAGCTTCAGGCATCACAGGCTGAAATTGCTTCTCTGCACCATGCCCGGCAGTGGTACCAGGAACAGCTTGCCTTGGCCCAGGAGGCCCGGGTCAGGCTGCAGGGCGAAGTAGCTCATATCCAGGTATGGCCTATGGACTCCATTCAGGGAGATGGCATGTACAGGTGTTTCTGGCTTAGATATCATAGATATGTTTTCCTTTAATGTCTACCAACCACCAGTATAATCCAAACTGTCTTGTAAGAGCCTCCACAGGACCTGACACAGGAGCCTTCTAGATTCTGCTTCAGTGTTTTGAGATGTCCTTGCTGGTGGTGTGACACAAGTGATAAAGTGCCTACTGTAGCAAATGTGAAGCCCTGAGTTCAAACCCAAGACTGCCAAAACAAAATAAAACAGAACATTGAACAGAACCTTGCTCTGGACTGTCTCATGCCCTGCCTCTACTAGTTAGTCTTGTCCCTTGTCCACAGGGTAACTTTCATTGTTTAACCCCAGCCCTCAAGTCCACATCTATTAGGTTGTGGGTGCCTTCTTATCCTAGTCTTCCTCCTCTGGATCCTCTCCCAGTTCTCTTATGGGTTGGAGTATGACAGGCATTCTCTTCCCTACAGCTTTAGCTGCTTACACTTAAGACTGTATAGTCACCACTTCCCATGTTTTTCTTTTTCCTATTCACTTTGTTAGTGGATGCAGACTATGTCAGCCTTTACTTCTGCCTGTGTGGGAGCATGTTAGCGTATGTATCCTTTGGTGTATGTACTTTACCTCTGCCTTGTCAGCAACAGCCTGTGTGCTTTTGGAAGAAGGAGTAGGCTTGAAAGCACTTTGTGCCAAAGCTCAGTGCCTGACTGGTTACATTAAAGAATACCTTTAGATATGTCTTCTTCTCTGGGAAGTTCAGAAGTTTTTTGTTTTCCCCAGTCATGGTGCTTGAACTCAGGGCCTGGGTGCTGTCCCTGAGGTCTTTTTGTTCAAGGCTAGTGCTCTACCATTTTGAGCCACAGCATCACTTCCCAGTTTTTGGTGGTTAATTGGAGATAAGAGGTTCATGGACTTTACTGCACAGGCTGACTTTGAACTGTGATCCCCAGAGCTCAGCTTCCTGAGTAGCTAGGATTACAGATATGAGCAACCGGCATCTGTCTTAGAAGTACACCTTTGATGAGAATTCCTATGTAGGTTCTGACCAGAAGTGCATAATCTCAGGTATGATGACCTGACTTCTGGGTACCTAGCCTTCACTTCTTAGGTATGCAGAACTGATTTCCCAAGTTCGAGGGCTGTCTTGTGGTGGGCAGTTGGTCCTGTGTGGGAAGTCCAATGCGGCAATAAGGAAGGCAGGGGCTGTCTCTGCTGTGGAAGAAAAGGAAAGGGGCAGCTGACAGTTGTCTTAGAGACCCTCATCCAAGAGTCTTAGGATGGTCTGGTCTGAATTTTTTGTCTAATGTCAAGCAGCTTTTTATCTCATGGGTCTGTCTTTGAAGGTTGGACAGATGACCCAGGCTGGCCTGCTGGAGCACCTGAAGCTTGAAAACGTGTCCCTGTCCCACCAACTCACAGAAACGCAGCACAGATCCATAAAGGAGAAGGAGCGCATAGCCGTCCAGCTCCAGAGCATTGAGGTGAGGCCTGTGGCAATGCTCATTTTTATCTGGCTTTGGGTCCTGCTAGCAAATTAAGACATATATTTACCTATTCATAACTGCCATACAGATAACTAAATATAAACATGTCTTTCTTTATATACATATGTATGTGTATAATGATAAAAATATATACATGTGACAATTAGATTAGATTTTCTTGCTTTTTAAAAAATATTATTTCCTGGGCCTAGGCTGACATGTTGGATCAGGAAGCAGCTTTTGTGCAGATTCGGGAGGCAAAGACAATGGTGGAGGAAGACCTCCAGAGGAGGCTGGAAGAGTTTGAAGGGGAGCGGGAGCAGCTGCAGAAGTTGGCAGATTCAGCAGCATCTTTGGAAAAGCATTTGGAACAGGTAAGTAGCTGCAGCCACTCTGGAACCCAGACTCACAGAGGCCTTCCCAGATCTGCACACAGATGGCTGCATAGCAATGTGTCAAGCCATATTAGAAGTGCATATTTGTGTTGGAATGTGTTTGAAGAATCAGGCTGCTACCATATCAGCCTAGCCATGGATTTACTTCTGTTCATGTTGTTCTTCACTAGGAAAAAAAGATCCTCTGAGGAGTCCTTCAAAATTATTTAAATCAGGTTAGGAGCATAGGTCAAGTGGTAGAGTTTCTGCTTAGCAAGAACAAAGCCCTGAGTTCAAATCTCATTACTGTCCCCCTAAAAAAATTAATCCTGAACAGGGAAAAAGTTGATTCTTGCAGCTAAGTTGAAGGTAACCAGTTGAGTTTGTCCTCTGTTTCCAGGTGAAGTTGACGCTGCACCAGCGAGACCAGCAACTTGCAGCAGTGCAGAAGGAACACCTAGATCTGATAAAGCAGCTCACCTCAACACAGGAGGCTCTGCAGGCCAAAGGGCAGTCCCTCGATGACCTGCAGACACATTATGAGGAGTTGCAGGCAAGGCTGGAGGAGCTGCAGGGAGATGCTGCCTCTAAGGAGGACACAATTCGCTTCCTGCAGAATGAGAAGATTGTCTTGGAGGTGGCTCTGCAGGCAGCCAAGAATGACAAGGATGAACTTGACAGAGGAGCAAGGCGCTTAGAAGAAGACACTGACGAGACTTCAGGTCTTTTAGAGCAATTGAAACAAGAGCTGGCCATCAAGTCTAGCCAGGTAAAGTAGTCCGCTGTTGTGTTGTGATCATTTGATTCCTTTTTAGAAGTATGACTAAACTGAGGGGTGGTGCAGTAAGGCAGGGATCCCAACAACCTATACTGTGTCCTGACCCTGAAAAATTTTTGTTTGGGATTTTGAAAATATTTCCTGAAGATGTATATCTCAGCTTAAATCCCTGCAGGAAACTTGATTTTCTTTCCTCTACCTGTAGAGATTATGAGACACTGCACAGAATGGGGCACGTGACCAGCATTAGCCTTAGCATGGGCCTGTAGTGTGCTATATTGGCACATGTCAGTTGTAGGCAGACATGTAATAAAGGGTGTGGCAGAGGTGGAATTAATATCAAGGAATGATTGTGCCTTTAAACTGTACTTTGTAAAGACCAAATATTAGAGGGAGCGCTGGTCATTTCCCATGGTGGGGGGGTGGGATACAAGAGTGGGCATACAGGTGTGTGGAATTTCCAGCCTACATGCTGTAAGGCCTGTGAAATCATTTGGTACATTACAGGACAAACACATACAATTCTTGTATGCTTCTCATGTGCTGTCTGCCTATATTGATAATTTTGTATGGCCTTCCAGTGATGTTATAAATACCCAAATGGCCCTTGGTAGAAAAATATTTCATACCCTTTCTGTGTGTGCTGGTTCTAGGGCTTGAACTCAGGCCTGGGCATTCATTGACCTTAAGATTTTTTGCTCAGGGCTAGTGTTCTACCAATGGAGCCACAGCTCCACTTCGAGCTTTTTTGTCGTTAATTAGAGATAGCAGCATTGTGGTTGACTTTGAGTATCATTTCCCATACCTCTGCTTCCTGAATAGCTACACTAACAGGCATGAGCCACTATCAACCTGGCTCCATTAGAGTTCTTTATTGCCTGTTACATTGGCTAGAAGGACAATATTTATTGTACTGAGATTTTACTATGTTGTTATTAACAAGGAAAGCTACTTGTCTGTGTCCTTGAATTGTGACTATTTCTCTGTAAGAAGGTGGAGCATAGTGGCATTATGTTCCTATCGTATTATAAAGCTGCCTTCTTATCTCTGAATTCTGTTGCCTGCCTTTGAGGATCAGAAGCAGCCTAATGGGGAAATAGAAATACCTCTCAGACACTGGCCTGTAGAGGTACTGGTCATGGGTACACGTCCTCACACATTTCTGAGACAGTGCTGCCCAAGTAGGGGTCTGAAGTTTGCCAACATTGCCTTCCTCTGGCCTAATTCATGCTATTGTCCTTTCTGTGGAACTCCTCCAAAGATAGGGGCAGGTGACAAAGTAGTTGAAGAGGATGAAGGACTTGTATAGAACAACACCTTGATCCTTACCTGCATTCTTAAGGAAGAATGGCTCCTTTCCTAACAGCTCAAGAGATCATTGACATTTGTAAGGAATGTGCTTTGGTCTCACAGGAGGAATCACTTGAACATAGAAAGCCTTGACCCTGAAAAGACTCTTCCCATTTCTGAAACAGTGACTGTAGATAGCACTCTGACCACTGTACATCTTAAGTCAACAACTGCAGATGAGTGTTGTGGCTGTCATGTAGTGAACATGCTTCACTGGTACTTATGAATGCTGTCACATGACAGCATGTCTGGATGTCTGTCATGTAACATGGACCTGTACCCTCCATGCATGCAGGTGCCATCAGAGTACCTGTGTTGTGTTGCTAAGGCTTGCCTGTTCATGGCTGGTGGTGTACCACTTGAGACACCTCCAGCCCAGCTTTTTGCTGGATAATTGGAGATGGAGCCTCGAGGACTAGTTTTGTAGACTTTCCTGCCTGGGCTGGCTTCAAACTGTGATCCTCCAGGTCTCAGCCTCCTAAGTAGCTAGGATTATAGGAGTGAGACCTTAGAACCCAGCCTTAAAACCATGTTTTTTTTCTGGTTGGGACTTGGAGTATGGCTCAGGTAGTACTTTTGCCTAGCATGTACCCAAGTTCAATCCTCAGAAGCAGGGCAAGAAATACCCTTTTACTCTGCCAAAGTATCATTTCACATACATAAACCATATTCCTAAATAGATTCCTTGGGATTTCCATGGGCACACTAGCTCAGTCTGTGGCTAAAAGTGTGTGTCCTGCAAGAATCCAAGTGGCTGATCTCTGACAGGCTTTGGGTGGCAAGAGTGCAAAGTTTTCTAAGGCAAGTATCACTGGAACCCATTCTGATTGTTGCTTTGTGTAGTCCTTTTTGTACTACAAGAGCTCAAAATCTGTAGCAGACATATAGCCTGTAAAACTGAAGGTGGGTATTCTTTTGTTGGCTATTTCAAAAAGGATTGCAGACACATCCTCTACCTGGCCTTTCTTTTACCTCCCTGCTTCTTATGTTTTGCCTTCTCTCTCTCTCTCTCTCTCTCTCTGTGTGTGTGTGTGTGTGTGTGTGTGTGTGTGTGTGTGTACAGACATACACAACAATACCAGGTCTTGAAATGAAAGCCTTGCACTCTTTTTTTTTCTTTTCTTTTTTGTGCCAGTCCTAGAGCTTGAACTCAGGGCCTGGGTGCTAATGTTCTACCACTTGAACCACTTTCACCTTTTTTGGTCGTTTAGTGGAGATAAGAGTTTCACAGATTTTCCTGCCCATGCTGGCTTTGAACTGTAATCTTCAGATTTCAGCTTCCTGAGTATCTAGTATTACAGGCATGAGACACTGGCACCCAGCAGGCCTTGTTTATATTTAGCTGCTACTGCTTCCTTTTTTTTTTTTTCTTTTGCTATTGCTGGTACTGTACTACTCGAGCCTCCAGTTCAGCAGGTTAATTGGAGATGTAATCTCATAGACTTTTTTGCCCAGATTGGCTTTGAACCCTGATCTTCAGAGGAGCTCAGCCTCTTGAATAGCTACAATTACAGGTATGAGCTCCTGGCACTTGTTTTCATGGCAAAGGGGAAGATGCTGGTGATGTACCCTGCCTAAGTAGTTCTCGGGTCATCAGTCTGGGTCTGGTTGCAAGCTCTCCTTGGTGAGATGTAGTCATCTGGCTCATAGGGAATGCCACTGAGTACAGGCCTTGAGCCCTCAGGCATCTTTTTTGTGAAACTCCCATAGGTGGAGCACTTGGAGCAGGAGGCAGCCTCACTGAGGAAGCAGATGCAGAAGGTAAAGGAGCAGTTTCTTCAGCAAAAGGTAAGAGGCGTGAGTGTGTAAAACAACTGTCAGACACAGATTTTCACAGTCATCTTTGCATCTGTAGAACAAAATTAGGAGGAAGGAAACATTCATGTCTTTGCTTAAAAGTAATTCATTTTTTATTATTATAAAGGTGATGTAGAGAGGGATTCCCATTACATAAGTGATGAACACATTTTGTTTTGTCAGTCATGAGGCTGAACTCAGGGCCTTGACACTGTCCCTGAGCTATTTTGCTCAAGGCTAGTGCCCTACCATTTTGAGCCACAGTTCCACTTCTGGTATTTGAGTGGTTAATTGGAGATAAGAGTCTCATGGGGAGTATTCTATCTGGATTGGCTTTGAACTATAATCCTGAAATCTCTGCCTCCTGAGTAGCTAGGATTACAGGCATGATCCACTTACACCCGGCTGGGAATACATTTCTTTTTGGACAATGTCACCCCTTCCCTAAAAAGACAAAAGTTATGCCCTAAATAAATGGGAAACTTCTTTTTTAGTACTGGGCTTTGAACTCAGGAGTTTGGGCTCACAAGGCAGGTGTTGTGTTTCTTGAGCTGCACCACCAGCCTTGGTAAACATTTTTTAAATTATATTTTTCTGGGAATACTGAGGTTTGAACTCAGGGTCTTGTGTTTTGAAGGAAAACACACTACCACTTGGGCCACACCCCTAGCTAAACATTTTCTTAAGGCTATCTTGTTCCCTAGCGGAAACCCCACTTGCATGCTGGCTTATATCTTTTATTTTGTATGGCAGGTAATGGTGGAGGCCTACCGGCGGGATACTACCACCAAAGACCAGCTCATCAGTGAGCTCAAATCCACAAAGAAGCGGCTAGATTCAGAGATGAAGGAACTGAGACAGGAGCTAATCAAGCTGCATGGGGAGAAGAAAGCTATTGAAGTGGAGCACTCACACATGCAAAAAGAAATCTCCCTGGTTCACCAGCAAATGGCAGATCTTGAGAAGCATCTTCTGTCAGTACAGAAGGAGCGAGATGAGATGGAGACACAGCTGCAGGTCAGTAGAATGGGCTGGTGGATTCTACTGAGAAGTAAAGGTTCACCTGAGTATACATTGGGCTTACTGTATGGGTTTGGGTGGAATGGGCACCGATTGGGAGAGCTTTTTTTTTTTTTTTGTCAGTTGTGAGGGTTGAACTTTGGGCCTGGGCACTGTCCTGGAGCTCTTCAGCTCAAGGCTAATGCTCTTACCACTTGAGCCACAGCACCATTTCTGGCTTTCTCTAGAGGTTAAGAGTCTCGCGGCCTAGGGCTGGGAATGTGGCTTATTGGTAGAGTGCTTGCCTAGCATGCACGAAGCCCTGGTTAGATTCCTCAACACCACATAAACAGAAAAAGTTGGAAGTGGCACTGTGGTTCAAGAGGTAGAGTGCTAGCCTTGAGCAAAAAGAAGCCAGGGACAGTGCTCAGGCCCTGAGTCCAAGCCCCAGGAAGGAAAAAAAAAGTCTCACAGCCTTTCCTGCCCTTGCTGGCTTTGGACCGAGATCCTCAGATTTCAGCCTCCTAAGTAGCTAGGAGAACAGGCTTGAGCCACCAGCGCCAAGCTGGCAGAGCTTTTTGAAATAGAAAAAGTCCCTCTGGAGCTGCTGTTAATAGGACAAACAGGTAAGTACAGGCTGTGATGCCACCTGATATAGGACAGTTGAGGTGCTGTTGTAGGTACCACCCTTGTGATGGGCTCTTGGGAGCCAGCCAGCATTTTAGTTAAATTGCCACAAAGTTATTGCCTGGCAGAAAGCCAAGGTGAGAGTACTCTATGGCAAAAGTCTGTATAAGTGGCTTTAGGCTTATCATGTGCTTTCCTTCTTTTGAAGTCTTTGCAGTTTGACAGAGAGCAGATGGTTGCCCTTACCGAGACCAATGAAGTACTAAAGAAACAAATAGAAGAGCTAAATCAAGAGGCCAAGAAGTAAGTCTGGGAGCAGCATACATTCACCAGTGATGGGTACCAACTCTGCTGAGAGCAGTTAAGAGCCAGTCCCATGAGAGTACATGGTTAGACTTCTGTGTGACTGTGCTGCCTAAACTGACCTCAGGCCTATGAAAAGGTACCCTGGAGTATTAAGTTCTAAATCTAAGTTCCAGAATGACTTGGCAGTTGCTTTTCCTTTTTCTCTTCTTTTCTTTTTTGTTGGTCATAGAGCTTGAACTCAGGGCCTGAGTGCTGTCCCTGAGGGCTAGGTGCTCTAACACTGAGCCACAACATCACTTCCACTTTTCTGTTGGTTAATTGGAGATAAGAGTCTGACAGACTTTTCTTAGGGCTGGCTTCAAATTGTGATCCTCAGATCTCATCCTCCTGAGTAGCTAGGATTACAGATGTGAGCCACTGGTGCCCAGTTTCCTTTAACTTTTTTGAAATTAATTCATTTGCCATTACTGGGCTTGAACTTAAGGCCTCTTGTTCTTGTTTGGCTTTTTTTGCTCATAGCTGGTACTCTATCACTTTGGCCACATTTCCAGTCTGGTCTTTTGCTGGTTAATTGTACATTAGAATTTTATGGAGTTTTTTGCCTAATCTGGCCTTGAACCATAACTTTCCTCCAGGTCTCAGCCTCCTGAGTAGCTAGGATTACAGGAGTGAGCCTACTTTAAATCTCCCCATTTGGGCTGGGATGTAGCTCAGTGGCAAAGCGCTTGCCTAGCAAGTGCAACGTCCCGGGTTCGATCCCCAGTACCAAAAAAGAAAAGACAAATAAATAAATAAATCTCCCCATTTTAGGCAGGCCTTGAACTTCTAATCTTGCTACTTCACCCTCTGAGTGCTGGAATTACAATCATGTACTACTGCACCTGCTCTTTTTCTTTTTTTTTTGCCAGTCCTAAGCACTGTCCCTGGCTTCTTTTTACTGAAGGCTAGCACTTGGCCACTTGAGCCACAGCGCCACTTCTGGCCATTCTCTATATATGTGGTGCTGGGGAATCGAACCCAGGGCTTCATATATACGAGGCAACCACTCTTGCCACTAGGCCCTATTCCCAGCCCCTGCACCTGCTCTTTTAGGACCTTTTTACTTCACTTGACTGTTGAATTTGTTGTTGATCTTCAGAAAGAATTTGGGGGATGTTTCTATTTGGTAGGAGTGGACCAATTCTACCCTCACAAGGATTACTTTTTTTTTTGGCCAGTCCTGGGCCTTGGACTCAGGGCCTGAGCACTGTCCCTGGCTTCTTCCCGCTCAAGGCTAGCACTCTGCCACTTGAGCCACAGCGCCGCTTCTGGCCGTTTTCTGTATATGTGGTGCTGGGGAATCGAACCTAGGGCCTCGTGTATCCGAGGCAGGCACTCTTGCCCCTAGGCTATATCCCCAGCCCTCGCAAGGATTACTTTTAAACCACTCTAAGGAGGAAGGTCCGATGGGGGTGGAGGATATGACTCAGTGAACTCGTGTAGCTCTTCTTGTTTTTGGCTTGGCAAGGAAAGTTGTCCTTTCACCTAGCAGCAGCCATACTAGGGCAGGATCGTGCTTTCTTACATCTTCTGTAAGAGCAGCTAGGTTCTAAGCAGTGATGTTGACATGAGGAATCCTCTTCAGGGCATAAGGTCCAAGGCGTTGTCCAACTCTGGAAAGTGAAGTAGACCCTGTACTTGATATATTTGGTATGCTACATGCCAGGAAGTAGGGTGGTTGCAATGAAGGTTGGCTCACTTTTCTTTCTCTACATCTTTTTTTTTGCCTGTGGAGCTTGAACTCTGTGCCTGGGTGCTGTCTTTCAGCTCAATGCTAATGCTGTACCACTTGAGCCAGAGCACCACTTCCGGTTTTCTGGTGGTTAATTAAAGAGTCTCAGGGCTTTTCCTGCTTGGGCTGGCTTTGAACCATGATCCTCAGATCTCAGCCTTCTGAGTAGCTAGGATTACACGTGTGCGCCACCCACACCCAGCTTCTCTGTATCTTTTATTGTGTCCCAGGGCCATCACAGAACAGAAGCAAAAAATGAAGCGATTAGGCTCAGACCTGACTAGTGCCCAGAAGGAGATGAAGACAAAGCACAAGGCCTATGAGAATGCTGTGAGCATTCTTAGCCGCCGGCTGCAAGAGGCCTTGGCTGCCAAGGAGGCTGCGGACACAGAGCTAAGCCAGCTTAGAGCCCAGAGAGCAATTGGTGGCAATGACCCCACTCTACAGGTAGGTAAACACTACATCTGTCCCCATCAGAGTCCTAAAGACTCCAAATGTAGGGAAGGGATGTTTTCTTAACATTTTTCCCCCTAAGACCTGTAGAAGAGTTCTTTCTTTTCTTTTTTGTTGGTTGTGGGTCTTGAATTCAGGGCCTGGGCACTGTCTTTTAGCATTTTTGTTCAAGGCTAGCACTTTGCCAACTTGAGCCACAGCTCCACTTCCAGTTTTCTGGTGGTTAATTGGAGATAAAAGTCTCATGAACTTTCCTGCCCCAGCTCATTTTGAACTGCAATCCTCAGATCTCAGCCTTCTGAGTAGCTAGGGCCACAGGTGTAAGCCACCAGCAGCCAGCTGTAAAAGGGTTTTTAAAAGAGGGAAATCACTTAAGTGTTTAGTATATACTATTAGGGACTTTTGTGCAGCATCTTGTGGCTCTCATAATCTATGGCATGAGCCTTGTTTTTTCCAGGAGCCTCCCCAAAAAAGAAAAAAGAAACTAAGAAGCTAGAATACTCAGAAATTAAAATGAAAATGTGCCTTTAATGCCTGTAGTCCTAGCACTCAGACTGAGGCAAGAAGTTCTTAAGTTTAAAGCCAGACTAGATCATCTAACTGTGTCAAAAACAAAACTAGAGGACTGGGACCCAACAGTATGTAACTAAAACCAAACAATTACTCAACATATAAAGGTCAAAAATTGACCTCTCAGGGGAATACAATAGCTCAAAAGCTATGTATGTATGTTCATATTAGACTACTGTCAACATATTGTCTAATATCGACATTACATTTAAAGCCCTAGGCGAACTTTCTTGGGCGTGGCCATGTGGATACTGTATATGTTCTTGGTACATTGTGTATTGTATATATGTCTACCTGACCTTGAGAAGGGATAGAAAAACAGGGCGTAAGATATCACAAGAAATGTACACACTGCCCTACTATGTAACTGTACCCTTTTTGCACAACACCTTGTCAAAAAATTTGTGTTCGGGCTGGAGATATGGCCTAGTGGCAAGAGTGCTTGCCTCGTATACATGAGGCCCTGGGTTCGGTTCCCCAGCACCACATTTTATAGAAAATGGCCAGAAGTGGCGCTGTGGCTCAAGTGGCAGAGTGCTAGCCTTGAGCAAGAAGAAGCCAGGGACAGTGCTCAGGCCCTGAGTCCAAGCCCCAGGACTGGCAAAAAAAGTTCAATTAATAAGTAAATTAAATTTAAAAACAACAACAACAAAAAAAAACTAGAGGACTGGGAAGGTGGCTTAGTGGTAGAGTGCTTGTTTCCTGGGTTCAATTCCTCAGTACCACAAATACTTTTAGAAAAGGCCAGATGTGGCACTGTGGCTCAAGTGGGAGAGTGCGAGCCTTGAGCAAAAGCAGCTCAGGGACAGTGTCCAGGCCCTGAGTTCAAGCCCCAGGACTGACTCACACACACGCACAAACAAAAAAAAAAATTGACAGGCAAACAAAAAGAATGTAGTGGGGCCACAGAGCTTTCTGCCAAGAGTCAAGGGGTGCAAGAGTTTGTCAACAGTGATCAAATTTATTATCCTGGCTGTCAGGAGAAGATCCAGGCCTTGGAGGTGGAGCTTCAGAGTGTTGGCCAAAGCAAGATGCTGCTGGAGAAGGAGCTTCAGGAAGTGATAGCAATGACTAGCCAGGAGTTGGAGGAGTCTCGTGAGAAGGTTTTGGAGCTGGAAGATGAGGTAACACCTGCATGTTGCCATGCAGTGCCATGTGCACTGCTGCTTGGTGCTTGATTATCTTCTGATTATTGTTGAAGGAGATGATTGCTTTTGCTCTAGTGAGGACAACAACCATGACAATTGTGGATGGTTACTTGGATGAATCTTAGGGTAATCAGTGTGAATCCTGGGATTCCCCAGTTAGAGTACTTTGATTGAAAATAAGAAACACAACTTGAGGAACTCAACATTCAGAGATAGCCGAGGCAGCTATCGCTTCAGACAGTGCTAATCTCATCTTGACATTGTCAGCCTGAGCTCTTGCCATTGACCCTGGCCTGTGTCTTGGCCCACTTCAACCCCTTGTCAGAGTCCTGGGAGACTGTCAATCCCTTTGAGTCAGCATGCTTCTTCGGCCATCTCTGTCCTATCCTGAAATGTGTGTTGGTGATACTAGCCAAGCTCCATGCCAACACGTTTGGTTGGTGTGGCCTAGACAAGAAGCAGTTCCTGGACCAATGCTCCTCTGGTCCCAGGAGAGCAGCCTGTACTCAGCTGCTACAGCTTCCTACATCAAAAATCAAGGAGAGCAGTTTTCATTGTTTTAGTATTCAAAAGGATTTAGTATTCTAAGCTGTTTCTTGTTGAAAAATACCTTGTTTCTGGTGAGAATGATAATTCCATCCAGCAGAGCATGTAACTTGACAGTTTGCTTTTGGTATGTTTTAGCTTCAAGAATCCAGAGGCTTCAGAAAGAAGATAAAGCGCCTTGAAGAGTCAAATAAGAAGCTGGCTCTTGAGTTAGAACATGAGAGAGGGAAGCTCACAGGCCTTGGGCAGTCCAATGCAGCTTTACGGGAGCACAACAGCATACTGGAGACAGCATTAGCCAAGAGGGAGGCTGATCTGGTGCAGCTGAATCTCCAGGTACCCAGATTTCCAGGAACAGAGGGAGAATTGTGTAGCCCCACACACATTCTGTGTCTCACCATATCCAGTCATCTCAGTTACCTTCAAGAGAACACAACACTCCACTACAAAGAGGAAGCAGAGGCTCTAGGAATGTATTTAATTCACAAACCATGATCTTTCAGCTGTAGGGTAGAGCTGAGCTCTGCATGTAAAACCAGAGCTTCTGTCAGTTGTAGAGTCAGAGTGCTGTGTTACTTATTTCATTTTGCATAGTGGGCTCCTGGAAGAGCAAGATGGACTGTCCTCTAGTTTTAGCAATGAATTGTGCAGTGGTTGTTACTTGAAGTCCTCACATGGTTCAGAACTAGGATTTGAACCCTGCCCATAATATTACTGGCAGACTCTTAGCTTCTTAGATTCCACAGCCACCATGTAGACTGAGGAAGAAGCTGGCACTTAGAGAAGACTTCACAATGATAATCGAAGGGCTACATTGCACCTCAGCCTTAAAATGTCCAGTCATTAGAGACTTGAGTAACTTACATTTTGCCCTAGTTCCTACCACTTTCATTCTTATTGTGCCACCTTGCCTTGTGTTTGTAATTTAGGATTTGTGTGTATGTGTGTTTTGATTCTCATCTATCTTATTAAATGTGACAGTGTGAATAGTCCTGTGAGCTCAGACTTCTGCTTTTTTAGTAGTGTTCCCAAGAGATGGACTTCTCTTCACTGTGACCTGTGTTGACCTGCTGGGCTCCTGAGGGTGGTCTTTCTGGAGGAGTGCTGGCTGTAGGAGACCTTACACTGTGCCATGCGATCTAAGGAGTTTTCTTTCCTTATTTATCCTTTTGCAATGCCATCTAGGTGCAGGCAGTTTTGTTGCGCAAAGAAGAAGAGGATCGCCAAATGAAGCAGCTTGTCCAGGCCTTACAAGCCTCGTTAGAGAAAGAAAAGATGGAAGTAAACAACCTCAAAGAACAGGTGTGTGACAAGCTTCCAGTTAGCTTCAGATTCATAGATCCTTCTGGCAGACATTTCAGTGTCTACAAAGTTACATGGTCTTCATACATATAAGCAACTCTCTCTCCTGGGACTCTTCTCTAGGGAGAACAGTTGTCATCATAGGATTGTGATGACAGAGGCTGCTGAGATTAAAAAATGCCATTCAGCCAGGTGTTGGTGACTACTGCCTGGAATCCTAGCCTCTCAGGAAGCTGACATCTTAGGATTATGGTTTAAAGCCTATCAGAGCAGGAAAGTCCATGAGACTCTTATCTCCAAGTTAACCACCAGAAAACTGAAAGTGTAACTGTGGCTCAAAGTGGTAGAGTACAGCTAGTCTTGAGCAGAAAAGCTCAGGGACAGCACCCAAACCCTGAATTCAAGTGCCGCGATGGCCAAGGGAAAAAATAATCTATGCAAAACTGGGAGAGTGGATTGATCCACATGTGTATACATGCATTAGTCATTGCTAGGAAAATACATCCTCTGTAATGCCAGATTTGAAAAAAACACCTTTTGTTTGTGCTAAGAAGCAGACAAGTGGCCTGGAATGTGGCTTAGATGGTAGAGCACTTGATCACAAAGTCTTGAGTTGAATCTCTAGTACTAGAAAAAAAAGGGAAATGTAGACAAGAATCTGGGTGTGGTAGTTCAGGCCTAACCCCAGCACCAAGGATGCTGAAGCAGGAGGATCCTGAATTTGAGGCCAGCCTAGTCTACATTGCAAAGTCCTGTCTCAAGAAAGTATTTTCAGTAGAAAGAGCCATACTCTAGGTAGTCAGTGATCAATAAGGCAAATCATTTGGCAGACGCTTGTGCTATGCATTTTATCTTAGACCCTGTTCTTCAAAGTTTCTTTATTGGAATGTGAACTTCCTGCTGAAACCCCCAGTGCCTAGCACAGAATACACTCAGGGCCACTTGCTATGTGTGTACTTGTGGACATAGGAAGTGACTAGGAGGGATAACTAATTGTCTCTGAAGAAGTGTGGAAAAGAACACCACCTCACTTTACCCCTTGATTATTTTACAAGTTACAATTCTCAAAATAAAATAAAGCTTATGATCTAGATTTTGCCACATCTATAAGAACATCTCTATGATGATAGAATAGGGATGAAATGTAGTCTTCATTTCTTGGAGTGTGAGTGTGTGTGTGTGTGTGTGTGTGTGTGTATGTGTATGTTTTCCTGGGACTTGAACTCAGTGCCTGGGTGCTATCCCTGAGCTGCTTTTCCTTAAGGCTTAGCCATTTGAGCCACAGCTTTACTTTTTTTTTTTTTTTTTTTTTAAGTTTATTGGAGATATGAGTTTTACAGACTTTCCTGCCTGGTTGGTTTTGAACTGAGATCCTCAGACTTCAGCCTCCTGAGTAGCTAGGATCACAGGCGTAAGCCAGCAGCACCCAGCAAAATTAATATAATGTAATAAGAATATTTTGGTATGAACAATGATTGACTTGTTTATAGCCCACAAGATCTAGATCTTGCTTGAAGGATTGTTGCTTATAACAGTTCTGTACTAATGTAGGTAACTTTCTTCCTGCCCGGCCCTTAAGTTTGTCTTTTGCTCTGGGCTTAGTTATCACTTAATTTTATTCTTGTCTTAAAAAAGGCATAAGTAGGAAATTTATAACTGAAATGGGGATTTTGATTTCTTTTTTCTAAGAATAGTTGTGAGTGGGACTTAATGTTCTTCGCTCAGTGCATGTAGGTTTCTTTTCTTATCTGCAGTAGTAAGTGATAGTAACTTTTTTTTTTTTCCGGCAGTCCTGGGGCTTGAACTCGGTCTGAGCACTGTCCCTGGCTTCTTTTTGCTCAAGGCTAGCATTCTACGTCTTAAGCCACAGCGCTGCTTCCAGCTTCTTCTGTTTATGTGGTGCTGAGGAATTGAACCCAGGGCTTCATGCATGCTAGGCAAGCACTGTACCACTATGTCACACTTCCAACCCTGATAGTAACTTAAAAAAAATCATAAAGATTAAATGAAGTACTGATCACTTTCACTTTCAATCTTTACTGAGTCCACTAATATTATTAATAGGAGTTTGGGTTTTTGCCTTTTTTTTTTGCCAGTCCTGGGCATTAGTACTGTCCCTGGCTTCTTTTTGCTCAAGGCTAGCACTCTGCCACTTGAGCCACAGCGCCACTTCTGGCCATTTTCTATATATGTGGCGCTGGGTAATCGAACCCAGGGCTTCATGTATACAAGGCAAGCACTCTTGCCACTAGGCCATATTCCCAGCCCCTTTGTCATTGTTTTCTTTATTTTTTTCTTTCCTGTGGGTCCCAGGGCTTGAAGTCAGGGCCTGTGCACTGTCTCTGATCCTCTTTGTGCTCAAGCCTAGTACTGTACTCCTCGAGCCACAGTGCTACTTCCGGCTGTTTCTGAGTAGTTTGTTGGAGTTAAGAGTCTCACCAATTTTCTTGCTTGGGCTGACTTTGAACCACAATCCTCAGATCTCAGCCTACTGAATATCTAGGATCACAGGCATGAGCCACCAGCCCCTAGCTTTTTTTCCCTTTTGTTGACAGTTCTTAAAATCATGCCTCTTATGAGGCATGTTTGGCAAAACACTCTACCACTGGCACACATCCCAACCAAGAGCTGTTTCTTTAATTCATATCAGTGCTTTCCTTATGTTGATCTATCACATATTATGAATATTTTGTTGTTATTAATATTGATCTATTGTATTGTAATTGTTTTAAGATAAAGTGGTTGCTAGTATAGTTAGATAAGAAAACTAAATTATTAGAAAATATGGAATTTTTTTTTTGTAATTCTCCTGGGAATTGCTTGTCTCGTTCTAAGAACTGTAAATAAATTTAACTAGGAATAAGCAAACATATTTGAAGAATATAATACCTATTAGGACTAAGAAAATCATGAATAAATTTGTTCGTTTAGCAGAGACCAGTAGTCACATGCCATTCACCTACTGGATAGTGGGCACCACAGCAAGCATCTTGATCTTTATTGGAAACTTGATCTTGAGAAGAAGAAAAATACAGGAGCAGCCAAGACCTTCATGGGTTTGGGGCGGCCTTCACCCTAGTCCTTGGTATGTTAACATTAGCTTTTTCTTTTCCTCCTAGGTGGCTGCTGCTAGGATGGAAGCTGGACACAACCGCCGCCACTTCAAGGCAGCCACATTGGAACTAAGTGAGGTGAAGAAAGAGCTGCAGGCCAAGGAGCACCTGGTACAGACACTGCAGTCCGAGGCCGACGAGCTCCAGTGAGTACCTGGCGAATATCTAAGAGCTGATCACAGTGACCTCAGTGGCAGAAGGCCATACAGCATTTCTTGGTACAAGAATAGCTGTCTGCTTAAAAAAAAAAAGCCCCACTAATAAACCTCCTTATGAACCTTCAAAAAAAAAAAAAAGACTCACTAATAAACCTCCTTATGAACCTTCAAAAGAAAAAAAAAGAATAGCTGTCTGGGTCCTCCTTCTATCTTTAATTCACATTTAATAGGATGAGGGTCACCTTTTACTACGTTACTAAGTACTTTTGAGGCAAATTAAAGAAGTAGAATTATCTAGCTCTGCTTCTGGAAGTCTGAGCTTATCCCTTGCCCTAACCCCCTCCTTTTCTTGTTCATCCTTCCTGGAACAGAAAGAGCCATCGTATGAGCACTCACAAGCTATATTGTGCTCCATTGTAGCTCCATACTAGTGTGGCATTGAGTCAGATACATAGAGGATTGGACAGAGGATCCTTTCATTATATTTTATTTTTTACATGCAGGATTCGGGAAGGGAAACATTTACAAGAAATAACACAGTTCCAGGCAGAACTGGCAGAGACCCGGACCCGGCTCCAGCTCCTACAGCAGCAGCTGGATGTACAACTAAGTCAGCAACCTGTGGGAAGCCAAGAGGTGATAGCTGAGTTACCAATCCAAGCTCTGTCTCCTCAGAAAGAAACATTATAAAAAGATTAGCAGAAATAATATGGTCATTTTTCTGTATGTCATTTTAATCTGAGCTATAATCCTAGTTACTCTGGAGGCTGGCACCTGGAGAATCATTGTTTGAAGCCAGCCTAGACAAAAAAGTCAGGAAACTCTTGTTTCCAGTTAGCAAAATAAAGCAGGACTGGAGGCGTGGCTTAAGTAGTAGAGCACTAATTGTGTGCTGACAAACTGAGCTAGCACAAGGCCTATTTCTAGTTCAAGCCCTGGTACAAGGAAAAAAAAAAAAAAGAAGTTATGTCCCTTTAAAATTGTCTTGGCCACTGGCACCAGTGGCTCACAACTATAAATCCTATCTATTCAGGAAGCTAAGGTCTGAGATTCACTGTTCAATGCCAGCCAGGGCACAAAAATTGGTGAGGCTCTTGCCTCCAATTAACCAGCCAAAAACCCAGAAGTGGAGCTGTGATTCAAGTGGTAAAGCACTAATCTTGAGCAAAAAAGCTCAAAGACAGCATCAAGTCCCAGGACTGGCACCCCCCCCCCCAAAAAAAAAGAAAAGTCTTGGTCATGTACCTCCTCCTTTTTCTTTTTAGATGGAAAATCTCAAATGGGAGTTGGATCAGAAAGATCGAGAGATTCAGTCCTTGAAGCAGCAGCTGGATTTGACAGAGCAGCAGGGCAAGAAGGAACTGGAGGGAACACAACAATCCTTGCAGGTGCTGTCCCTGTCCCACAATTTGGGTGGAGGTGGTGCTGTCCCTGTTCCCAGGATTGGGGTGGAGGTAGTGTTATTCCTGTCCCTGGGATCACAGCAACATTCCACAAGTTAGTGATCAGACACCAGTTCCTGATACTGTGCTAACTATCTGCCAGGCAGTGTGCTACTTGCATTACAAGAGTGCTTACTGAATTGGATACCCTGTTTCTGAAGACACTGCCCCCATTTTAGGAGGAGACTACATCTGCATGGTTACACAGCTAGATAGATGCAGGTGGAGCTGAATCTGATGCTCAAATCCATCCCTCTGCTAAGTTGTGTGAAGTGTGCCAGGAACATGACATTTTTAAACAATATAGGAGAGAGAGAGAGGAGACAGAACGAGACTGTTTTGGTAAACTTTCCATGGAGAATCAGTGTGCACTCTTCACTACTCATGGAAAGGATCAGAAACACAGCTTGGGAAGATTGTGCACTTGTAAACAAATGACTTGAGCCAGTTAGAATTGATTTGTATTGTTTCCTAGGAATGCTTACACTTATTCTTGTAGCTGACATTGGAATTTAAACAGATTTTTGAAATTGGTTGTGGAACATAGTCATGTACATATTGCTGTTTCTTATGCAAAGGCAAGGAACTTGAGTAAAAATGTTGATAGTATGATTCTTATTGGACTATTCACAAAGTGTATGAACTGGTGAGGAAATTGTCCTAAAATGTTGTCCTATGAAAATCAATCTTTTTTTTTTTTTTTTTGGCCAGTCCTGGGCCTTGAACTCAGGGCCTGAGCACTGTCCCTGGCTTCTTTTTGCTCAAGGCTAGCACTCTGCCACTTGAGCCACAGCACCACTTCTGGCCGTTTTCTGTATATGTGGTGCTGGGGAATCGAACCCAGGGCCTCATGTATACAAGGCAAGCACTCTTGCCACTAGGCCATATCCCTAGCGAAAATCAATCTTAGAACCAACATACAAACTTAAGATCTTAGAATTGTGCTTAAGATCTTTTAGTTTCTACATCTGAATTCACTTTCCTTAGAATACCAAGTCTGAGTTGGAGATGGCTCAAGAAGATCTGTTGATGACCCAGAAGGATAAATTTATGCTTCAAGCCAAAGTATCTGAGCTGAAGAACAGCATGAAGACTCTACTTCAGCAGAACCAGCAGCTCAAACTGGACCTCCGTCGAAGCACAGCCAAGGTGGTATTCAGGCCATGCCCCTTCTAATTAAGCTAACACCTCCTATGTGTGGATTTGTTTGGGCAAGAGGCTGATAGGTTGTCTCATAGTTCACACATAAAGCAGTTATAGTCAACTTTGAGTAACTGCTGTGTGAAATTAAATTATAGAGGATTCTGTTTGGACAGTAGACTAAATCATTACATTTGGTATCTAGTCTAATGGAATGTTTACTCTTTTTTTCATGAAGCCAAATACTATTTGCTGTAATATACTTTTTTTTTTGGTATTATACTTTTAAGTGAAATGAAAGAATAGTTTGATAGCGGTAGTGTAGGCTTTGGTGGGACCCCATACCATATGCTTGAGTACTGACATACCAGGCTTTCTAATCACAGACTATATAAGTATTCTCAGTCTAGCATAATTTGCTACTGGTGGAAAAGCTTTTAGGTTCTGGAAAAGGCTCAGTGAGTTGGATAATCTACTTAATTTCTTAGGGAATCTCAGAGTTGAGGCTGTGGGTCACCTATTGGAGAGCTCTAGTTTGGGGTCTAGCTGTGTTCTCCCAAAGGTCCATACATAAATGGTACTTGCCTATACACATTAGGAATAAAGCTGTTGACCAGCCCACATTTGTCTGGTGATAACCAGGCTGTATTGATTTAGAAAGCCTCTTTGGGGGCTTTATGTTGTACAGGGGCCTTCTTGGCCCCTGTCATAGCAGAGACTAATGGGGAGACATGAAGAAGCTAATGATATGATTTTGTAAACAGAGGAAGGAGCCAAAAAGTGAGGCCAACTCCTCCAGCCCTGCAACACCCATCAAGATCCCTGACTGCCCTGTCCCAGCCTCGCTTCTGGAAGAGCTGCTACGACCCCCACCTGCCGTGAGCAAGGAGCCTCTCAAGAACCTGAATAGCTGTTTGCAGCAGCTCAAGTATGAACTGTATTCTGTGCATTTCATTTAGCCTTTGAAATGACATTTAATTTAGAAGAGACTCTCTTGTGGCCCCCATGGAGTGCCAGAAGCACCTGAGTAGGCTTCTGCCTGTTAGGGCTTCTGAGAGGCAGAGCCTCTAGTTCCATGTTGTAATGTGAAAGTGCTTGCATGAACTACTGTGGTCAACCAGACATTTTATGCCTGTCATCCGTGGACTGAGTCTCTTTGCTTAGGATCCAAGAGGCCAGTGTCACGGGGCATGCAAAGTAAGGTTTCATGGGCAGGTGATGCCTCAGGCAATGGTTCCCACTTGGACCCTTGGGTATATTGTCTTTAATCTTTAATATGGTCCTGGTGGAAGTATCTCTCTTAAGCAGAAGCTGAGCCAGATGGTCTCCTGACTTCTGCTAAAAATGAAGACAAATGCTTAGAACTTTGCCTTCTGTGAGCATAGCTGTTTTTGCTATCTGGTTAGACATTTATTTGTCTTTAAAAGCACCATGCATACCAATGAGCCAGTGTATCCAGCTCCAGTTTGTTAGTGGTAGCTATGGATGGTTGGTCTGCCTGGGCCTCATGTGACCAGATCTTCCTTTCCCTTTTCTCATGTCCTCAGGCAGGAGATGGACAGTCTGCAACGCCAGATGGAGGAACACACCATCACTGTGCACGAGTCTCTGTCCTCATGGGCTCAGGTGGAAGCTACCACTGGAGAGCACGCCCACCCCCGGGGAGACACAGAGCCACATGATCAAAGTAGGGCTCCCAGAGAAGGGCTGGATCAGTGACCATCACCATCCTTGCCACCAAGTGTGGGCAGCTGTGTGAAGGAATGTTCTTTTGTCAATATTATTTATTTGACGTTTTTCTAAGATGAAGTGTAAATTTTGCTTTTGCCTTTAGCAAGGAGTAAAATAACAGAATGAGAGTCAAGGATGAGTCATGAGTGATGATAGGTGATGCCAGCAGCCAGGCCCTGGTAGGAATTTTGCACAACAGAGTGTGTGGTCAGCAGTGCCTAGACCGGCTAGGATGATGTTTCTCACTTTTCTGTTTCACTCAGTAAGAGCTTTACTTTGCTGCAGTCTTATTTTCACCTTTGGCTTTTTATTTCATTTGTTTCTTAATAGCCATCCCATCATAAGCTGTATATATAATGAAAATCTCTTAAAAGCCTATGCCTATATTATTTAAGGAAGGATCTAATTGTCTGCATTGATGGCATTTTGAAAAATCTGCTGTTGGTAATTGTACATGTAGGATGTCATAAAGTTTTATTTTAGAAATATTACTTTATTTATATTCTAAAACCAAATATTCTTGCACAGAAAAGGTTTCTTGTTTTAGTTTTTCTTGACAGTCTTTTCTTCTGTCAATGTCTTTGTAACTCATAGCACTGACCTGTTAAGGCCACTAGTCTGTGTGGTCACTACCCACCTTGGCTGACTGTCACCAGGTAAGACTAAGTCAGACCCTTGATTGGGCTCAGTGGCCATCAGGAAACACAAGGACCTGATGTCCCCACAAGCTGATCTGACATTTGGGGAGTGCAGAGACCTGAAGGAGAGTGGAAGAGGCTTTAAACTCATCTATGGACTGTAGGCTACACCTCCATGCTCCATGAGATGGTGTTTACTCAAACCTGTGAATGCCTGTTGGCATTCAGGAGAGGCCCCGGGCCCTTGGAGCATGCTAGTGTTAGCTAAAGTCATAGGTAGTACTATGTCTGGAAGAAAGTGTTGGTGATCCCATGAGACACAGGTGGTTAAGAGACTATGCTCTGCTTGAAGTCCAGCACCTACTTCATGAGATTTCCCTGGGATTTGCTTCTTACCTAACATGATAAAGCTACAGATGTGGACTGACAGAATTGAAGTCTTTAAGTTTCCCCCTGGTTTGGTAAGAAAATCTAAAATGAAACTTGTAATGAGTTAGGAGGGAAGGAAAGAAGGAGGGTCTAGGTGGTTTGTGCAAGCAGATCTGATATGAAAGTGAAGTTCTAAATGTTACTGATCAACCCTGTTCATAGAATACCTGTGACTACTTCGTTGAAAAAAAAGTATGGAATTTTTAAGTTGTGTTCTCTTGTTATAGTGTTAGAAGGTTAACTGATGTAGTTAAAGGATTAACTTTAAAGATGTTTGGTGTTTTAAAAATATCCCCTAGAAAGTATCAGAACTTTTAAATGTGTATATCATTTATTCAGGGTTAATCTTGAAATAATACTTGAAAACTTCATTTTAAATATGCCCTACTTTTTACCTTAAATTGGAAATTGTTTTTTGTGCACGTACTGGGGCTTGAACTGAGGACCCAGGCACTGTTGCTTAGCTTTTTTGCTCAAAGCTGGTGCTCTACTAGAGCCACAGCTAACTTCCAGGAAATTGTTTTAACTACATCGTTCTTGTACCAATAGAAAAGATGGTAATTTACATTCTTATTTATTTTGCTTCTGTTATCTTGTTTCAAGAAATAATACCTGGGCTTGTTCTGAGGCAGAATTTTTCTCTCTCCATGCTCATGTCGCTGAGTGAGTGGGATTCACTATTTTTCTCTTAGGAGAAGATAAACTCATTCTCACTTAATTTACCAAGTGTAAGTCTTTCTCCTGTCTTCATCCCTTTCTTTTGTCCTTACCCCTTTTCTTTTGCTCTGATGTCCTGAGTATGTGTTTTTACATCCTCAGAAATGGCAACTCCTTTAGGCCTTGCCATCTTTCTGTGTCTGTCAGGGCCACATTGGATCCATGAAGGGCCTAGCCTGTCTTAGCTCCAGCCTCTGTCCATCTTTGTGCTTCGATTTTTATGCACACCTACAGTTTTGGATCAGAGGCTTCCTACATTCAATTGGTATAGAGATACTGAAAAGGCTATAGACCAGTAGTCACTGTATTCCTCTGTTCATGAATATTTCCCTAAACAAAAATAAGGTGTCATGTAGATTCTGGAAATGAAAGGGACCAGTGTATTTGAAACAAAAATGCCCTAAAGTCTTTCTTCCAAAGACCCCAGTAACATTAGTAACCCTGAGGTGTGAGACAGAATGAGCCTTAACCTAATACACCTATAGTTTTTTTTTTTTTTTAAATCTCATTTTATAGTGGTCTCAGGTTCTGATAGGATCCATGGATTGATGCTTTAGGAGGGTCTGAAAAATTCAGCTGTTTTGTTCCTATTTAAAAAAATTTTTTCTTCAAAAAGCCCTCAGGTTGGGGCTTTCCTAGAAAAGGTGTTACCATGTGTCACAGTTTGTGTCACAGATTGTAACTTTAAAAAGCATGTTGATTTTTTAATGAATATAAGCGTGCTTGGGAATTCCTTAAATTTTGTGCAATAAACTATTTTTGGTAAAGGTTTTCCTATTTCATTGAGGGGGGGCTTCATTTTAATTTTTTATCTCATGTTAAATACTGTGTTAAAGTGAGTTTTGAAAGAGAATTCTTTCTGCCAAGGTTTGAGGCAGGATGTGAAGTTCTAGCTCCTTGTTGCTTTAGACCAGGCAAGAGAAGCACATGACAATGCAGGCCATGGCAAGCAGCACGGAAAGAGAAGTGTGCAGTACAGAGAACACTGGGATCCTTTTGGCCCGACCCTTCCCTTGCTGGTCTTATCAGCCACTGGCCTGATAGGTTAATCCTGATGATGTGATTCTTTCATCTTAGTACTATCACTCCTAATTTATTTTTGCATTTGTCCTTTATTACTAATCAGTAAGGGTTAGCCAAGTATAGTTTTCAACTAAATATTACTACTAAAAAACCTGCGCAATTTGAAAAAATACAAAAAGAAACCAGTCGCAGAATTTGACTTGGTTGGATCTTTCTTTCCTACAGCTCCATTTTATTAGCTTACATAATGGTTAGGTGACTACAATCTAAAGTACTAGGAAGCTGATTATGGGGCCACTGTAAGATGTGTTATTTATACCTCTGTCAACCAGTTTGATGGGTAAGCATGTAATAGTTGCTAGCATAGTCTCCAAACCTTTCCCTAGATTAAGAGGAACTCACAGCAACCTCTTGATATCTGAAGTACTTGCTGGAATTCTGCCTCCCTTATGCATGTGTTTACATTTGGAGCGAATTCTGCATATTACCACGAGTGTGCTTTGACATAGGCCTTTTTCCTGGAAGCAGCAAGCAAGCACTATTAAACTGTTGTTAAGCATCTGTGCCATTCTTTGCACTATTCTTTGCCCACCTTTGCATAAAGTGGACTTACATATCCACTATCTACTCCTACAACCCCTGTGATGGTATGGGCTCCAACCTGGCCACTCCATTCACTGGCCATGACCTTCTCATACTTGAGTTAGGGTTTGAGACAGTACCCTGAAAGCCCTCAAGGCTTTAAAGCCTATGGAAGTTCAGGTTTAGGAAGTGCTTGCTCCTCGAGTTGTCTACTAGATAGCAACTTCAAAGTATTCTGGGGAATTGGTCTCACCATTAAGTCCTCATCAGGCACAGCAGCAGTGCTCACTCAACACATCTGGGCTCAGAAGGCACCTCTAGCCTTATTTTCTGGATTTCCCAAACAAGCTGATCACACCTTTCTTGCTGGAGATCACTCAAAGTCCATGTGTGAATTAGACCCCTACTCCATCACTGGAGCCTTGTGATCTGAGATCAGGAACAAAGGAAGGGCTGGAAATGTGGCTTAGCGGTAGAGTGCTTGCCTAGCATGCATAAAGCCCTGGGTTCAATTCCTCAGTACCACATACACAGAAAAAGCCAGAAGTGGTGCTACGTGGCTCAAAAGTGGTAGAGTCCTAGCCTTGAGCTAAAGAAGCTCAGGAACAGGGCCCAGGCCCTGAGTTCAAGCCCTAGGACGGGCAAAAAAAGAGGAAGGCCAGGCATGGTGATGATGTGCAACTATAATCCCAACATTCACAAGGCTGGGGTAGGAGGGTCACCAAGTTTGAAGCCAACCTAGCCTACGTAGTGAGATTAGTTTTATTAAAAAGAAAAAGTGTTAGGGCAAGAGTTCAAGAAAATTGTCATTAAGAATTGTACCAAAACCTACACTAAGGGAGTTCAGTTTTCCAGTCTCCCCTGATTGTTCTGTTTAATTGCACTTAGACTGCACTAGGTGGGGTGATTCTAGGTTCCCTTCTTTGCTGAATTCCACTGGAAATTCTGGCACGAAGGCATTGGCCAGGCTAGTGAAACCCCAAAAATCAGTGGCTTGAGTGAGAGCAGTTGTCTTTTCCCCATAGCCCAAGCATTAAAATGACTGATCAAGTCAGCTTCCTAGTGCTCAGGGCACAAATACATCTCCGTTTCAGCAGAAGCTTCCACCTGAGACCTGGACAGCTGCCCTGGGCCCCACCTGCCTGTTTGCATTCTTAGGGGAAATGGAGAGGAAGCAGGAGAACCACCCATCCCGTGTTTGAGGGCACAGCAAGGCAGCTGTGTTCATCACTATCCATTTGCTTCCTGCGCGGCGTGTCCAGTCACGGCTGAGAGTTTGTCTCGGGAGAACAGAGCAATGCTTTTTACCGATGGTTCAGTAGAAAATTCGTACGCCATACCATCTGTACTTGGTAGCTGAAACACAAGTGTCAAGATTTCATTCCAACAAGGCACTTTTTAGCCTTGGCATAATGTACATACACATCCTCCAACCACCTACCCTGCACGCCTTCCCGCGTCAGTGACTCACCTTCCCGAGAGCCCCCAGCCCGGCGCGGGGACGGCGGCCGGGCCAGTTCCCTCAGCAGAGCCCTTACTTCCCACCCGCTCCGGCCACTAGTCCGTGCGCGAGCTCGCATGCAGTGCGGCTGCGGGACGCCCTGGTGGCCGGCCCCGCCCACCCGGGGCGCCGGCGACGCGCATACGTCAGGACCGCGCCGGCTGCCCGCGACACTGCCTGAGGCGCTTGCGCGTGAATCAGGACCCTCACCGATGCTGCCCAGCCGCGCCGCCTGGGGCCCTGTCCCTGACCCGGCCATCGTGAGCGGGAGACGCCGGGCCCGCGCGCGACGCTCCGCCTCCCCCCGTGCCGGGGCCCCCGAGTAGGCAGCGGCGCGGGCAGCTAGGCGGGGCCTCAGGCGGGCGAGGCGCCGGCAGCTACGCGGGCAGCTGCGGGGCCGGAGCCTCTCTCGGACGGGGGAGGCGGCGGCGATGCTGTGGCCTCGGCTGGCGGCGGCTGAATGGGTGGCGCTGGCCTGGGAGCTGCTGGGCGCCTCGGTGTTGCTCATTGCCGTGCGCTGGCTGGTGAGGCGACTGGAAAAGCGGCCGCGGGGCCTGGGCGGGAGCGGGACGCCTGCCCCGCCTCCCCACGCGGCTACGGGACCCCTCTCCGGTGAGTCGCGGCAGCGGGTGGCTCCGAGGCCCGCCGGGTCCTTAAGGTCGGCCTCCGCGCCGAAGAGCGCGGCGGACTCCGCCCGACGGGAGGAGCCGGCGTGTCGGTGGGAAGGGGCCTCCTGGCCGCTGTGAGCCCCGCCAGAGAGAGATGGCTTCCTGCGAGGAGGGACATAGGGAAGAGGTGGAGGGGAAGGGGTTGCTCAGTTCTCTGAGGGTTTGAGCGCGGAGCCAAGTGCGGTTACTGGTGCCTGGACAGTCAAGTGCGACTCCAGAGTTTGGGGCCGGAGGAAGTGGAAGAGTGGGTTGCCATTTACTGCTTTGTAGGGGATTGTCCAGTCTGCGAGGAGAGGTGGGAAGTTGTGTGTTGGTGGTTTTAAGTTTGAGGTAACTGACCGGGAAGCAGTCTTGTGTCAGGATGGGGGTGGGGGGAGGGTGTTCATGTGTCATAATGAGTTGAGCTCCTGGCCCCACCTCATAACTGCAGTGAGACTTTTCATCATGCAGCAGGTTGCTCAACTACTGTTGTCCAGCCTGTTTATTAGAAAAATAGGAATAATAACGCTATGTTTTGTGAGAGCTGACTAAATTTGCACACTGTAGGACATGATGTCACTGTGATATTTGTGTCATCTATGTAGAGCTGCTGCGGAGGCAGCCTGTGTCTCAAGCTGGTGTTCCAGGGAATGGTCTGGAGTTTAAAAAAAAAAAAAATTCAGGAGTCAGCCATGCGCTGTTGGTTCAGGCCTGCAATCCTGGCTACTCAAAAGGCTGAGATCATAGGATCACTGTTCGAAGCCCGCCGGGACTAGAAAGTCCATGTGACTCTTAGCTCCAGTTAATCACCAGAAAACTCTAAGAGGCACTGTGGCTCAAAGTGGTAGAGCGCAAGCTTTGAGCAAACAAGTTAATAGATGGCGCCCAGGCCTTGAGTTCAAGCCCATGACCGACCAAGAAAAACAACAGCAACAACAACAAAAAAACACCCCACAAACAGGAGCACTCAACACAGATGACAGATAAATTCTAAGACTAGCTCATGTAGGTTAGCAGCTTTCAGGTTGGTGCTTGCAGTCTTGTGTGTTCATCAGGGGACCATGTTTAATTTACCCTCTTGTTAGAAGGCTGATATCTTCCAGGAAGATAGTTTCCTTAGTACTCTGATAAGATGACATTTTATTAGTAGGAGACAAAACTGATAACCCTCACCTTCGAAATTCAGGACTAAACAGTTTCTTAGGAGTAATTAAAGCCTTAGGTATCATTGGAATTATATGCAACTTATTTAGTGGTGCTGGATATTGAATCCAAGGTCTTGGATGTGGTAAGCAAACACTCTGTCTCTTGAGCTACATTCTCAGCCTTCCTTAAGGATAATTTATTGCTCAAGTATTAGCTTTACAATGGAAGAAACAGTTGCTGGAAAGTCAGGTTCCTTCTGGTATCAAACTGTGGCTGTGGCAAAGGCCAGATGGGATGTGGGTCTGTGGACAGTGAATCCAGCACCCGCCATCATGTTTGACTTTGTCTTCTCGTGTCCCCTTAAGGAGATGTTAGGGTAAATTTTAGTAAGTAAAATACTTATTTATGCATTTATACCATTAACACTATCAAAAACATAATTCAAGACACTGAAAATGGAAGCACTGAATCAGAGCAAGAGTGTGGCACTACAGTAGGCTATAGCACTAAGACACCACAGTTTGCAACATCTTTTTTCCATGTAAGAATTTCTTTTCAATTTCTAGTAGTTTATTTTTTAAGCATTTTAAGTTTGTACAATATTATAAAAATTGTACAAACCAACAACTCGCGAAAAAGCTAGCATTATCAGCAGATAGGGAAATAAATTAAGATACCACTACACATATATTAGGATGACTAAGGTAAAATAGTATTCTTTCCAAAAATTGGCAGAGATGCTGAGGAACAAAATCTTTCTTTTGTTGTGGGTAGGAATGTTAAATAGCGAAACCACCCTGCCTGGCAGCATCTCAAGGAAGTTAGGTCTGCTATACATTCCTGAGCTTTTGTTCCAGAGAAATGAAACTGCTCCACACAAAACTCGTATATGAATATTCAGAACAATCTTATTTGTAATTGCGCAAAACTGGAAACAGCCCAGATACCTTTCAAGTGATGACTGGTTAAGCAGACTGGCATGTTTATACTCTAAGGTGCTCCTTAGCAGGGTTCACTCAACAACCTGGATGGGATTCCAGTGGCTTGATGCTAAATGAGAAAAACCAATGGCATAAGGTCTGAAACTAATTGTGATAGAAAACAAATTAATAGTTACTAGGGTCTGGGGACAGTGGGAGAGATTGGATGTCACTGTAAGGAACAGCAGGAAAGAGATTTTTTTGTGATGGGGCATTTCTGTGCCCTCATGGTGAATACACAAGTCTGTACATGTGATAGCCTGTCAGAAAATCTTACATAAAAAGAATGCCTGTAGATATTGGCTAGGTCCACAGTTTGTTCACTATATTATGTGAGGTTGGTTTCCTGGTTTTGATAATGCACCATAGTTATGTACAACTTACTTTCAGGGGAAGCTGGGTGACAGGCCCATGGGAATGCTGTACACATTTTGCAACCTCTTGTGATTCTACAATTATTTTGAAATAAAAAGTTAAAGAAATTTTGTATACCATTGCCAGAGATTCCCTACATGTTAGTATGCTACATAATCACACAGCACATACAACAAGCAGGAATTAATAATGATGCAATACTAATTGTCGATACTACAGACCTAGTACAATCTCCACATCTCTGTCTGCTTCTGTTTACCAGTCTATCCATGAATCGGTCAATCTACACAAGATTAGTGGTGTTTTACCCACACTTTAGATTTCAGTGCTGCATCACAGCTTTTTATAGGCTCAAGGGCAAGTGAACTGTGGCCCCAACTTGTGAGTAAAAGCTCCTTGGAACACAGTCCTGTTTTCTTGTTTATATGTAATTGATAGCTGTTCTTGAGTGCTGGAATGGCTTCCTGTCTCACAAATTCTCAGGTGCTTCTCTGACCTTTCCGAAAGTGGTTTCCTGATCCCTGATCTCATCGCATTTCCCTTTCTCTGTCTGCTAGACGCAATAATGTATTTTAGTCATTTGCTTCATCCTAAAATACATATAAAATAACTTCAGAATACCTACCCATTCCACTGTGGGAAACAACCACTAGTTTGTGTAATTGTGTACAACACTTTTCTAGAGTCACTTGGGTCAGCTTCCCACCACTCCTCTGTTATTCATTGCAATAGTTAGGTTCATTTGTTTTGGTTTGTGTTACATTTGGGGACCTCCACCATCTTTACTTGCCTCTTGATCATCAAAAAATAAGTCTAAATGCTTACAATCACAAGTGTTATTCCTGTTCCCTACCAGCTTTTTTCCTGGTTCCTTCCTAGTCTAATTTGTAACCAATTCCATGAGTTTCTGTCTTAACTTTGTTTCTGTGTATACACATGAACACAGAGACCTCTGTGTCTTGCAGTATGACTACTAGTAACAGTGTACATTTTTGTTGCTTTTTTTGGTCAGTAATGTGGCCTGAACTCAGAGCCTGTCCTAAACTTTTTTGCTCAAGGTTAGCACTCTACCACTTTGAGCCCCAGTGCCACTTCTGGTTTTCTGAGTAGTTTATTGGAGATAAGAGTCTCACAGACTTTCCTGCCTGGGCTGGCTTCGAACAGTGATCCTGAGATCTTAGTCTCCTGAGTAGCTAGGATTACAGGCGTGAGCCACAGATGTTAGCCACTAGTGCCTGGCCTCTTGTTTTGTTTCTTTAAGACAGAGTGTTATGTGTTGCCCAAGCTGAAACTTACTCTGTAGTCCATATGGCCTCAAACTCTGGACCCTCCTGCCTCAGTCTCTCAAGTACTGAGATTATAGACGTACAGCACCATGCCTGACTTTATGTTTTTATCTTTATTCTGACTTTCTAGCATGCTATTACTCATTCTGAAAGATCAAGAAGCGTCTGTTCTTTGACAACTTAATAGTTGTAATTGACATTTATGGACAATTTATCAGTGTCAGAATCAATAGTACAGACTTCACATGTATCATTTTATCTAATATTCATTATAACCTAAAAGTAGAGCTTTTATGTCCACTTCATAGGTAAGGAATCTGAGGCTTAGAGTTTAAAAAATTGCTGAAGGCCATAGTGATATGACATAATGTTATGTAGTTCTGTTTAGTTTTGCTTGGTTGCTGGGACAAAACCTAACAAAACTACTAGGATAAGTTTGAAAGGTGACTTCAGAGTAAGGACACTGTGTAAAAGGCAGAGTCCTCTGCAAAACTGGGAGCACCCTTTTCATGTCTTCTACTACTGAAGTACACCTCTAGTCCACCAAGTTGATTGTTGCTTTCTTGGACTTAGGTGATGTGACAATGGATGCTGTGTTGGCTAAGTTGAAACTCCTGAATCCAGATGACCTTAGAGAAGAAATTGTCAAAGCTGGATTGAAATGTGGACCCATTACATCAACCACGAGGTTCATTTTTGAGAAGAAATTGGCTCGAGCTTTACTAGAACAAGGTGGAACATTGCCTTTGTGTCTTTCCAGCCACAGTGAAGCAACATCCCCAGCATTCAGCCAGAGTGTACCAAGGGTCTCCACTTGTGCCAGAGGGAATCCAGCTGAACAGACCAAATTTTCTGAAGATAGAGATTTTGGTTACAATGTGGGCTTGAACCCTCCAGAGGAAGAAGCTATACCATCTAAGGCCTGTCTGTTGCCTTTCAGTCCTTCTGTGGGGATTGACACCCACAAGACTGGAGTGACAACCTCTAAGGAGCCAGCCCTGTACTATGGAGTGTGTCCGGTGTATGAGGATGGTCCTATGAGAAGTGGTAATGTGCTCATTCCCTAAACTTAACCATTTGTGACATTTATTACCTTCCTAAATCTTGTAAATCTAAGGAAGAAGTTTTAATATTTGTTACCCGGATACCAATATTTGTTATCTGGATGCATGACTTGAAAATATTGATTAGTTATTTGTAGGCTGTGTGTGTGCGCGCATGCATGCATGCACGTGCCAGTGCTGAGGCTTGAACTCAGGGTCTAAGCTTGTCTCTGAACTTTTTTGCTTAGGGATAGTGCTCTACCACTTGAGCCACAGCTCACCTTCTGGCTTTTTTTGGTGATTAATTGGAAATGAATCTCATGGATTTTCCTGCCTTTGATCCATAGTCCTCAGATCCTCAGTGCCTGGCTTGTTAGCAACTTTGATTAATCATCTCCTTTTTAAATTTATTATAATCTGTGTTTTAGATTAATGACTACAAATGACCAGTGAGTATAGAAATACAGTTTTCAGCATCAAAGAATGATGATTTTAAACAAAACAGCATTGGAAACAATAATGGAAATTGGATGTTCATTGGACTATCAGAAATTGCATACTGTTGAAGCCAGATGCCAGTGGCTCATGCCTGTAATCCTAATCCTAGCTACTCAGGAGGCAGAGATCTGAGGATTGCGGTTCAAAGCCAGCTGTGACAAAGACAGTCTGTGAAACTTTTTTTTTTCTTTTTTAAGTTTGTGGAACTCTTATCTCCAACTAACCACAAAAAGCCGAAAGTGGAACTGTGGCTCAAGTGGTGTAGAATATTAACCTTGAGCAAAAGAAGCACCCAGGCCCTGAGTTCAAGCCCTAGGATTGGAAAAAAAAAATAATAAAATGCATGCTGTTATTATTCTTGTGCTCACATTTGTGGTGAGAATGGGAGATTGGTTAAAAATAATCTGTGCCTTGTGTGGAATGAAATACAGTTGAATGTTTTGTTTTTGTTTTTTTGCCATGCTAGGGATGTAGCCCAGGAACTCATGCATAGTAGACCAGCACTCTGCCACCAAGCCACATCCATCTCTGTTTCAACCATCAGATCCTTTTTTTTTTTTTTTTGGCCAGTCCTGGGCCTTGGACTCAGGGCCAGAGCACTGTCCCTGGCCTCTTCTTGCTCAAGGCTAGCACTCTGCCACTTGAGCTACAGCGCCCCCTCTGGCTGTTTTCCATATATGTGGTGTTGGGGAATCGAACTGAGAGCTTCATGTGTAGGAGGCAAGCACTCTTACCACTAGGCAATACTCCCAGCCCATCATCAGATCCTTTTAAAGAAGAGTCAGTGATGTTGGGAAATGACTATGATACAATTTTTAATCTTTATTACTACAAAAGTAGCCTATTGTAGGAAATGCCCAATTAAGCCAGGTACTATGGCTCACACCTGTCATCTCAGGAAATGGAGACTGAGAAAATCACAAGTCAAGGCAACCCTCGGCAGAAAGTGGGTGAGATCCCATCTTAATCAATAAAGCTAGGCATTGTGGGTGTACCTATGGTCTCTACTATGTAGCAAGTTGTAGGTAGGTGGCCTCAGGCGAATATGTGAGATCCTACCAAAAAGTGACCTAAAAGAAAACAAGGCTGCAGACATAACTTAAGAGGCATAATGCAGAGCCCTGAGTTCAAACCCTAGTACCCCACAAAAGTAAATAAAACCTTTAATGTAGTATAGTATGAAAAGTACATGTGAAGGTTCCTTCTCACCCAACTATTAGTTGTGAGCAATAATCACTTCCTTCCTCACACCTGACCTTCCTGTTTTTAATTTTTATATTTGTAAATATTTATAATATATTTTGATAAGTAAATATATCTTAACTTTTAATATAAACACAGATAACTATATGAATGAATACTGTTTATTTTTTTTGTGTAGGTCCTAGGGCTTGAATCTCAAGACCTGGGCACTGTCCCTGAACTTTTTTACTCAAGAAGTACAGATCCAAGAAAGTGTAATAAAGTATTTGTAAAACTGAAAACTTCCCTCTCTGAAATACATTATAGTCTATCCAAATAAGGAGAGCTAGTGTCTCCATTCACTCAGGAGCTCCAGTTACTCATTTCTAGTTTTCCTTTGTTACTTTTCCTAACTAGAAAGGATCCATGTTTATGAAGACAAAAAAGAAGCATTGCAAGCTGTCAAAATGATTAAAGGGTCCCGATTTAAAGCTTTTCCAACCAGAGAAGATGCTGAGAAATTTGCTAGAGGAATTTGTGATTATTTCCCATCTCCAAGCAAAGCTGTGCCACCGCTCTCTCCTGTGAAGATAGCACCACTCTTTGGCAGTGTTGGGTTGAAAGGTAAGCCATATTATGGTTCACTGTTATCCTGAGTCTTCTTTCCTGGTGTATGGCAACTCCATTTCTCCTTCTGTGAGAGGAATCTGATGTGGCAGAAGGGAAGAGCTGACCCCCTGGCACTGAATAGCCAAAGGGGAAAGGAGCTGAGGTAGATTTAGGGACACAGTGGTAGGTTCAGAGAAGATGCTGGGAGAGGCTGAGTGGGCCTGAAGCTATTTGGGCTCTGAAGCTTACCAGCCAAAATTGAGCATGTCAGGTGGGCCATGGGAACATGGGAAAAGACACTATTGCCCTTTCTGTCTGCTTCCTGGCACTCTTTCTGCTTCCAGCTGGATTTAGGGTACTACTGAGGCTGAAACTGATCTTCATTCCCATCTGAAAAATCTGAGTTTGTCTCCCCTGTTGGAAGCAGAAATCTAACCACATCTGCTTCTCAACTTAGCCAGGGTTCTGTTTGGAGAAGCTTGATCTTGGCTCTAGTGCCCTCTTCCCACACAATTCCCAAGTGGCTGGGTTTAGAGAAAAGGTGCTCTGGCCTGGGTAGCTGATCCTTGGTCAAAGGCTTGTTTGTTTCTTTCCCCTATTCCATTACTTAGCCTTACATGGTCTCCATCTTCCATTTGAGAAAGTTCCCCTGAAAGAAATCAAGTTAAATCATTCTTAGGCATTGTGATTAGACCCATGAAACAGTATTTGGAAGAGTTCCCACTTTGCATGAACACTTGCCTGTTGGAGAGTTCTTGTGATGGCTTCCGATTTCTCATTCACCCAGTTTTATAACTTAGATCTGTCAAGTGTGCCAAGTAATACCTTGTTCATGGAGGCTTTTGGCCATCTGACTCCACTCAGCAATGCCCTTTACCATCTTTACTTCTTACGTCTTATTCCTCAAGAGCCTCTGTGGAGGGCTGGGGATATGGCCTAGTGGCAAGAGTGCCTGCCTCATATACATGAGGCCCTGGGTTCAATTCCCCAGCACCACATATACAGAAAATGGCCAGAAGTGGCGCTGTGGCTCAAGTGGCAGAGTGCTAGCCTTGAGTAAAAAGAAGCCAGGGACAGTGCTCAGGCCCAGAGTCCAAGCCCCAGGACTGGCCCAAAAAAAAAAAAAAGAGCCTCTATAGGAAGGCGTTAGCTGTTAGCACAGCAGAGTGGGTGAGAAGGAGCCATGAAATTAAATGTTCTTGAATTTTGTCTCGATGACAGATGGATTGTGCTTATCTGAACTGGAAACAGTAAACAAAGAGCGAGCAAATAGTTATAAAAACCCCCGTACACAGGACCTCACTGCCAAGCTGAGGAAAGCTGTAGAGAAGGGAGAGGAAGACACCTTTTTGGATCTTATCTGGAGTAACCCCCGATATCTAATTGGTTCCGGGGACAACCCAACCATTGTACAGGTAAGTCTGCCTTCAGCACTATTTGTGCCATGTGGTCACTGTACTGATTATAAAAGACTTTAACAAACATTAAGCTTGGATCATGTGGTCTTTCAGGAAGGATGTAGGTACAATGTCATGCATGTTGCTGCTAGAGAGAATCAGGCTTCCATGTGCCAGCTGACACTAGAGACTCTGGAGAACCCTGTGTTCATGAGGCTGATGTACCCAGATGATGACTCGGGCATGCTGCAGAAGCGTATCCACTACATTGTTGACCTATATTTGAACACTCCTGACAAAGTGGTGAGTATTTCCTCTTGAATCTCAAAGCTCAAAGTGTGTGTTCTCAACGTGTATGTTACTTATATACCCAGGTCAGTATGCAAGGGATGTGGGAGATTGATATGGAGGTTCAGAGAACTAAAAATAGACCTACCTTATGACCTCATCCTACCAATATTGTGCACATATACAGAGGAGTGTAAATTATTCTACCTTCATGCCCTTGCTAAAGGGCATGTAATAGCCTGACAGTGGAATCAGGCCAATGTGCTCAACAATAAATTGAATGGATAAAGAAAATACTGTGTATAAATTACCACGGAATATTATATAGCCATAGAGAAAAAAATGAAGTCATATCTTTGTAGGGAAATGGATGGAATTAGAGAATAGCATATTGAATGAGATAAGCCAAGCTCAAAAGGCCAAATACCCTGTTTTCACATATATGTGAAAGACCTAAAAGACATATTCGTGGACATGGACATGTGTATGTACCTGAATACATAAACATATATGTGTTTGTATAAGTATATATACACAAAATATGACTTTTAACTATGGGACTGTATAGGAAAATTAGGGGAAGGGGTACGAGAGAAAGAAATTTGGAGGGTGAATAACTGAAATATAGCACAACTATGTATGTGTAATGTAACCTAACTGTATAAAGATGGGCATAAGGAACCTCAATTTAAGCTGTTGATCAACTGGAGATTTGGAGGGCAGAGGAAGAAAAAGCAATAGAGAAAGAAGATTCTTCTGAGCAAAATATATACATGCACTCTACCATTGAGCCACAGCTCCACCTCTGTGTTTTTGTTGGTGGCTAATTGGAGTGCAGTTGATGGGGCTACGTGTGTGTGTGTGTGTGTGTGTGTGTGTGTGTGTGTGTGTGTGTGTGTGTGTGTAAATGTCACAGTGACATCCTCCTTATACAACTACTTTATGGTAATTTATTATATCTGTCCTGGGGCTTGTGTGTGTGTGTGTAAATGTCACAATGACATCCTCCTTATACAACTAGTTTATGGTAATTTATTGTATTTGTCCTGGGGCTTGAACTCAGGACCTAGGCACTGTCCCTGAGCTGCTTTCACTCAAGGCTAACACTCTACCACTCGAGCCACAGCACCACGTCTAGTTTATTCTGTTTATGTGATACTGGGGAATGATAACCAGGGCTTTATTGTGCTAGGCAAGCATTCTACCATTAAGCCACATTCCCAGCCCCAGGGTCTCCATCTTTGTGTTCATCCTGAGCATACTTGTAGAATCAGGTCCAGTCCCTCTGTCTAGCTTGTTACTTGTCACTCAGATGTTTTCTCAGTATTTGACCACTGTCTCTGCCCAGTCCAGGTTGTCATTTTTGTCTCTAGTCATGGCAGAGGCCCAGGAAAGGGTCAGACCAAGAGCTGAGCTGTCAGGAAGCCTGCTGTAGGCCATTTTGGATGAAAGATTTTCTCCTCCAGATTGCAGAGCTGTAAGGAAGATTCCAATGAACTCTTATGCATTGTTAAGGAAATTATAGAGCTCAGACAGTTGCCAGATAAGATCAACTTAAAGGTCAACACCTTTTTTCATGCCAGGTAAAAATAAGTAGAAAACAGAACAATAAGATGTCACTATCACTGGCAAACTATCAATTTCTTAATATTAATAATGATGTTAACTAGTGCAGGACAGTCATGTCCAGACCTCCCCAGTATGTGGAGACCCTCATTGCTCCCCTGCCCAGTGTCCATCACAGCCACCTGCGCAGACTTAGTTCATTCCATATGGGAGTGAAGATGGAATCCTGGAACTTACCGGTGATATGAGCAGTGTCATGTGATCTTTCTTTTTAGAGACCTTTTCTCTTAAGTAGTGATTTTCACCTTAGAGCAACTATATTACAAAGTTGAGTAATTGTGCTTCTGTACTTTTTTTCAGGGCTATGATACCCCATTGCATTTTGCTTGTAAATTTGGAAATGTAGATGTGGTCAATGTGCTTTCTTCACATCCTTTGATTGCGAAAAACCCAAGGAATAAATATGGTAAAACACCTGAAGATGTAAGTAATCATTAAACTGTAATTAGTATCTGTTGCAAATGAAAATATGTAAGTTTGTAGTCTATGGGCACAACTACAGTGAAGTCACAGTTAAATCAGGATGAGTTATATTTTCTTTTAAGCACATTTAGATTCCTGAGTAGTGAGAAAGATGTTCTTCATAAAGGCAGTGCATCTCTAGAACCATGATAGAATGAGCTGACATAGTCTGCCAGTTGTTTTTTATGGTTTTTGTTTTTGTCTGTCATAGGGCTTGACCTAAGGGCCTGGGTGCTGTTCCTGAGCGCTCTCTGCTCCAGGCTAGTGTGCTACCACTCTGAGCCACAACACCACTTGCAACCACCCTGAACCACAGCACCACTTGCTACCACCCTGAGCCACAGCACCACTTCCATGGTCTGCCAGTTTTCCTTTTTTTTTTTTTTTTGTCAGTGCTGGGGCTTGGAACTCAGGGCCTGAGCACTGCCCCTGGCTTCTTTTTGCTCAAGGCTAGCACTCTGCCACTGAGCCACAGCACCCCTTCTGACTTTTTCTATGTATGTGGTGCTGGGGAATCAAACCCAGGGCTTCATGTATACGAGGTCCAGCTCCAGTCTTATTTTCTTGACCTAACACTCAACTTGTTCTGACTACCTGTTCTGCCCATTGTTATGTTTCCCCCTCTAAACATGTTAGCAGTCAGTTCAGAGAGAACAGAGGTAGTAATGAGGTGGTGGAAATGGAGGTGGGTGGAGGGCGGGAGGAGAGGTGTGATAAGGAGCATGGTTATGGTTATTGTGATGATATCGTGAAGATAGTGGTATTGATGATTATGATGATGATGGTGGTGGTGGTGATAGTAATGATTGTGAAGATGGTAAAGATGATGATTGGTGGTAGTGGTGATGGATGTGTGCCCTCACACATCTCCCATGATCCATACAGACCTCGTAAAGCAGTCTTCTTCATGATCTTTACCAGTTGAACAAAATGTGCTGTGCTGAATCTTATGCCTGTGAAGTAGGAAAAGGGACCAATAAGAATACTGTACTACTAAATGACCTGGACCAACAAGTCTTAGAAATGAAACCCAAGCCTGGGAATATGGCTTAGTGGTAGAGTGCTTTCCTATCATACGTGAAGTTCTGGGTTCGATTCCTCAGTACCACATAAACAGGAAAAGCTGAAGTGGCACTGCAGTGCAAGTGGTACAGTGCTAGCCTTGAGCAAAAGAAGCTCAGGGACAGAGCCTGAGTTCAAGCCCCAGAACTGGCAAAAAAAAAAAAAAAAAGAAAAGAAAAGAAAAAATAAAAGCAACAAAATCCAGAGGACCTTCTATCTAGTAGTGCCTCCCCACACTCTTTGCTATTATTACATCAGGTATGCCCATCCTCTGTAGAAAATGCAGAATATGTATTTTTACAAGAATACATCCTTCAAGCCGTGTGAAACCGTAGCCTCTATTGTTGATAATCCTCTTGTATCCGCTTCCTGTTATCACTGTAGCTCATCTGAGTACACTGGATACTGTGTATACTGGTATTAGAACTAGGGAAGTGAAAGGGAATATCAAAATCAAGAGACAAATGATAAAAAGACAAAAGCAATACTTGCAAAACTATTTGGTGTAAACCAACTGAACAAGTCATGGGGGAGAGGGCAAGGGGAAAGGGAGAGGGAGGAATGAGGGAGGAGGTAACAAACAGTACAAGAAATGTACCCAAGGCCTAACGTATGAAACTGTAACCTCTCTGTACATCACTTTGACAATAAATAAGAAAAAAAATACATCCTCACTACTCAGGAGGCTGAGATCTAAGGATCATGGTTTGAATCCAGCCCAGGCAGAAAAGTCCCTGTGAGACTCTTATCTCCAATTAACCCAGAATTAACTCCAGAGTTAATTAACTGTTAACTCCAATTAAAGCAGAAGTGGAGCAAAAGATCTCAGGGACAGCACCTCTGCTCTAAGTTCAAGCCCTACAGCTAACAGAAAAAAAATTACAGTTCACTAACAGTTTTACAACTGAGAAATTACCATTATTTTACATACATACATACGTATGTGTGTGTGTGTGTATATATATATATATATATATATATACACACACACACATATATATATTAAAATCTTAAGGACAGCTCCCCGATTCTGAGTTAAAGCTCTAGTACTATCACACACAAAACAGCACAAAAAAACTTTTTCCCTCTCTCCTTTCCCTGTCCTCCTCCTTCCTACCCTCTCTCCTTTCTCCCTTTAGTGCTAAGGATTGAAGCCAGGGCCTCACATGTGATAGGCTAGCAGTCTACCACTGCCTGCTATACCCTCTGCCCAGCTCATGACATTTTTAAAGCATTTGACCTCCACTCATGAATGACTTTAAATACATAGTTTTCACTCAGAGTTTTTATTTCTCTCACAGCTGGTAATTTTGCAGTTCATTTCTTTCCTTTGAAGGCTGTTTACCTCTTCTAACAAAATATTTTGTGTTTTATGTATATGCCTTGAATTTAGGGTCCTCAATCCTACTTTGTTTTCTTTCTCACAGCTGACACTGTAACACTTGAGCCAAGCCTCCAGTCCAGCATTTTGCTGGTTAGAGATACAGAGTCTCTGATTTTTCTGCTTGGCTAGCTTTGAACCTCAGTCCTCCAGGTCTCATCATCCTGAGTAGCAAGGATTATGGGCATGTGCAACACATGCTTGGCTTAACAGAAATAGGTGTATTGCTAACAGTTTTCTAAGGGCTCAGAATTTTTTTTCTTTGCCAGTCCTGGGGCTTGAACTCAGGGCCTTAGCACTGTCCCTGGCTTCTTTTTGCTCAAGACTAGTAATCTGCCACTTGAGCCACAGTGCCACTTCTGGCTTTTTCTCTATATGTGGTGCTAAGGAATTGAAACCAGAGCTTCATGAATATGAGGCAAGCACTCTACCACTAGGTCATATTCCCAGCCCCAAAACTATTGCTTTTATTTCACATGAGGAGTAGCTCTACCTCAACCCAGTATATATGGAGGATGGGCTTATATATGCTCATGTTCCCATGCTCACACTAGATGGCGCAATTGCATTTTTAAGAAAACTATTTTCCTGGGCTGGGGATATGGCCTAGTGGCAAGAGTGCTTGCCTCATATACATGAGGCCCTGGGTTCAATTCCTCAGCACCACATATACAGAAAACTGCCAAAAGTGGCGCTATGGCTCAAGTGTCAGAGAGCTAGCCTTGAGCAAAAAGAAGCCAGGGACAGTGCTCAGGCCCTGAGTACAAGCCCCAGGACTGGCCAAAAAAAAAAGAAAAAGAAAACTATTTTCCTTTCCTCGTCTGTTCTCCTACCCTGTTCCCTTAAACCTTTCTTTTTTCTTCTTTTTTTTTGCCAGTCCTAAGGCTTGAACTCAGGGCCTGAGCACTGTCCCTGGCTTCCTTCTGCTCAAGGCTAGCATTCTCCCACTTGAGCCACAGCGCCCCTTGGGCTTTTTCTGTTTATGTGGTACTGAGGGATCGAACCCAGGGCTTCATGCATGGTAGGAAAGCACTCTGCTGCTAAGCCACATTCCCAGCCTCCTTTTTTTCCTTCTTTAAAAAAAAGAAATGTGAGCTTTATGGAATCTTTAGAATTAAGACACCATCATATTTCAAATGTCATCTTATTGATAAGAAAATGTTGCAATTTAGAATGTTCACTTACTCTGTTTCACTTAACCAGGTAATTTGTGAAAGAAGCAAAAGCCAGTCTGTAGAATTAAAAGAGAAGATTAGAGAATGTTTAAAGGGTAAGTTGGTACTTGATTTATCTGTGGAATTTCACACCATCCTAACAGAAAAATGCCTTCAAATGTCCATTAGCATTTCCTTTCTTTTTTGTTGATTGTGAAACTTGAACTCAGGCTCTAGGTGCTGTTCCTGAGTTCTTTTTGCTCAAGGCTAGGGCTCTACCACTTTGAGCCACAGATCCACTTCCTGTTTACTGGAGGTTAGTTGGAGATATGATTCTCATAGGACTCTGCCCAGGATGGATTTGAACCACAGTGCTCAGGTCTTAGCTTTCTGAGTCCACTAGGATTACAGGTATAAACTACCAGCGCCCAGCAGCATTTCTTTGTGGAGATTGTTAGGTAGTAATTCTATCCTACCCGATAAGGCTTTTCCTGTTTGTGACCATAAAACATGACCATCCCTAAGATCTAAAATGTGATACTTATTTATTACCCTTAAGTAGTTGTATAAAGGGATTTCAATTCAACATGTTAGTGAGTGCAGTGTGTATTGATCGGTGTCACAACTTTCATCATTCTCCTACCCATCCCCTCAATTTGCCTAATTCCATTTTCACATATACATTGAATATTATGACTGTATTCACCTGCCCTTTATTCTGTCCGTTTGTCTACCTCACGTGGTACTTCTTCATTTCCTGCTATCTTTTTTTTGGTTTTTTTTTGCCAGTCTTGGGCTTGGACTCAGGGCCTGAGCACTGTCCCTGACTTCTTTTTGCTCAAGGCTAGCACTCTGCCACTTGAGCCACAGCGCCGCTTCTGGCCATTTTCTGTATATGTGGTGCTGGGGAATCGAACCTAGGGCCTTGTGTATCCGAGGCAGGCACTCTTGCTACTAGGCCATATTCCCAGCCCTCCTGCTATCTTTTGTACTTGCTTCTTGCTAAAGATCCTGTGGGAAAACAGGAGGTGAGTCAACATCTGTTGGCTTCAACATGCCTCTGTTGGGTTCTAGTCTTTGACACCAGAGAATATGCTGTAGCATTGGTCATAATGCTGCATACTGCCTGCACCTAACAGATCCACATTTGCATAAAAAAGGGAAACATGCCTACAGTATTAGAGAAAATTAGATTTTTTTTTTTTAAGCCAGGCATTGGGCTGAGATGTAGCCCACTGCAAAGTACTTGCCTAGCAAGTGCAATGTTTGATCCCCATTACAAAAAAAAACTCCTAAGAAGTCTATTTTGCCAGGCAGTTAGTGGCTCACACATACAATTCAAGAGGTTGAGGTCTGAGGATCACAGTTTAAAGCCAGCCTAAGCAGGAGAGTCTATGAGACTCTTCTCTCCAATTTACTACCAGGAAACCAAAAGTGGGACCATGGCTTAAAGTACTAGCTTGAGTGAAAGAATTCAGGGACAGTGCCTAGGCCCTGAGTTCAAGCCCCACAACTGACAAAATAAAAAGCCAGATGTAAAACCACATTAGGAGGAGTGGAGTGCTAGAGTGTCTGCCTAGCAAGTGCAAAGCCCAGTTCTAAAGAAAAAATAAAACACTAAGGGAACATTGTAGCTACATACACCCCAGCTCTTTAGGGATAGGTTCCTAAGAGTTCTGGGTTTAGTTTAGTGGAGGCGCTTGTGTTTAGCATACTTTAGCATAAACACAGTGCCTTGGATTCAGTCCTCAGCAACCAAAAAAGAACAAAATTTAAACCACAAAAATGTCCTTTAAAGAGAGTCCTTGCCCACATTTCCTGTGTGAGGCAGGAATGTTTCCTCCTTTCATTGTTTTCATTTCTCCCTACTTTATCCTGTTATACTAAAATCCTTAACTGGCATCAGTGCCTCATGCCTGTAATCCTAGCTAGTCAGGAGACAGAACTCTGAAAATCAAGCAGATTCATAAGGCTTTTATCTCTAGTTAACCAGTAAAAGACAAAACTGCCTTTAGCTTTAGCTTCAGCTTCATTTATGACTCAAGTGGTAGAGTACCAGCTGTGAGCAGAAAAACAGGGTAAAAGTTCAAGCCCCAGTACTGGCACAAAAAAATGAATAATTAAATCTTTGCTTTAAGAAAAAAGAAAACAAGGTACCAGTGGCTCATGCCTGTAATCTTAGATATTCAGTAGGCTGAGATCTGAGCTCAGGGTTTAGCTAGCTGGGGCAGGAAAGTCTGTAAGACTCTCCTTTCCAGTTAAAAAAGCCAGAAAGTCAGGGGGCTGGGGATATGGCCAAGTGGCAAGAGTGTTTGCCTCATATACATGAAGCCCTGGGTTCGATTCCCCAGCACCACATATACAGAAAATGGCCAGACGTGGCACTGTGACTCAAGTGGCAGAGTGCTAGCCTTGAGCAAAAAGAAGCCAGGGACAGTGCTCAGGCCCTGAGTCCAAGGCCCAGGACTGGCAAAAAAAAAAAAAAAGCCAGAAAGTCCATGGTACTCTTACCTCCAGTTAACCACCAGAAAACTGGAAGTGGAGCTGTGGCTCAAAGTAGTAGTTTAGGGATAACCCTCAGGTCCTGAGCAAAAGAAAAACTTTTCTTAAAGGACTTGAATATGGAAAAAAAAAAAAAAAAGTAAATGTGGATAATTAATTACAGGTGAAATTTGCCATGTAGTTTATATTCATAAATCACTAAAGGAAAGGGGAAAAGAAGGTACTACCTGTAACATTTCTTCCATGTAAGTGATATATCCCAGTTTTAGACCCTGACTTGTGGAATATAGTAAATCAGTTACTACAATCTTTAGTAAACACTACAATGAATGTAGAATAGAAAAATGAAAGTTACAAAAACTATTACAAGCTGGGTAGTGATGCATCACACCTATAATCCTAGCTACTCGGGAGACTGAGTTCTGAAGATCACAGTTCAAAGCCAGCCCATACAGGAGAATCCATGAACCTATTATCCCCAATTAACCATCAAAAAGCTGGAAGTAGAGCTGTGGCTCAAGTAGCAGAGTACTGGTCTTGATCAGTAAAAGTTCAGAGATAGAGTCCAGGTTCCGAGTTCAAACCTCATGACTGGCACAAGCATTAAAAAAAGGGGGGGGGGGGCTGGGGGTATGGCCTAGTGGCAAAAGTGCTTGCTTGCCTCATATACATGAGGCCCTGGGTTCAATTCCCCAGCACCACATATACAGAAAATGGCCAGAAGTGGCACTGTGGCTGGAGTGGCAGAGTGCTAGCCTTGAGCAAAAAGAAGCCAGGGACAGTGCTCAGGCCCTGAGTCCAAGCCCCAGGACTGGCCAAAAAAACAAAACAAAAAACAAAAAAAAACTATAAGCATTTAAGTTTTAAAGTTCTCAGGCACTTTGGGTGGCATGGCAAGCAAGTGCTCCTGCAAGCCCTTTCCTGCAGGCACTGAGCATAAAAAGCATATTCCACAGGACTAGGAGACTGAGGCAAGAAGAGGAAGATGTGACCTCATTGTAACTCTTTAAATTGTTGCTATTGATAATCTCCGCACCCATCCTCTGAGCCCCAGCTTCCTGGAGTGGCTGATGCTCTCCTCCCTTTCCTTTTCTTGAAGTGAGGCTCACTAAAAATGTATACCAAATTAAGCTGGCCTTTGCTGTGGTCTTTGCCCCAGAGCTTACTGACCACCTGGTTCTTTACACCATTATTTTTACCACTGTTCACCCATACCCTCATTCACTCTAGGTGATAAGGAGCCTGTGGTTCACACATGTCTCCTCCCTTAGGTCACTACTATGTGCCGCTTCTGAGAGCAGAAGACACTTCCTCACCTATCATTGGGGAGCTGTGGTCCTCAGACCAGACAGCTGAGGCCTCACAGGCCAGCTACTGTAGAGGTGGCCCCAAGGACTCTATGCTGACTCTGAGGGCGTTTGTTGGACCCCTGAGTCCATCCAAGGTAAGCTGCTGGGTAAGGAAGCTTCTGAAAACTCCCTGTCTGTCCCCACATTGCTAGGTGCTGTGTCCTGTTATTTTGAGCTTGTTATTATAAACTAACATTTTTTTTTTGCCAGTCCTGGGCCTTGGACTCAGGGCCTGAGCACTGTCCCTGGCTTCTTTTTGCTCAAGGCTAGCACACTGCCACTTGAGCCACAGCGCCACTTCTGGCCATTTTCTGTATATGTGGTGCTGGGGAATCAAACCCAGGGCTTCATGTATACGAGGCAAACACTCTTGCCACTAGGCCATATCCCCAGCCCTCTAACTTTTTTTTTTTTCTTTTTTTGGCCAGTCCAGGGGCTTGGACTCGGGGCCTGAGCACTGACTGTCCCTGCTTCCTTTTGCTCAAGGCTAGCACTCTGCCACTTGAGCCACAGCGCCACTTCTAGCCGTTTTTTGTATATGTGGTGCTAGGGAATTGAACCCAGGGCCTCATGTATATGAGGCAAGCACTCTTGCCACTAGGCCATATCCCCAGCCCATCAACTTTTTTTTTTTTTAAAGTACTGGCCCTGGGCCTTGAACTCAGGGCTTGGACACTGTCCTGGAGCTTCTTTGATTAAGGCTGCATCTCCATTTCTGGGCTAGAGCTATGGCTCAAGTGGTAGAGCACTAGCCTTAAGCGCAAAAAGCTCAGGAACAGCACTTAGGCCCTGAGTTCAAGCCCCAGGACTTACACAAAGAAAGAGTCTCAGACTTCCCATTTCTGGGCTGGCTTTGTACCACAGCCTCCTCCTAAGTGGATTACAGGTGTAAGCTACTGACTCCCAGCATAAACCAACTTCTGTGGAGCACAAAGGTCATTCTTGTCTGAAGCCATCTGCTATGAGGTAGTAACAAAGTTTTGGATTTGGATATACTGGGAGTCCACACTTCTTTAGAGTAGTTTATCTGGGCCAGCCCCTCCATTTTGTTGTCTCATTCTTTCTGTCCCTCCTCTCCCCTTACCAGTCTAACATGACTGCCTCTTGTGATTTTTTTTTTTTTTTTTTTTTTGCCAGTCCTGGGGCTTGGACTCAGGGTCTGAGTACTGTTCCTGGCTTCTTTTTACTCATAGCTAGCTCTCTGCCACTTGAGCCACAGCACCATCTCTGGCCGTTTTCTGTATATGTGGGGCTGGGGAATTGAACCCAGGGCTTCATGTATGCGAGGCAAGCACTCTTGCCAATAGGCCATATCCCCAGCCCCGCCTCTTGTGATTTAAGTAACTCTTGTAAGTTTACCTTCCAAATTGAATTTTGCCACACTTGCAATTCCCAGCACTTCCTCTCAAATGTTCGAGCCCCTGGCATCATCTCCTTTTCCCACAAGCTGTAGGCTTTTCTACAAGCTGTACAGGCTGCCGTGTTAATGAGGTTGGTAGGTCAAATGTTGTACAAATATTGTACATGTTTTTGTGCCATATTTACAACTGACAGTTCTTTCTCAATGGCATTTATGAAATCTTGATTAAAAAAACAAAGCTGAGGATGTTAGCTCATGCCTGGTTGGAGGCCAGCTCCAGCAAATAGATGATCTCAACTAAAAAGCTGGGCCTGGTATACCCCTGTAATCCCAGCTATGATAGGCATAAATAGGCCGATTACATTTCAGGTAGGCCCAGGCAATAAAAACATGACAACCTATCTGACTAAAGAAGAAAAGACCTGAAAGTGTGAGATGTGTAGCTTAAGTCATAGAGCACCTATGTAGGAAGCATGAAGCCTTGAGTTCAAATCCCAGTACTGCTTTCAAAACCAACAAACAACAGCAACAACAAAAAAAAAAAACCTGACAGTGCAAGTGGCTCATACCTGTAATCCTAGCTACTTAGGAGGCTGAGATCTGAAGATCACAGTTCAAAGACAGCACAGGAAGGAAAATCGAATAAGACTCTTCAGTTAACTACCAAAAGGCTGGAAGTAGAGCTGTGGCTCAAGTGGTAGCGTTTTCCAGGCTTTGTGGCACATACCTCTAATCAAGAAGCTGGGCATACTTGTAAGATCAGCTTGGGTACATAGTGACATAGACTCTTTTTCTTACGCTTTCACACCTATAATTCTAGCCATTTAGGAGGCTGAGAACAGAAAAGATCAGGGTTTGAAATCAGGCTAGGTAGAAGTTTAGGAGAGCTCTCTGAACCCATAGCTAGGCTGGTAATGCACATCTGTTGTCCCAGCCAGGGCAAGAAGCCTAAAGTAGATGGGGCATGTACTTGAGTGGAAATTGAGACCCTATCTCCAAAATAACCAGTGTAAAAATGTGGGGGTTTGGCTTAGCAGTGGAGCCTTGCTCTGAGTTCAAACCCCAGTAACACCACCCAAAAAAAAGGCAACACAAACCAAAAAACATTTTTTTTAAACACTGACTTTCTAAATAGATATTTGCAACTATAAAAATATCTCCAATGCTGAGTGCTGGTGGCTCATGCCTGTAATCCTAGCTACTCAGAAGGCTGAGATGGAAAGTCTGTGAAACTCTTATGTCTGGGCTGGGAGTATGGCCTAGTGGTAAAGTGTTCGCCTCGTATACATGAAGCCCTGGGTTCGATTCCTCAGCACCACATATATAGAAAATGGTCAGAAGTGGCGCTGTGGCTCAAGTGGTAGAGTGCTAGCCTTGAGCAAACGGAAGCCAGGGATAGTCCTCAGGCTGTGAGGTCATGCCGGGCTAGATTTACCTCCCCTGGTGCGGGGATGCTAAGCTTACTCCCTTATCAGTACTCCCCTTTCCACCCTCTCCCCTGGGCACCCAACCAGCAGGTGGCCAAGGTGGAGCGAGGGACACAGGCTAGCCTAAGGTGCACGTGGCCGAACGAGATCCCCTTTTTCTTCCCTCCTTACCCACCAAGGAAGCCAGGCGCAGACGGATCTCGGAGACGCTTCGGAGAGCAATCCGGTTTATTCAGGAAGGGCTCACAGTAATATAGTAGTGATGACAAGGATTGAGCATGAGCTGCGATAGGCTGGCGAGCTTTTGTCTGTCCAAGAGCAGCTCCCAAAGGACCTCCCTCATGGGCTAATGTCACTTCTCATTGTACCACCCTGTGTGCTCGCTGGCGCAAGGTGGGGGATGGTCTCAAAGCTACCCCTTCTGGTTCCAGACCCAGAAGGAGATAGGTGTGGCTCACTTCCACACTGCCCCAGGGCTGGGGGAAGGGCGGCGTCTCAGGAGCGCTCTCCTCGTCCTTCCCCCGCTTAAGGCCAAGATGAATCCCCAACAAGGTCAAGCCCAGGACTGGCAAAAAAAAAAGATGAGGTGCATTCAACAAAACTAGCAGTAGGTGACTCAAGACAGATTGATGTCTATTCTTTATGTTATGGGAAGTAATGCATCTGCCTTTGGGGTGGTGGCTGGTGATACCTGCTGTCCTTAAATCAAGTTAAGACTCGTGTTGAGGGGATATGGCCTAGTGGCAAGAGCGCTTGCCTCGTATACATGAAGCCCTGGGTTCGATTCCCCAGCACCACATATACAGAAAATAGCCAGAAGTGGCGCTGCGGCTCAAGTGGCAGAGTGCTAGCCTTGAGCAAAAAGAAGCCAGGGACAGTGCTCAGGCCCTGAGTCCAAGGCCCAGGACTGGAAAAAAAACAAAAGACTCGTGTTGGCTTTCCTGGGCCAGATTTGATGCTCACAATCTATATAGGCTGGTGAAGGGAGGAACCTCCTTCCCACCTCAAGCACAGGGCTGAGTTTGGTCATGCTGCCTCTCTTGGCCTCAGAGCTTTGTGGCCTATTAAAATTGTTGGGAAACAACCTTTAAGTCTGTGGTTCTGATAGTTCTGAGACTGGGTGAGCTGAAACAAGGTACAGCATAACCTGAAGTTTTTCCTTTTTCTCTCAGGCCGAAGATTTTCGCAAACTCTGGAAAACTCCACCTCGAGAGAAAGCAGGCTTCTTCCACAGTGTCAGGAAGTCTGATGCGGAGCGGGGCACTGAGAGAGTAGGGAGGTACTTATATGACCATGCTAAGAGCACACAGGCTTCAGTGCTGCATAGTTATTTTGTGTGGATGTGTATTGATGGTTCCAGAGCATTTACTGGGACATTTTAGATCTTTTTTTTCCCCAAAATATGTGCCTAATTTGAGGTTTACAGCTTAACTTTGCCACAGACCTAAATTTTTATATATCTGGCTAAAACATAGGATTTCACTATATGAGTAATGTGAGTGTACACTGGCTGGGGGCTTCCATCTTGAGCAAATGTGGTTTGTTTTGGCATAGAATAGCTTTTGGGGGAACACTGCAGTCTTACCTGCTAACAGATAGTTGGAAAAAGCATGCTTAATTTTAACCTCAAGCTTAGGATAAAATAAAATTACACACAATATTGCAGACATTGTTTTGGCACTCTGAACTAAGTGGCTGTTTTCTTTGGGTAATTTTTCTGTTTTCTCAACTGGTTGTTTTTTATTTCTTACAGGGAGCTAGCTCATGAGCTGGGGTATCCCTGGGTTGAATACTGGGAATTCCTGGGCTGTTTTGTTGATCTGTCTTCCCAAGAGGGCCTGCGAAGACTAGAAGAATATCTTGCCCGTCAGGAAATGGGCAGAAAGGTTCAACAAGAAACAAGAGAAAATGAAGCCTGCCATCAAGACAAAGCATTCACTTCTGGTGAGCAAACATGAGCTGAGGTGGCTATGGCTTTCTCTTCTTTCCTCATGTGATTTTATTGTAAAAGTGGTATCACAAGGTATGTGTCCACTCATATGATGTACATGTACTTGTATATATGAAAAGCACAACGGCATGGCAAGTGGTATTGCTGCTTCTTGCTTTAGGTCCTGGTCCAGAATTGAAAATGTTTCATTTGATACTGCTTTTCCAAAACTTCTAGATGTAATATTTTATTTTATTTTTGCCAATCCTGGGACCTGAACTCAGGGCCTGGACACTGTTCCTAAGCTTCTTTTGCTCAAGGCTAGCATTCTACCACTTGAGTCACACTGCCACTTCTGTCTTTCTCTGTTTATGTGATATTGAGGAATTGAACCCAGGGCTTCATGCATGCTAGGCAAGCACTCTACCACCAAGCCACATTCCCAGCCCATAGATGTAATATTTTAGATCTTGTATTTATATCTTTTTCTAAATGTACTGTTTATTGGATATATTGCGTGTCAGAAAAAGGAAGATATGTTATAGAATGCTCATGTGTATTTTTTCAGCCTTTAGGGACAGAGCATCTTGGGCACAAAAGCAGTGAATGGAATGAACAGAAAAGGTTAATCTGATTTTAAATACTTAAAAGTAACTCATAGCACACTAGCAACATTAAAAAAGGAAAAATTGGTTTGAGGGTGTGGCTCACTGACAGATTGCATGCCTCAGCCTGAGCAAAGACCTGGGTTTGGTAAGTTGCATTGGGGAAAGTAAAAAGGAAATATTAAGACTTCTTAAACATTATAAGAGAAAAGGCAAAAATCACCCCCCTCCCCCCCAAAAAAAGTATCTCACCAGTTATAAGAGTTCTGTCTTTAAAATGCAGTAAAATCCGAGTACAATGAGAGTAGGAGTGATACCTTGCCATCTGGTGCTAGTTGTGGTGTCTAGGCTCTGGACAAAGAGTCTGTCTCACCATCGTTTTTTTGTGAGGAAAGAATTAGAGATTCCTAAGCACTGTTTACCAAACAGTGGAAAACTTAATAGTTTATCCTTTGATAGTTGAGGATTGGATGAGTAAATTGTTCTATCCTTGTACAGAATGAAAAAAAATCATCCTTTCCCTGGGTGCTGGTGGCTCATTCCTGTAGCCTTAGCCACTCAGGAAGCTTAGAATTGAGGATCACAGTTCAAATCCAGTCCGCAAGAAAGTCTGTGACACTCTTATTTCCACGTAACCACCAGAAAACTTGAAGTGGAACTGTGGCTCAAAGTGTTAAGAGTACTAGCCTTGAGCAAAAGAGCTCAGGGACAACACCCAGGCCCTGAGTTCAAGCCAATCAAAAAAATAAATAAAAAGCATGCTTTCAGAGTATAGGGCATGATATGAAAAAAGAGCTTACAGTTGTAATGAATGTTGTACAACAATGCATATGATTAATGGGAGTGTTGCGCTTTAAATTGCCGGGCTTCGCTCTATCCCTCCCACCCTCGTGGGGAGGGGTCCTGGGCTTACCTATCTCCTCTGCTGGGCATCCATACTCACTCTCTCAAGTCGTCGTCGTTGTCGTCGTCGTCCCCCACCCCCACACCCCCCCACACCCCACACCCCACACCCCACACCCCCTCCCCCCCGGCCAGTAGGGATCAGACGCGGGAGCGGGGAGCCGGATTAGCCTCGGGTCGCGTGTGGTCGCGAGACCCCCATACTCACCAGCCCAAGGAAGACACGAGCGTGTGAGGTCCCGGAGATCGTCTCTGGGACGGTTCTGATTTATTCAGATGAGAAGCCAAGCCACAAAGATATATCCCAAAGGTGGGCACAAGGAAAGGGAGAACAGATTGGCCACGAGGGGTGTCCATCAAGTGATGTCAGGGGACCTCCCTTGTGGGCGGAGGCCCAGCCCCCCAAGGATTAGGTTTCTGGGGTACCCCGCCATCAGGCCATCAGACATGTGCTCGCCCCAGGAGCAGGGGCTTCTCTTCCTGTTAAAGGCAGGAAGGGGAGGGACAGGCCAAGGTCAGCTGTGGCCTCTTAAAGGCACAGCTGACCCCAACATGGGAGGAAAAAGAAACTACATAATTATCTTTATTAAATATACATGTAGGGGCTGGGAATGTAGCTTAAAGGTAGAATGCTTGCCTAGCATGCTTATGAAGCCCTGGGTTCATTTCCTCAGCACCACATAAACATAGCTGGAAGTGGCACTGTGACTCAAGTGGTAGAGTGCTAGCCTTGAGCTAAAAGAAGCCAGGGACAGTGCTCAGGCCCTGAGTTAAAGCCCCAGGACTGGCACAAAAACAAAACAAAATATACATGTATGTGACTTGATTAAACATATTAGCATAACATTAATTTTCAAATGGTGTGACTACAGCATACCATATTGGACTATATCCCTCAATTGAGTGTTTTCCAAATCTTTTGCAATTAACATGTATCATTTTTTTTTTTTTTGCAAAAAGAAAAATTAGGGGATACCAATGTTTAAAAAGAAATGTACTCAGCCAGCCAATGAGTCTGCTTACCTAAACATACATACATACATATATATGTATGTATAAATATATGTGTGTATGTATGCAGATTTAGATAAAGCTGGCAATAATAGTGCCATGATACAAGCTTTAAGAACAGTCAAAAGTTGTTAAGTTCCCTGAGAATGGCTACAATAAATTTAAATATAAATAGTATATATAAGTAGTATAAATAGTACTAAGAATTAAAATGAAACCTCAAAACATTAATAAATTGTATGTGACCTTTTTTGAAGAAAGAAATATACTCATTACCTTTTGTAACTGTAGCCCCTTTGTTCATCACCTTTACAATAAATTAAAATAAAATCTCATGAATTGAGAATACATTAGGAGGAATTGGGGGATAAGAAAGAGGAACCTTTACACTTAGGGCCCTTAGGATTGGGCACTGGTTTTCAGGTCCCTCTTTACCTGATTTCCCTCTGCACTAGTTTTCCCTGTAGAGGCTTCAGGTTACAGCTGGTCCTGTGACTGGTCATCTCTTGAGACTTATTTCAGAAAGCTTTGGTCCTTGTCAGAAATAAAACTGACCAAGTAAGCTCTGTTAAAATTAGGCAAAGTTCAGTAGTTCACACCTGTCATCCAAGATTTCTCCAGAGGTGGAGATTGGGAGCATCCCAGGTGGAGGCTAGCCCAGCGAGAAATTAGTGAGACCTCATCTCAATAAACTAGGTGTGTTGGCACGCATGTGTGGTCCGAGCTATTCAGTAGGCTCTAAGTCATAGGTAGGAGAATTGTGGCCTCAAGTAGTAGAGTGCCTGTGTTGGTAGGAAGATCAAAGTCAAAGGGTGTGCAAAAAAAAAAAAAAAATTATGAAGTCATAGGGATTAGGAGTATGGTTTGAGTGGTATAATGCCTGTTTAGCATGCTCGTGGCCTCAAGTTCAAACCAAACATGGCCAAAAAGAAAAAACACAAGTTGTCCCTGACTCCAGTAAAGTCAGAGCAGGCCTCAGGAGATATCCTGCTGCACCTGATATGGTACACAAGTGTGATCAGATGGACTGGGCAGGGGGAGTGCCACTTGGGCCAGGCTGGAAGCCAGAAGACTGGGAGGTAGCCTTATTTACTCTAAACCTGTTGTCCCATGGACAGAGTGGGCATATTTGTTTATGCCTCAGTTCCAGTGGCCACTGTCTTAACAAAAACAGGGCCTTCCGGGGCTGGGGATATAGCCTAGTGGCAAGAGTGCCTGCCTCGGATACACGAGGCCCTAGGTTCGATTCCCCAGCACCACATATACAAAAAACGGCCAGAAGCGGCGCTGTGGCTCAAGCGGCAGAGTGCTAGCCTTGAGCAGGAAGAAGCCAGGGACAGTGCTCAGGCCCTGAGTCCAAGGCCCAGGACTGGCCAAAAAAAACAAAAAAAAACAGGGCCTTCCTTTGGTATTGAACAGCAAAGTGCTATTCTCAAGTAGTTCTGCTTATTGCATTTACAGAACAGAGAAGCACAGGATTCTTCTTGAGATTATTTCCAGTTAATTTTTCTAGAGCTGCTGCAAGTCACAGCTGGGCAGGAGCCACCTAACTATAAGGAAGGATATATTCTCCCTATAGTCCTGGCCTGTCCCTTGGCCACAATTTTTCTTGTAATTCCTGACTTTGAGGGAGGAAAAGGGACCCGATTTATTTCTGCTAGCAGTGTCCTATTTTGCTCTCCCCCCCCCTCCACCCCCACAGGTGTAATGTAGGTGGTTTGTTGTCTTGAAACCTGATAAGGTTGTGAATTAGTCATTTCTTGCTTGGGCTATAGGGCTTACAGTGCATTTAAGTATGATGGTCATTCTGGTTCTGACCTGCACACCTAATGTGCCTCTTTGTTCTCATAGGTAGTGAGAAGAAGCATAGCAATTCTATCTCTGTGGGGGCATTTCTAGATGAGGAAGACAACATGAGCTTAGAAGAAATGAAAAATCAGCAGAACACAGCACGAAGTCAAAGCCAGCCCACAACTGATGCTTTTGGGAACGTGGAGTGTGGTGCCCTTCCCCTGGGGCAGAAGGCAGACTGTGGAGAAGGCTCCGAAGGACATCATCCCCACAGTAGTGAAAATGGGATAGGTCATTCTCTGAGTCAGAGGACCCCAAGCTGGAGAAGACAAGAGACCCCCCCTGGGGAGGCAGACCTTCTGCCACCTGTGTCTTCTTTGACTCTTCAGTTTGATAAACTGAACTTGAAAAACCTAGGAGGTAGTCTTTCTGAGACATCAAATGGAAACAAGAAAACAAAAGATAAGAAGGTCCTAACTTCAAAAAAAGATGGAGAAGGAAATGCTTTGCCAGCAAGTTCTGTTGCTGCAGACAGACTGGGAAACAGCCAAGTCAAGACTGACAGTAAGATGCCAGCAGGAGCAGGTGAAATGTCCCAGAGTCCCAGCAGCCCCAGAGCCCAGGCTGCCCTTGTACCTGGATCCCTGTCCACTAGGAAACTCTTTCTTTTGGGGTGAGTGATAGTCTGTACACATGTGGCATTGTTTGTGGTTCCTTTTTTCCTACAACTTGACATGACAGTGGTTCCCATCTTCTTCCTGGGTGTGTAGCTTCTAATACTCTCCATCGTTTTCTTTCAGCTCTACTGTAGTTGATCCAGGAAAGGAAATACCACCAGAAGAATCCAGTCTTACTAATAATTTATTTATTTTAGGAGTTAACACATCAACAGTGGGGTTTGATGGTGCTTCTTGTGGGGACTCAGTTGGTTTCCTGGAGACCCTGCCCTTGCTGTGCTTACTAGTAGGATGCTGAGTGTAATATCTGTCTGCTCTGGCCCTGTACCCTGGCTATTGATCTTTCCAGCTAGTGCCTCTGAGATCCTGGTGTATTTAGTGGTTAATGTACACAGCTAAATTGTCTCACATATTCTGTTCATTTGGTTCTTGAGTTTAAAATGCAGTGATGTTTTCAAAGTCTTTGTTTTTGTTTTTCTTATTCAGAAGTATCTGCTTTTTCTTACACCTTCCACCCTGTATTCTAGAGAAGAGCCATCAAAACTAGATCGGGATGTCTTGGCAGCGCTTGAGTGTGCAGATGTTGACCCTGGCCTATATCCAGCAGTGCACAGGTGGAAGAGTGCAGTCCTAGGCTACTCACCCTCAGACAGACAGAGGTGAACTTGGGGCCCTAAGAACAGTAGCATTTTGAGTTTATGTATAGAAGTTAGTCATAGTCCCCTTAGTCAAGCTAATACATGGTCATTGGTGTACAGTGGCAGGCCTTCCCTCTGCTAAGGTGGAAAATCAGACCAAGCTGAATCTTGACAGGCTGAAAAGGATGGTGGCATGCAGGATTTGTAGTCAGATCATGATAGTTACATATGGAAACACCACAAGTAATCTGCTCGGGGTTTAAGGTTCAGAAGTATCTCCTCAAGGGCTGGGAATACGGCCTAGTGGTAAAGTACTCACCTCGTATACATGAAGCCCTGTGTTCAATTCCTCAGCACCACATATATAGAAAAAGCCAGAAGTGGCGCTGTGGCTCAAGTGGCAGAGTGCTAGCCTTGAGCAAAAAGAAGCCAGGGACAGTGAGTGCTCAGACCCTGAGTTCAAGCCCCAGGACTGGCAAAAGAACAAAACAAAAAGAAGTATCTCCTCAGTACTGTGGTAGTCCCAGGGAGGAGTGCTGCTTACATCCTTGCCTTGTTTTCCTTGGATTTCTACCCTGCAGACATGCCCACCAGTGCTAATACCTCTTTCTGGTTTTCTAGTTGGCCAAGCCCCGCATTGAAAGGAAAGTTGAAGTCTCAACTGCCAGATCTTGATTTCCCTCACGGCTGCAGTTTGGGGCGAAGTGGTCCTGCTGGGATCAGCCCTGGGAAACCTGGCCATACCACGTCCTCTTCAAGCCTAGGAAGCCCTGGGCGTTACAGTCCTGCACATGGGAGCCACCTACGAAGAATGGCACACATGGCCCAACTCGCAACCCTATAGGGATGGCACTTGCTGCGGGGGCTCACTTCCTTCTTCATTTTTAAAGAAAGAAGGGTAATGTTTATTGGTAAAGTTTCACAAAAGAATATATTCTGAATAATTTATTCTTTCCATGAGGCCATAAGAATTTTAGAGAATGAAAATGCAGATGTACTAAGTCAAATTTAAATTTAATACTTCTGAAAAATAAAAGCAAACTCAAAAAATGCAAATACAAATATTCTCAAAAATGTGGATATAGTAATGATGCAGACATTTCAGATAGGGATTCCTAGGTTTGAAATGGAGCAAAGGAGATTGGGTGCGCTGGTACACACCTATAATCCCAGCATTCAAGAGGATGAGGAAGGAGGATTTCATGTTTGAGGCCACTAGCATGAGTTATATATACATAATGAGGCACACAACTAATAATCCCTAATAAAATGAAGCAGTGGTAAAAAGATTGAGAAGTAATATGTAACCTCCCAGGCCTGAGCAGATGCTCTGGAGGGAACTGGTAATTGCTATACTTGAATGCACTTCCACTGTTTATAACCCGAGGCAGGTTGTACACTAGCCTGGAGAGCAGCTTCCTAGTACACAGTATCAAAACCAATGTGTCTACCACCTGATCCTAGTTGTTTTAACAGTAAGGAACATGGAGTAAATGGGCCTTGACTGTCTTAGACTTGTGCTCAGAAGATAAAAGTAGCTTTCTCTTGGAAAAGAAATGTCCTAGCCAGTGGGAGTCTTAAAATAGCCTCAGAAATCTCACCAGCAATAATCAAAAGGTCTTTCTCACCAGCACCTGAACTTTCTACTTAATTGCCAGTGTGATAAATAAATTGTTCCCTCACTTTGGGGTATATGTTGAACATAAATGACAAGTGTACCCCATATTTTAGAATTTACTTCAGCTGGAATTTTGTTTATAAAAGACCACTTTGCTACAGTACAAAACCAGAGGTTTGAGTCTGTTTCAGTTGTTTATAATGTTTTAGCCTTTTGGTTATCATTATCCCTAGGGAGATCTGCACTGCCCTGTTACTTCTCACACACAAGCTGTATTCTGCAGACACTTCCAGTGTTTAATCCAGAACAAAAAACTACCACTGGTTATGCTAACTTCAGTGCCTTTTGTAAATTACCTTTAATTTTCCTGAATCTACTTTTTGAGAATTATACAATAATTATACAGATATAAGACATATTTTTATTTGTACACACTCTGAATTGAACCGTGTTTTTTAAAAGCTTCTTTTATATGATGACATAGATTAGAATTCGGAAGTTTGTTACACAGGATATTTTCAATGGCACATGAGATCAAGGTGTAAATAGTACAGTTTGTTCTGAAAACCATGACATTCCAAAAAGCACTTCGTTCTCAAAGGTAAATTGGGACACAGACGTTATTTTCAGTGCTGCTGTTTTCTCTGATGTCTTACCATATTGTCCCAGTATATTGTTGTCAATACTCAGCTCACAATTAAAGTACTGTTTTGCCCTAATTTTGCAGACTACAATTTTCTGAAGTTTCAGAGGTCACCACTGACCATTTTTTCCCACTTGCACGAACATGGTAATACCTGTTGTAGTAAATGCTTTTACCTTATGGTCTGTGTCTCTTGGAAAGAATGCCCTTCAGAAGTATTTTATAGACAGTACATTAACCTGAGTGATTTATTTGCAAGACTTTTCAAAGAATTTGTTGCCCTGGTTGATCAGGAACTCTTAACAATCCTCCTACTTCTGCCTCCCCAGTAGCTTGGGACCACAGGTGTGACAGTGTGCCTGTTTATTACTGGTCCTTTCTGCCTAAATAATTGTGAAAAGTCATAAAGGTTCCTTTTGACTGTGGGATATTGGGATATTTCCACTAATGTTTTAGAAGTCTCTAATCATCAGTTCCAAAACCACAGGACATAGATACTCCCCAGAGGAGGAAAGAACATTCTCCATCCTTTTATCATTAGGTCCATTACTGTCCAAATGCCCTAGCCACCAGGTCCCTTGGTCCCTTCTCTTCACAGAACTGCTGGGCATTCAGCTCATACTATACTCAGGTATTGTGTATACATGCAGACTAAATATCCTCGGGGATGCCCTGGCAGCCAGGGCCTTACCTGTCTGCATTCCCACCTGAACTTGGCCAGAGCCCACTATTACCTGTGGAGCCAGAAACCCCACTGCTAGGGCTACAAGGAGCTCATGAAGGGAAGGGCTACTGGTAGAAATGCTAACAAGGAACTTATTCAAGAGGTTATAGTCACCATGTATTCAAAACAGAATGACTTCAAAGAGGATCTGAAAACTCACATGACTTAAGAGTTGTATTTGGTTGAAAAAAATGCTCAATTACTGGTCTAAGGCTTCTTGCTCCAGGCTGGTCAGTCTGTCCAAGTGATTCTCAGCTTTGTCTTTCCACTAACAGTATGGCTCAACGTGACAGATGGGGAAGATTGCATGAAATGGGATAGGGCAGCTGGCTGAGTGTCCCCACTCAAGTCCTGTGAAGTCCTGGTTTCTATTTGTGGCCTCAGTGCTGTGCAGACTGGCCCTGCACCTCCTTGTAATAGCCATCATAGCCCAAAGAGAGAAGAACCTGTTCCTACATTTGAGGAACCAGGGCTCTACCTAAAAGTCAAGGTTTGTTCCTAGAATGCCACATGCTTCTTAGAGGTCAGCTGTTGGGGCTGCAATGTGCATGGGATGCCCTCAGTGCAGACTGGACAACTCACTGCCTCCCTGCCACCTGAGGTAAGAGGTGAGAAGCCTGCAGCTTTGTCTAGGCAGTGGTGTATGGCTGCCAAAGCTGCTACCTTCAGGTGACAGGTCCACCAAGGGACAAGTCACCAATGTATTCTGGCCGCTGGTGGGACGTCCTCCAAGCAGGACACCTGGTGATACTGTCATCCCTGGGGACAAAAGACACGACAGGAAAGGACTACCAGTGACACAACTGTTATCAGTTGCCTGGTATGTGTTTCTGTTTTCTCTATAGTCACAACAAATTCTTCTTGGGGGGGGGGGGGCGGGGGGAAACCACTAAATTCTTTTGGAAAAAAACAAAAACACAAGCTTTATTACATAGTTATTTACAAAGAAAACAATCAAATATCCCAATTCATTGTACTGATTACAGAAAATGCACTTGTGAGAGCATTTCTACCATATAGAAAGAAATTATATAATTTTTCTTTAATATTTGGGGTAAACTTGTCATTTCTAAATATTTGTCATTTCTAAGTATTTTAACCCACACACCCAAACATTAACAGAAGCCAGTGGCAAGTTCAGTCCTGGGTACTTCTGTTTGAGACGGCCTCATTGTACAGTCCAGACTAACTTCAAGATCCTCTTGCCTCAGTCTTCCCAAGTACTAGGATTACAGTATAAGTCACTATGTTCCAGCCAGGCCAAGATATTTTATTGGCTCCAGAAAACAAGACTGTTATCTACCTTCTACCTCTCAAAGGAGCAGGCCACAAGCTTCTCCACATCTTTATTCCTTCCCCCAAGGCTCAGGTCTACCTGCACATAGATACTTCTTGTTCAAACCCAAGTATTAAAATGTTTTACTCTGGACTGAGAAACTGCCTTTTAAAGCAAGACTCCAAGTGAAGAAAATCTCGAAAGTATTTAAATGACAAGTTTTCAGAAATGAGCAAAATGAGCTGGGAACAAAACCTCATCATCTTGTCTCAATGGGGACTGGGGATTGTTGGGCAACTGTGGTCAGGACCTTAGTGCAAATCACAATAAAGCCAAGTTCAGTCCCCAGAACAAGCCTGCCTTTTGCCTGAGAATTTTTTGCCCCATACCCCACAGGGTTGCTCTGGAGAGGGCACATAGAGAAGCCACTAGCCATAATGGTTTCCCTTTTTAGCTTGGGCCAAAAATAAGCACCCAAATACAACATAAGACATTTGTATACTTTCCTGCCAGCCTCTTCCTTGAAACACAAAATGACACTGGAGTGCTGCCTGGACAGGGAAAGGAAGGCTGGAGTCAGGATGCCACTTGAAAAAGATCTCACTGGTAGTCTCAGGACCGGGTGATCTTCTCAGGGGGCATGAATCCTGTGTCTCCAAGGGCTCTGAGAGCAACACGACCATTGGGTCGAATCACCAGGTGAGTGATGCTGCCATTGTTGAGTGAGAGTCGGAGCCAACCTTCTGGAGGAAACTGTAGGGCTCTGGGAAGGGAGAGAAAAGACAGCAGTGGGAGGTGCAGGCCTGCAACACCAGATCATACAACTTAGTGTCTATTTTTCCAGTGTAATGAGGAGGAAGCCAAGCACTTCTAGATTGTTTCTGATTAGATTCATGAATTCCTTCCAGGATGGAAATGTGACTTACAACCCAAGCATTTTCATGCTTTTAAGACCATGTTACCACATGTCTTTCAGCCTTAAGAAATGACTCAGAGGGGAGCCTAGTTTGATCCAGCATCCACTTCTGACATTATCTGCCATAGATCTTTCAGGCCTTTTTTTGGAGGTGGGGGAAAGGGGGGCAGGGAATGATTGGTGCTAAGAGTCTCACATACTTAACTGGGTTTGTCTTTGAACTGCAATTCTCAGATCTCAGCCTCCTGAGTAGCTAGGACTATGGACATGAGCCACTGGTGCCCATAGGCTGCCTTTTAATGTCTTCTCTCAGTACTGTCCCTCACAAATCCCATGACACCTTTCCTCAAATAAAACCAGCAGTGGGTCATCATAAGCCTGAGTGGTAGCCCTGCCTTTCTTTCCTACAGTGCTGTATCTACTTAGGTAAGCATGGCTGTATTTCAGCAGGCGCAGTCTCAGTGACACTGTTGTAAGACACTGTAAAGTGTCAATGTGAACAGATCACCATGGTGTGTTCACAAGCTAAGAGGTACATGGGGGATGGATCTCAGCAACTGGCCAGAACTATTCCACCCTAAAGGTATTTGCTCTTATTGGAGTTTGTGAGCAAAGCCAGAAGGAGAATCCCAGATCCCCAACAGCCTTGTGTTTCTGGAGGCCAGTACTCGCACAGCTTCTGAACAGGCCTTCTGACCACATGTGATGCCTGCAGGACAGCATGGTGATGGATGTGGTGATGTGGTGATGGAGTGGAGTGGAGACCAAGTGCATGGTTCCAGAGAGCATTGTCCACTAGGGCTCTTCAGTTACTAGCAATCTTATTTGTAACCTGGTAAGAGGCAACCCATGGCTACTAAAGCCCTAATAAGTATTTTTCTAAGAGGCCCAAGAGGTAGGAGGGACCCAACCAAGTGGCCTCCGCAGCGTGCAGGTGCTGGCCTTGTGCAGCCTGAAACAGGAGCCTACAACATTCTGTGGCAGACTGAATAAAAGGCCCCAAACAAGCCCCAAGAGAGCACTCTTAACAGTATAATGAGTCACAGATCCCCAAACCCACAAGAGAAACATATACATATCTGGACTGAGAGGGATCACCCCCCAAATCTAAGCATACTCAGTGCTGCCAGTAAAATCTATCAATGGATCCTAAAAGCTGTCTGTACAAGTTGGAACAGGATTTTTGCACATTCCCTTGCATAGCTGCTGAGCATGTAGACCATCTCAGCAGGCCTTGCCAGAAGGCATTTTGGCACCAGGAGCTCAAGAAAGCACACCAGAGAAAGTGAAAGGATACTCTATATGTAAGTGATGGAGCCTCACCAGTGCTGGTCCTGAGACCGACTCAGGAGTAGCACTAGGTGGAGCGTTTTCATTTCCACATCAATCACTCAATAACATCATCACAACATTCACATCATTTGTGTCCACAGTGAACTGTGAACATGTGACCTCCACCTCCTGGGCAGTTCCATCTCTGTTTACCTAAGGCTGAGCAAAGCATGGCAGTGCCTACCTGCACACAATGTAGCGAATGACATTGGCATGACATATGAAGATTTCATAGCTATCCTCTTCTTGCTTGGCATCTGCCCTGTGGATATAGTTCCGGAAAGCAGCCTCAATCCGGGCTCCATCTTCATAATACTGCTGGGAACAGCAAAGGATAGTCAGTGTAGAGCAGAAAAGGCTGAGGGAGGCAAGGCAAGTCAGCCTTAAGGCCGGTGGAGCAGCATTTTTACCACAGCATCTGGCTTCCAATGAGACACAGGTGGGTCAGGCTCAATGGGGGCACCTTCCCGAAGCAGGTCTGTGCTGACTCTACAGACACCTGAGGAGAACAAAGAATGGCTCAGCGGGGTGTCTGAGAAGCTAACGTGCCCTTGCCATGGTTGAGGCACTGGCACCCAACACTCACCTGGCAGGTGCTTGCTGATGATGTCCGTGGTCTCAACAGCACGTGTCATGGAGGAATGGACAATCTTATTAAACCTCAACCCCAAGCTTGCAAGTCGGAGTCCCGTAAGTTCAGCCTGTTCCCGGCCTACAAGGAGAAACAACGTGAGAACCACACACAGATGGGCCCTCCATCGGATTTTGCACAGCATCAGGATACCAAAGGCCAGTGAGGGTCCTGCTCAGAAGCCCTAGGCCTACCCAGGACCCAGGGCCTCAGGGAACAAATTCTCCTCAACCTCACAGAAAAAATCACGTGATTCTGCTAATAAAATGAAGCAAACCTACCAGCTGTGGAGCTTGGGCCACTTATATTACTTTTACTCAGCTGTGACCAAAATCAAGTCCCAGAATCATGCAGTAGCCCACTCCTCTGTACAATACAGATGTCTGGACACAGCAGCTAAATGAACACCCAAGGGGCAAATGCAGACACCAGCTGCAAACCGATGCTTTCTCTCGGACATATTTTTCATTTTTTTTTTCTTTTAGCCAGTCCTGGGCCTTGGGCCTTGAACTCAGGGCCTGAGCACTGTCTCTGGCTGGTTTTTTGCTCAAGGCTAGCATTCTACCACTTGAGCCACAGCGCCACTTCTGGCCATTTTCTATATATGGGGTGCTGAGGAATTGAACCCAGGGCTTCATGTTATATGAGGCAAACGCTCTTCCCACTAGGCCATACTCCCAGCCCCTATCTCGGATGTATTTTAGCACTGGCTTAAAATGCCCCAGGAGATCATTTTCTGAGGTGGTGACCACATATATTCTCCACTTCCTGTGCTATGTATAGGAACCAGAAGTAGTTCTTCCAGGCAGCAGCATAGTCTGGTGAAGAACAGGCCTCTTTGCTATTAAATATTTGAATACGTACACAACAGAGGAATGTCTCATTCAAATAGAGAAGTTGTTAGGAAATACAAGAAACACCAGCTAGTGTTCTGAGTGGTGTGGGAGCATCAGGCTGTATAACCTGGGTACGTGCATGAAAACTTGGCCACAAAGCCATCCTAAAGTTCTCAGCGCAAGAACAAAAGAAATACAATAAAATAAAGCAGCATGACATTACAGAGTCACAGACTTCAAAATAATGAATGGTAAGAGTAATGAGGAAGAAAGCCCAAAGAACCCAAAAGCATGATTGTAATGACCAGTGAGGGGGCTAGAGGCTAGCTCAAGTGGTAGAACACCTGCGTCATAAGTATAAGGCCTGGGGCTGGGAATATGGCCTAGTGGTAAAGTGCTCACCTCATACATGAAGCCCTGGGTTCAATTCCTCAGCACCACATATATAGAAAAAGCTGGAAGTGGCACTGTGGCTCAAGTGGTAGAGTGCTAGCCTTGAGCAAAAAGAAGCCAGGGACAGTGCTCAGGCCCCGAGTTCAAGCCCCAGGACTGGCAAAAAAAAAAAAAAAAACCCAAAACAAGTATAAGGTCTGGAGTTTAATCCTTAGTACCATCACAAAAAAAGGGAAGGAAGGAAAGAATGATCAATGAAATGAGAGAGGATATAAAACTACAAACATTCAATGAAAATACAAATAAAGAGCTGAATCAAGTCTAAAAAAATAGGGGCTGGGAATATGGCCTAGTGGTAGAGTGCTTGCCTTGCATACATGAATCCCTGGGTTTGATTCCTCAGCACCACATAAACAGAAAAAGCCAGAAGTGGGCGCTGTGGCTCAAGTGGTAGGGTGCTGTCCTTGAGCAAAACGAAGCCAGGGACAGTGCTCAGGCCCTGAGTTCAAGCCCCAGGACTGGCAAAAAACAAACAACAAAAAAACACCCAAATTCTGAAAATGAAAACCTCAATATTTAAAGTCAAATGTAAAACTCTGGCAAGTCTCTCCAGTAAAATAAAATAAATTGAAAACAGATTATTAGGTCTTGATGACAAGATAGACCTATTAAGAATAGTCAAATAGGGCTGGGGATATAGCCTAGTGGCAAGAGTGCCTGCCTCGGATACACGAGGCCCTAGGTTCGATTCCCCAGCACCACATATACAGAAAACGGCCAGAAGCTGTGCTCAAGTGTGGCTCAAGTGGCAGAGTGCTAGCCTTGAGCGGGAAGAAGCCAGGGACAGTGCTCAGGCCCGGAGTCCAAGGCCCAGGACTGGCCAAAAAAAAAAAAAAAAGAATAGTCAAATAAAGAAACAGGGAAAATATTAAGAAGTACAATTACAACATTCAAAACCTCTGAGACATTATTAAAAGATCAACCTAGGAATCACAGGCACAGAAGAATAGGTGCATCCTAAAGGGATAGAAAGCATATTCAGTAAAATAATAGGAACAAATCTTAAAAAAGCCATTAGGTACAGGAGGCCTTTAAGACACCTAGCAGACCAGACTAGAAAAGAACTACCCCAAAACACATCATAATTAAAACATTAACTGTGCAGAACAAGGAAAGAATACAGTGAAGACAGTCAAGTTAAAGCAAGCCAGAATCCAAAGGACATGGTCACATGTTTTCTCTATGTGCAAACTATACCTAAAAGATACACATACATGTAAATATTCACAGGGAAATGTATACATACATAGGTAGACAGGTGAGAGGAGATAAAACATGTTTACAAGACTGAGGAGATAGTGGGAGAGAGAATATTAGAGGGTAAATGATACTGAAATTGTAAAGGAAGACAAAACAAAACTCACTAAAAGCTGTTTAACAGGGGCTAGTGGGGGTGGGAAAAGTGAAAGTAAGTGAAGAGGGCAATCTGATTAAAACATTGCATATGCATGTGTGAAATGTGCCAGTCCTGGGCCTTGGACTCAGGGCCTGAGCACTGTCCCTGGCTTCTTTTTGCTCAAGGCTAGCACTCTGCCACTTGAGCCACAGAACCACTTCTAGCCGTTTTCTGTATATGTGGTGCTGGGGGATTGAACCCAGGGCTTCATGTATATTAGGCAAGCACTCTTGCCACTTGGCCATATCCCCAGCCCCCAGTGAAACTTCTTTGAATAAGTTTACACTAAAAAAAAAAGACGAATGTAAAATAAGATCCTATTCACTACGTGCATACAAGTAGGAGGGGATGGGGAAAGGAGAGTGTACAGGAGTGAATATGATCAGAATATTTTATACAGAGCTGTTGAAACTGATTTGGGATTTAAATCTGATCAAGTTACATTATATGTATATATGGACATCTCAAAATAAGACCCCCAGATGGGGTTTCACACATTTAGTGGCTAACACCTTTAGTCCTACTACTCAGGAGGCTGAGATCTGAGGATCACAGTTCAGAGCCAGCTCATTAGGCAGAAAAGTCCATGAGACTCATCTCCAATAAATTAATTACTCAGAAAACGCCAGAAGTGGCACTGTGACTCATGTGGTAGAGCGCTAGCCTTGAGCGCGAAGAAGTTCAAAGATAGTGCGTAGGCCAAGTTCAAGCCCCAGGACCAGCAAAAAACAAGAACAAACTAGTTGATGCTAATAAAGTGTAGGAGAAAAAAAGTTGTTGAAATTCAGCCAAGTATGGTAGTATATACATACTGTCCCAGATAGTAATTACTGACAATGATAACATCCAGGTATGGGCTGATGACCTCCAAACACAGGGTTCTTTGTTTGAGGGGTGGGGGGGCAGGGTTGGTGCTGGCGCTGGGGCTTGAACTCAGGACCAGGGCATGGGCAGTGTCCCTTAGTTTATTTTCACTCAAGGCTAGTGCTCTACCACTTAAGCCACAGCTTCACTTACAGGATTTTGGTGGTTGATTAGAGGTATCTCATGAACTTTTCTGCCCAGGCGGGCTTCAAACTGAGATCCTCAGATCTCAGCCTCCTAAGTAACTAGCATTATAGGAGTGAGTCACCAGTGCCCTGCCATTTTCAGCTTTTGGTGGTTGAAGATAAGGCTCTTCTGACTTCCCTACCTGAACTTTTGTTGGTTTTGTGCCAGTACTGGGGCTTGGACTGAGGGCTTCTTGCTCTGGTTCAGCTTTTTCCATTCATTAATGGTACTGTCCCACTTGAGCAATACCTCCACTTCTAGCTTTTCTGCTGGTTAACTAGAGGTAAGAGTCTCACAGGGGCTGGGGATATGGCCTAGTGGCAAGAGTGCTTGCCTCGTATACATGAAGCCCTGGGTTCAATTCCCCAGCACCACATATACAGAAAATGGCCAGAAGTGGCGCTGTGTCTCAAGTGGCAGAGTGCTAGCCTTGAGCAAAAAGAAGCCAGGGACAGTGCTCAGGCCCTGAGTCCAAGCCCCAGGACTGGCCAAAAAAAAAAAAAAAAAGTCTCACAGATTTGCCTGGGCTAGCTTCCAACCTCCATCCCCAGATCTCAGCCTCTTGAGTAGCTACAGTTATATGCTTGAGCCACTGGTGCCTGGCCCAACATGAGTTTGAGAAGAGTCAGTACCCTAAGCACCTTTGAGGCTAAACCAAGGAGTCAGCAACACATACCCAGTGGGGTTAGAGTTCGGTCCTTTTCCACGGAGCCATCCACATGATACTGGGAATGCCTGATGAGGAAAATGTGCCTTGTGGCCTTGGCTTTGTAGTGGTCCAGCCTGGATGCTAGTTCTTCTTCTCCAGATTCCACATTTCTCTTTCTGAGGTTGATTAGAGAAAGTGGTTCTCGCCTAATGGTAAAGACAAGATGGTATGTCTTTCAGGATTTGGGAAGAAGACAGGGGGAAAAAACCAGCACCAGTATTGGCCTGGAGAAGCTATCTCTAAGAGCACACTCACACTACACTCTTTGTTTTGCTTTTTTTCTTTTTTTGTCAGCCCTGGGCCTTGAACTCAGGGTCTGAACAGTCCCTGGCTTCCTTTTTTTGCTCAAGGCTAGCACTCTGCCACTTGAGGCACAGCGCCACTTCTGGCCATTTTCTATATATGTGGTGCTGGGGAATTGAACCCAGGGTTTCATGTATACCAAGCAAGCTCTCTTGCCACTAGGCCATACTCCCAGCCCCCACTGCACTCTTTACCCTACAGGATGAGGATCCCCCACACTGGTTGGGTGGGGCTCATGTAATTGATGCTACTAAAGGTTAATTGTGAGTGAGGGAACAACACAAATCAAAACTGTTAAAATTTATTCAGACTGGCCCAGGCCCTGAGGTCAAGCCCCACACCAACTAAATAAATACATAAATAAAATAAAAACAAAATTTGTTCGGACTTGTGGAAGAGGAAAGTCTGGAGAACACTAAAGCAATGATAGCTGTTTAGGAAAGGCTGCGAGGGGGGGGGGGAGGTCTGAAAAGGTCTGAAAGCTATAGGCAAAGACAGGACATAATGGACTCCATAAGGCCCTCCCAAGAAGAGGCCAGGGACTTAACCAAGTAAAGCTCTAGGAGATTTAACCAAGTAAAGGTCTGAGTACTTCCAGCGCAGACAAGTGGACACAAGAAAATGCATTCCCTTCTTTCCTTCTGTGGTTGCTCAATTCTATCTGCCACAAGTCCTCCAAAGGACTCAATTTAATTTCCTCCATCTTTCCTCCCATAAATCCAGATCTTGCAAGCAAACACAGACCATCAGTTTAAATCAGGAAAACAGGACTTAACTGTTGGTTCTACTTCAAGCAAATTTCCTGGCCTGTGTTTTCCTTCAAAAGGCCTCAGAAATTTAGTGCAGTATATTGTTCTGTTTTTGTTCTTTAAGGCAGGGTCTCCTAGAGCGCCAAAGCTGTTCTCAAACTCATTATGTAGCCCAATCTGGCCTTGAACTAACTCTCAATCTTCCTGCCTCAAGCTCTTGAGTGCCATCATACCCATGTTGTACAGCTTTCATAGATGGATAAAGTCCTCTGCGAGGAAGTAACCATTTGAGCTAACCAAGAGAAAAACATCACATCCCAACTGAGGAACCTTCCACAATACACCTGACCAGCACTCTTCAAACCACTCTTCAAAAGGAAACAACTGAAAAACTGTCAAAGCTGAAAGAAACCTAGACACATAATGACTAATGGTCAGGTTGGATCTTGAGGCTAAAACTCAGAAAACTCTGTCAACAAAGCAAGAATACTAGTAGGTAATAATGTATCAACATCAGTTCATTAACTGCAACAAATATAATAGGGCTTGTCTAAGAATAATTACAAAGCAAACCAGAGTGGAAGAAAAAGAATCCTCCTACCTGCAACTTTGCTACGAATATAAAACTATCCCAAAATAACTTCATAACTAAATGTTTGAAATTCCAGATACAACCAGGAAAATGAATGTTAATTCTGTAACCCTTTGCTAAGCCTTATAGTGACAACACTTACTGGTACTTAGTTTACCTGGGACTGGCTAAGTGCCACGGCCTCTGGGCCACTTCTGGAGCAGCCCGGCCCACTATAAACAGAATGCTGGCTACGGATCATTAAAAACAAACAAACAAAAAAAACAAAAAAAACCACAACTTTTTAAATTAGCAACATTAAAAACGTAAAGAAACAGGTGAAGTTCCAGAAACACTTTTAAAACCACTGGAAGCACTGCTATTTCAACACATTTAAAACCTGCATTGCTTCGGTTTTGATACTGATATTAGATGAAGCTGCACACTGCGTTGTGCGATCACAGGAGCCCTGACCAGAGATCCATACACAAGTGTAGCCGCGGCTCGGACCCGGGTGTCGGCTCGCGGACGACCCCGGGCTCGCGGACCCAGGTGGAGACTCCGACGAGGGGCGGCTCCTGCACCGGGACACTTGGCGCCCTCGGGAACCGGCCAATCCCCTGCGCCCCGACACCTGTCCTCGGCTGCCGGCTGTGCCCAGGCCCGCCCGCCGCGGCCCGGCCCCGGCCGCGTACCTGTCCCAGTTGGGGTCCCAGACTCCGGGCTTCGGCCGCGCAGCCCAGGCCGGCGGCTCGCCCCCGCGCTGCTCTGCGTCCCCGCCCCCCCGCGGCTTGCCCACCGCTACTGCCGAGAAGAGCACGGCGGCCGAGCCTCCTGCCAGCCCGCAGGCCGCTAGCTGCAGAGCCTGCCGGAACGCCATGCCTCCTCCCGCGCGGAAGGACGGCCCGCGGCGGGACGGCGCGCGGCGAGAGACATACTTCTGCGCACGCGCGCTCGGCTGGCGGAAGCCCCGCCCCCAGGGTGTCCGGCCGCGGGGGTTGTTGGGAGTTCGACGGACGTCCCGGGACTGGGCGCAGGGACGCGGAGGCGCCGCGGCGTCGGGTGCGCGGCCTGCGGGGGCCTGAACCGAAGTCACAATGGGCTTGTTTGCGGGCGTTTGCTTTTTGGAGCCAGGGTGGCCTCTCCTGGGCTCAAGCTACCTTCCCGCCAGAGCCTCCCAGCCGCTAAGACGACCCACACACGAACCCGGCCCGAGGCCCGAACGGGGCTTCACCTGTGCGTTCACAATAGTCGCCCAGTAGCCACGGCCGGCCCCAGCGCGATCGTCCTCCGATGGAGGACTGGGTGATACGGTGCCCACGCAAAGTGAAACTCGAGAAAGAAAACTCTGGCACATGCTACAACACAGATGATCCCTGAGCAACACACAGCCTATGTAATTATAAACTAGAAATTCATACAGTTCTGGAGTCTGGAAGGTTCAAGATCCAGCTGCTGCCACCTCTGCACCATTATGGCATCCTGTCCTCACAGCTGCTGGGACACGAGGGGCAAAATCTCTGAAGCCTTCTTGATAAGGACATTAATCTGCTTGTGAGGGACTTAATCACTTCCTAAAGATCATAGCTTTTGGTGGTATTGGGGGTTGAGTTCATTGCCTTGCGCTTTTTGCTTTAGTGTTTTCCTAACAGAGTTTGATGTTTATGCCCAAGCCAGCCTGGATCATGATCCACCTATTTACACTTGCATGCTTAGCACGCCAGGCACATGACCCTGTGCCCGGCAATTGGTTAACATGCGTGTCTTGCCAACTTTTTCCCCAAAGTTGGCCTTGAATAGTATCCTCCTGATCTCTGCCTCCTGAGCAACTGGGATTATAGGCATGAACACAACACCTGCCCAAATTCCCACTTCTAAATATCCCTGCAATGAGGATTAAGTTTTAGAATGAGTTTTGCAGGGGACACATTCAAACCATGGTATATATATATATCTCCCCAGCCCCAAACCATGGTATATTTTATGTTAAGTAAAATAAACTGGTCATAAAAGAAAGACTGGGCTGGGGATATGGCCTAGTGGCAAGCGTGCTTGCCTTGTATACATGAAGCCCGGGTTCAATTCCCCAGCACCACATATACAGAAAACAGCCAGAAGTGGCGCTGTGGCTCAAGTGGCAGAGTGCTAGCCTTGAGCAAAAAGAAGCCAGGGACAGTGCTCAGGCCCTGAGTCTAAGGCCCAGGACTGGGGAAAAAAAAAAAAAAAAAAAAAAAAGCTTTCCAAAAGAAAGACTGTGAATCCACTCTTGGGGGATTCCTGGACTGAAATTCATAAACAAAGCAGAATGGTGGCTGTCATGACTCAGGAAGAAGGAATGGAGAGTTGGGGTTGTATCTATTTTTTTTTTTTTTTTTTTTTTTTTTTTGGCCAGTCCTAGGCCGTGAACTCAGGGCCTGAACACTGTCCCTGGCTTACTTTTTTGCTCAAGGCTAGCACTCTGCCACTTGAGCCACAGCGCCACCTCTGGCCATTTTCTGTATATGTGGTGCTGAGGAATCGAACCCAGGGCCTCATGTATACAAGGCAAGCACTCTTGCCACTAGGCCATACTCCCAGCCCCGGGTTGTATCTATTTTAACATAAAAGAATAAAACAAAACCTGGCTGTGCATTTCTCCCCAAACAGCAACTGTTTTAAGAATTCACAACCACCACGGAAGCAGCTGCATTACCCTTTATTGTGACCTTCATCTGGTCGAAGGTGACAGCTGAAGGCCCCTCTGCTTTCCACGTCAGCTGCTGCCTTTCTAAAGCACAAGGTGCTGACATTGACATTTCTCTTTCTCCTCCTGTGATTAGGTGAAGTCCTGCCTGGGCAGGTTCTGCAGCTCCCTCTGGGAGGTGGATTCCCCCAGGTCTCTGTCCACAGTGCCTCTGAAGTCACTTCCCCAAAGAGGCCAGGTAGGCATACCAGAACAAAGCTGCCAGGTTGGCAAAGAGCACCCGGAACTGCCAAGAGAACAGGTGGGCCATGGTGAGCAGAGGGCCTGAATACATCCACCATGTACCAGCCACCCAGAAGGGTTCATTGCTTCACTTGGTTTTTCTGGATGGCCCACTCACCTGTATTTCCTGACACTTTAGTTAGTACCAAATTCTGTGCTAAGTCTCAGCAGAGATGGGAGGACAGTCCCCTCCTAACAATGTTTGTAGGCCAGGGGAGCTGAGGCCCTGACTCAAGAAATCACAAAAGAGGAACAGTACTTCTCCTCCTGTACTGAACACTTTAAGCTCAGGAGCTTCTCCTTCCCTGGGACAGGCCACTAAGCAGTGCTGCATCCTCTGTGTAAAGTCCACCTAACACCCAGTATGTCCCTGCTCCCCTGCCTGCCTCACATCTCACGTGTCTCACATGACCTGCCTTCTTCTCCAACCCCATGTCCTGGCACTCGTTTTCATCATCTGGACTTAATCCCACCCAAAATCACCTTTAGCCAGGTGCTGTCTATCCCTGGCAGGTGGCTCCATGAGTCTCTCTTGCTAATCACAGGTCTAGAGCAGAGGGGCACATAGTAGCTACTTAGTGAATACTACTGAAAAATGTCTTTTGTCCTTAAAGAATCTACTTCAGTGACCTACAATGAACATCTTGCTGCTTGCCTGCCACTCTTCTTACACTCCTCAGAAGCACTGTTTTCTGGCCTCTACACTCCTCCATACACTGGTAGTCCTTGATTCTCTACCGTGTTGCCTCTGAACTCCTGAAAACCTGTAACTCCCATCTAGAATATCCTGCGGTTGCACTCTAAAAAAAATCCTGTCCTCTACCTCCCTAGAAGCCAACTACAGGTGAACCAGTTGCAGGCCTCTGCTAAGAGGATATTCACCTTCTGACTGGCTCCCTCTGTCCAGAATCCTCTCTCCAATCAGCTTACTCTCCTGATCTCTTTACTTCCCCCTTCTTTTCCCCCCTCAATATCACCTACCTACCTCCACTACTCAGACCCACAACAAACAGATGATAGTCCTGTCCGTTGCCCACTAGAGTGTCTCTTCTGTCACAGGGGAAGGCCCTAAGCCAAGTAAAACTCTGCATGCTCATGGGAAGCTCACTGTCCACAGGGTGGCTCCAGATAACCCTTTTTTTAAACAAGTGTGTTCGCCTGTCCCACAATAAGTGTCCTGTGAACACCTCTTGAGCACCTGTGGCCTTACCTCTTGAAACTCAAAGTGCCTCTCCACCCCAGCCCCTCTTCTGTTTCTCCCTACCTCTTCTCTGACACCTCAATCAAGCTCAAAGACTTGTGACTGATTTCTCATTCTCTTAATTTCAATTCCCTGTCCCCCTCTGTCTTGGTACAGGGTCTCACTGTGGAGCCCAGGATGGCCTCAAGTTAATGATTCTCCTGTCTTAGCCCTACAAGAAAGATCTTGGACTGCAAGTACATACCACAATGCCCAGTTAGATTCGTGATTTCTGGCTTCAACCCCTTCCAGCCCTGACATGTTCTTAGGAAGGTTGCTGATAAGGTCATTGGGCACATGTTTCTGTTCTGCTTTAATTTCCTACAGCTTCCACTATGCCTGACCATCCTTTGTCAATCACTATGTTCCCCTGCTTTTCTGCTACTTCTTAGCATGTGTGATGTGATGCACTATGAATGTATGTGGTCTGTATGTTCATGTTTTGTGTACACATATGGTGCTAAGTGGTATGTGTGTAAATGTGTAGTGGGTGTGGCGTGTAGGTATTGTGTTTGTATATGCAGAGTAAGTATATGGAGTATTGAGTGTGTATATGGAGTGTGGTTTATGTGGGGCAGGGGGTGGCCTGCCACATCATTCCCCCATCCAATCTGGTCCTCTGTTGGGCCTCCTCAGCAGGGGTGGCCTCCTAGCCTGTGTGAGCTCTTTCCAGGTTGCCTAAAATAATGTAGAGGAGAGTTCACAGGGAAGCCTGAACCTGCTGCCCTGGGCCTTGACTGAACTTGGGATTTATGAGGGCTCCTGCCTTTCCCTTATTTACTCTGCAAAACATGTAGCTGATTTTCCTTCTTCTGGATCTTGAACTTGGCAAAAGTTCCTGGTGTCCAACTCCCAGCACAACTCTGATGAAGTCCCTAGATGATACTGGAGGAGGAGTGCCTTTGCTAGAGGCCTTGGTCTGTGACTTTGCTGGGGCCCTTTTCCCTCAAGTTGGGTGTCTGGGGGACACAGGTAGATGAAGCCTGAAGAGAGTACAGCTACTATGGAGCAACTGCAGCAGCACTGTTCTCCACCATCCAAATCAAGCCCAGATGAGCAGGCATGCTGCCCTCCACCAGGCAGTCCCATGCAGCCCCAAAGCTGCAAGCTCACCAAAAGGAACCTGTCTCTGACTGGACAGACCTGCTTTGCATCAGGCCTCATCCTGCTCCGCTGTACCTGCTTGCTTACTACAGTTCCTGAGCTCAAGCAACCCAGAATGTTTCAATTACTAGAAAGCCCCAGAAATTGCTCAAGGAATGGATGAGACAGGTGATTCTGGAGACCAGGAGTGACTGCTCTGCTCCAAATCCACAACTCCAGTGCTAGATTATGGGACACAGTTCAGGGCTGGACCAGGAATCTGGTAATTTAGTTAAAAGCAAGGCTTGAGAAACTACAGCTTGCCAAAAGAAAGTCCAGCAAAGCTGCAGCAAAGACGTTTCATGGCAAACAAGGCTATCCTCACCTGCAAAGGCACATAGTTGATGTTAATAAACTGCACAGGTGTCCACACTCGCCAGTTCATCCGAAGTGCAGGCCAGAAGCCACTCTTCATCTTGGCAGCAAAGGCATGGGTGTCCTTCCCCTGCAAATAGGGCAGTTGTGAGAGTCAGTTGCCCTCTCAATGCTTCAACTACAAGAGACTCTTGGAGTTGTCTGCCCCCGCTGACTTCAAACCGGGATCTCTGATCTCAGCCTCCTGAGTAGCTAGGATTGCAGGTGTGAACCACTAGCACCCAGTTTGGGACTGACAGTCTTAATACAAGTAAATAAATATATACGTAAGTAAGAAAAATAATAAAAATAAGCAAAGCTAATGAAAGAATACACATAGCAGATAAGCAAATAATATCTAACATTATAAAGATACACAAAATTAGGAAGTGGAGCTGTGGCTCAAAGTGGTAGAACACTAGCCTTGAGCAAAAAAGCTCAGAGATAGCACCCAGGCCCTGAGTGGCAAAAGGAGGAGGAGGAGGAGAAGGTAAAGGAAGAAGAAGAGGAGGAGGAGACACAATTACTTTCTCACACTGAAAGACTTCTGAAATACTGTAAAGGAGCCTAAAACTTTTGTACTATGGATCTCTTCAGCACTCTGATGAAACCTATGTATCCTTTCTCAGAATCAGGTTTTATAAGATACAACAAAGTATATAGGACTACAAAGGAACCAATGACCAAAATGTTTGGAAACAACCCTATAGTACAGTACATGTGCTTCTTTGTCAACACATCCAGTGACAAGATGTACCACAGTCTTACGAATGCACATGTATGGTACTCCAAGAAAGCTGTAGCAATTGATACTTGGAATCAAGATGCTCATGAATTTCTACTGAGGGAAACTAAGCACTGAGGTTTGTTTCCTATATTTGTAAAAGAAACTGTGAAACTTCAAGTTGACAGCAGTAAAAGGCACCCAGGACTCCCAGGAGTCCTACCCAGGAACATTAGGTTTCAGAGCCCTGTGAACAGTGGAAACTTCAGCAAACACAGGGGCAGGACCCACCTCCAGGAAGTTCATGATGAGGAAGAACAACAGCAGGAAGGCTGGTGCGAAGAGCAGACGGTCTAGCAGGAGCCTCTTGACTGTGGCCAAAGGCACCTCAGGAGGGATCCAGTGCTCCATGAAGAGGTAGAAGTAGTGACTCAGTGGGCCTGTGACAAAGAACCTGAGGCCCATGGTAAGTGTGAGCCAGGCTGGTCCAGCCTCACCCCAAGAGCCAACCCTGGTCCTAAACCGTGCCTCATGCTCAGAGAACCACCTGTCTACGTGTACTTTCTAGAAAATACTTTAATTGGGTTCAGCCACTGTTTTTGCCAGAACAGAACTGTCACTCCTTCCGTAATGCTCTGTGCCCCATGCTGCCCTAGTCTTTGGGTGGGTGGCCAGCCTCTCCATACTTGTTGCTGGCAGAGCTGTTCCTGATGGCTGATGTACATGCCTGGTGTAGTATACATGTTCTCTCTGTTTCATTGTCTGCACAGCACAATCCAATCTATTTGGGTATATACTCCCCTTTTGCCCCTGCATACAGGCATCATCATTCAGTCTGTCCACTGCCATCCCCCTGTGCCTAGGACAGTAATAAAGAAATGGACCTGCCTCTGCTTTTCAAGCTTTTAACCAAGCTGTCCAGGGAGAATCTGGTGCTGAGCTGTAAAATTCCAGAGTATACCTGCAGAGTACAGAGCCCAGAAAACCAAAGCTCCAAAAAGCAGTGATGTAGGGAGTGCAATGACTAAATTTATATCCTGCGATGGAAAGTCTAACAGGTTCTCTTGTTAGGCTTTGCTACTCTGCTGTTGGGTGCTGTGTGGCCTGTGGCAGGGCTTCTGGTGGGAAGAGAGCAAAGTCATGGGCAAAGGGAAGACTATACAGTGGGTAAGGCCTACCATCTGAGGTCATTACATGCCTCTGGCCAGAGGATACTGCTTCAGATACACTATGAACAATGACTCGGGTCAGCAAGTTTGCAGACACAAAAAAGGCTTCTAAGTTAATGGTCAAGAAATTCATTCTAAGTGGGTCGCTGGTGGCTCACACCTGTAATCTTAGCTACTTGGAAGGCTGAGATCTGAAGATCGTGGTTCAAATTCAGCCTGGGCAGAAAAGTCCCCATGAAACTCTTAACTCTAGTTAACGACTCAGAAACCAGAAATGGAGCTGTGGCTCAAAGTAGTAGAGCAAAAGAGCTCAGGGACAGCATCCAGGGCCTGAGTTCAAGCCCCACAATCAAAAATAAAATAAATTCATTCTAGGGACTAATAAAAAAATTCATTGCAGTCCCTAGAATGAGCTGAGTGAACACACATAATTCTAGGTCTCTGGAGGCCAAGGCAGGAAGATTGCTTGAGCACAGAAATTTGGGGCCAGCCTGGGCAACATAGCAATACCCAGTCTCATAATAACAAAATAAAATAAATCCTGAATCACTTTGCTTTTGGAATATCAAAAGAAGCTTGGAAAATGATGTGTTTCATGATACATTAAATATTTGTTTTCTGGCTATTTACATGGTGAGAAATAACAGAATCTAATTAGCCCTATCTGAGATGCTTTCCTGCTTCTGTGAGTCCAGTGAGAATCTTGCAAGGTCTCTTATTCCTGGAGTCTGGTTGTAGGTTCAGGTAAGTCATCTGCCCTCAGACTTCATTCAAAATGAAAACTACAAGGCCAGGTGCTGATGGCTCATACCAGTAATCCTAGCTGCTCAGGAGGCTGAGATCTGAGGATTGCAGTTCAAAGCCTGCCCAGGGAAGGAAAGTCTGTACGATTCTTATCTCCAGTTACCAAAATACCTGAAGTGGAGCTGTGGCTCAAAGTGTTATAGCACTAGCCATGAGCAAAAAAGCTTAGGGACAGAGCGCAAGCCAAGTTCAAGCCCCATAAGCAACCAATAAAAAAGAAAAGAAAAACCTACAAGCAGGCACAGTGATGCATGCCTGTAATCTCAACTATTCAGAAGGCTGACACAGGAGCGTCTTGCATCTCATGTTTGAGACCAGCCTAAACAAGATTAAAAAAAAAAACACAGAGCAAAATAAAATAAATTCTATATTAGGGACTAGGGGGTAAAGCTTAGTAGTACAGCATTTATCTAGCATGAATGAAACCCAGGATCTGATCCCCTGCAACACACACAAAAAAAGAAAACAAGTACACGCACACATGCACATACACACACATACAGAGACACGCACACACATAGTACATAATTACATTTCTGACATTTTTCCCTCTGATGATTAGTTCTATGCTTCCCCTCACACATACTGGATATTGAACCCAGAGCAAGCATGCTACCACTCAGCCATACCTCCAACCTTTTTGTTTGTATTTTATATTTGATATAGGGTCTCAAACTCCAGTCTCCCTCTCCTGAGCAGCCAGGACTACAGCTATGCAAGCTACTTCAATGATTATGGAAACAAAACTCCAAGTAAGATTATTCCAAAACTTTGGTGTCAGGAGTCTGGCTTTGTTGTTCTCAGTTGTTGTGGGCAGCCAGTCCTCCTGTGGCACTCACCCATAAGCTGCATATCTAAGAGGCCCACAGACATCTAGATTTTGAGAGTTTCCTTTTCTCTGCTTCTTCTCAATCATCTGGGCCAAGAGATTCCCAAGTGCTGACAAAATGCCACTGTGGACAGAAAGCAATCATGTCAGGAGCAGGCAGTGAGAGAAAATGCTCATCGTGCATGGGAATTTGCAGGGTTACTCTGAGATTATGAGAGGGATGGTGGGATGGATCTTTACAAAAGCAGTTGCCAAGGTAGAGACAACATACAGTAACACATGTGCACATACATTAATATAGTAAGGATTCCCCCTACTGAGCTACATTAATGCCAACACTCTGTGTGTGCTATTCCATTGTTACCCTATAGGATGCTATTCACACATGCCAGGTGCTGGTGGCTCATACCTGTGATCCTACTCAGGAGGCTTAGATGGGAGGATTGTGGTTCAAAGCCAGACCAGGCAGTAAACTGTGAGATTCTTATCTCCAATAAACCAATAAACTGGTCAGAAAAGCCAGAAGTGGTGCCATGTTTCAAGTGTTAGAGTGCTAGCCTTGAGCACCAAGAGGCTCAGGGACAGTGCTCGGGCCCTGAGTTCAAGCCCCAGGACCAGCAATAATAATAATAATAAATAAATAAACACAGATAAGTACAGAAAAAACGAATTTACTTAGGCTGACTTCAAACTTTGATAATCAGATATCAACTTCCTGAGTAAGTAGGATTACAGCTATTGAATGAGCATCACTGTAATCTGCTGACACTGCTGTGAGCCACTGGCACCCAGTAATCACCTCAATTCTTTTTTTTTTCCTTCTGCACTGGACTTGAACTCAGGCACTGAGCTTTCTTTGCTCAAAACTGGTGTTCTATCACTTGAACCACACCTTACTTCCAGCCCTTCCATAGTTAATTGGAAATAAAGAGTTTCACAGACTTTCCTGCCTGGGCTGGCTTCAAACCCTAGTCCTCAGATCTCAGCCTCTTCAGCATGAGCTAGCATCCAGCAGCCACAATTCTTGACACATTTGTATTATTCCCTGGAGTACTCCATGCACAGAACCCAAGATCTTCCCAAGGTGATTCCCAAAGTGATTTCTCCCCATACCCTCAGGAGAGGCTAAAGACAAGATTAGTTAGGGAACCTGAGTGTGTCAAGACTGCATGGCAGGTGACCACATTCTTCCTGGGTTTTAGAATGACTGAATTCTCCTGTGTACCCTAGTAGTTGTGTCAGACCTTGCTTTTATTCCAAACTGCAGAACCTAGAATCTCTGATGTAGGTTTCACATGGAATTTGATAGAGCCTGCCAGTCTTGGCATAGGTGTGGCTGTAATTAATTGAATCCGGCTCTTCTCTTCTGTGCTTCATTCCTCTGTTTTCTTCCTGTAGAGGGACTAGAGAAGCCTCGTTAGGGCCCTGAGGATCACAACATCATACCACAGCCCAGAGGCAAACTTAATATATACTTCATGGTGCAGGGCAAACTAAGTGGAGACTGGATTTGCTGTGGCCAATTCGTTTTTATCACTTCATAAAAGCTAAGTTCCTGATTTCCAGGGAAATAATTATGAAGAAAAAACCCCAGAAATCTGTGGGATGTCAACCCCTAGATATACTTGTACTATGGTTAACAAAATTTTTCCAGTAGAGCAAACTATTCCAGGCAATCTCTGTATTAAAACTGTGTGTGAAGTACATTGTCACAGTAAGATTTTCAGCTAAAATGGAGATGGGTCCAGTTGCCCTACAAGGCTAGGTCTGAAAACTATAAAATCAAAAATTTTAGTATGGAATACAAAGACCTGACCCTCAGCTACTTCTTTGTCATAGACTGTCCCTTTCCAGTTTCTCAAAAATGTGCTAGTTCATCCCTCAGAAACTTTGTACCTGCTGTGCCCTCTCACCCCTAGAGTTATTGCTTCATTCCTCTGCAGGCTTGTTCAATGTCATCACTGCAGGAGAAGCTTCCCTAGCCAGTTCATGTTATAGTGATCCGATTCTTGTCTAGCTTTTCAGTACACTGAGACATGGCTTCTGAGAGAGGTGAGGCTCTAGCACCTATTTCGACCACAGTCGTAGACTCAGCACACAGAAAAGCACTCTGTACATTCTTAGAAAAGCTGAGTTAGGAAGACAAACTTCAGGAGTGACGCTGATCAAGAAGCACTGGACACTTAGATTGAAATGTTAAATTGTAACTCCCTTGTATAACCTTCTGAAATCCAGAAGATAAAAAAAGATGCAAGTGATAAAGTATTTAGTTATACATGAATATTGAGAGGTTGAAGTTGGGTTCATTTTCAATATTGGAAGTAGGACTTAACGGGCCGCGCCGGCCACGGGCTTGGGTACCCTGCGGCGTGCGGGGCTTTGCCTTCGGCGCCCCGTCAGCCCCTCGCCGGCCCCGGCGCACCGGCTCGCGCTCCCCGCCTCCCTTTCCCCACGAGCCGCTCCGTCTGGTTCCTCGCGCCCACCTGCTGGCCGCCTTGGTGAGCACCGGGTAGAGCCGCAGAAGCAGCAGGTACTGGGCGAGCGCGCGCCGCGGGAGACCCCCGAGCGCGGCTTCGGCCCGCAGCCGAGACGCCGCCGGTGCCATCGCCGTTGCTTCCCGGAGCCGCTCTGGACGCCGACCCCGCGGCAGGCCCGCCCGGCTCAGGGTCCAGGGCGCCGGCCGCGGGGCGGGGACGGCCTGACATTTCCAGCCCCACCGCTGCCCGCAGCAGTGCCCTGGAGCCACTCTGCCCGGCACGGAGCGCGACTCCACACATTTTTTCCCCGGTCCCTAGTGGGCCATCTCCCCGAGTGAAGTCGCTGATTGGGCAGTCAGAAGGCGGGGTGGGGCGGGGCTTCTAGGGGAGGGGAGGGGCCTCTAGGGGCGGGCTCCGGGGCGGGCCCCGGGGCGGGGAGCTAGGCGCGCCTAAGCTCCTGTCGGCTCCACCTTGGGCTCGGCTGCCTCCCACACCCTCAGCAGCCCGCGTGCCGATTGGAGTGGGGCTGTGAGGGCAGTGCCTTCTGATTGGATGACTGGGCGTTTCCAGTTTCTCGCGAGAGTAGGTGGGAGCGCGCCAATTTTTCCCGGAGCTTGGGGATGTCCACTCGCGGTGCCATGGTCCTGAGGAACAGCGGGCGGCGGCGCACGGAGCCGGAGGTGGACGGCGAGGCCAGCCGGTGAGAGCGGGCGACTCGTTCCCCAGACACTGGCCTTGGCCGCGGGTGGGGTTCCGCCCACGTCCCACTGTGTTGCGCGGGAGCCAGGCTTCCTCTCTGCTTTGCGAGGTCGAGCCCACCTCGCACGGCCCGCCCCGGGCCGGGCCAACTCCGCTCTCCCAGCGCTTCGCGGAGCGGCTGTCCTCCGTCGTCCTCCCCTTGTGTTGTCGTTAGTCTTGTGCCTCCCCCGGCCCCGCAGCTACTCTAGCCTTGCCGCCGGCTAGGTACGGTAGTCTGGGGTAGGGAAGGGAAACTAGATCGGGTCGCCACCCTGCGAGGGAGAGGCCTGCGGAGTTCCTAGCAGGGGAGTACTGACAGTGAGCTGCTTGGTGGCCCAAGTGTCCACGCTTTCGGATGTGTGCTGAGAAAACCTGTTTGAACCAAGGACTACTGACCAGAATTCTTTCCGGGCGTAGACTGTGGTGTTGGTTAGTAGCAACGACCAGTAGGCTGGGAACATAGAGAAAATAAAAAGTGGCAGTATGGGCTGGGAATATGGCCTAGTGGCAAGAGTGCTTGCCTTGTATACATGAAGCCCTGGGTTCGATTCCTCAGCACCACATATACAGAAAACGACCAGATGTGGCGCTGTGGCTCAAGCGGCAGAGCACTATCCTTGAGCAAAAAGAAGCCAGGGACAGTGCTCAGGCCCTGAGTTCAAGGCCCAGGACTGGCCAAAAAAAGTGGCGGTAAAGTGGCTGAGCTGGGGATGTAGTGCGGTGGTACAATTCTTGCCACAGCTGCACAAGGCCCTGGTTGGATCCCCAGCACTGCGAAAAGGAAACATTATAAATTTTAAAAAACACCCAACGATAGTAATGATAGCTATTATGCTAAATATTTTGTGGCCATATCTTGTTTAGACTATTAAGAGGTGGGGCTACAGTTGTGTACATCTGTGGCTAAGAGTTATGAAGTAATCAACTGAGTTGGACATGCCCTTCCTCCGGTCCGTTTGTGCTAGAATTGAACCCAGGGTCTCATTGCTGGGCAAATGCTCTGCCACAACCCCATCCTGAGCCAGGACATAGGTTTAACCATCCTACTTCACTGTACTACTTGAACTTTGCTTCCAGCTCTTTTTTCCCCCCTGCAGCTTGAACTCAGGGCCTGAGCACTGTCCCTGGCTTCTTTTTGCTCAAGGCTAGCATTCTACCACTTGAGCCACAGCACCACTCTCTGGCTTTTTCTATATATGTGGTGCTGAGGAATTGAACCCAGGGCTTCATGTATACAAGGCAAGTACTCTACCACTAGGCCATATTCTCAGCCCCAGAAACAGCTTCTAATTATAGATTCTCCAGGCACTTTTCAGAAATTATAGAGATCCAAATTCTTCCATTGGTAATGTTGTGCATAGAGTTCAGTGTCAAGCTGGGTGCTGGTAGCTCATGCCTATAATCATTCCTAGCTACTCAGGAGGCTGAGATCTGAGGATCCCAGTTTGAAGCCAACCAGGGCAGAAAAGTCCCCAGGAAACAATTCCAATGAACAACAAAAACCAGAAGTGGTGCTGTGGTTCAAGTGGTAGAGCATTAGCCTTGAGCAAAAGAAGCTCAGGGACAGTGCCTAGGCCTAGAGTTCAAGCCAGGACCCCCCCCCCCAAAAAAAAAGAAAGTTATACAAATGAAATCATATGAAGTATGTGATTTAGGGGATTGGCTTTTTTCATTGCACATAATTCCTTTGAGAGCCATCCAAATTCTATTTATTGCCAAGTAGTATTCACAGACGAATGAACAAAAATCAACTGTCCTCCTACTGAAGAATATTTGAGTTGTTTGTAGGTTTTAGTTAGCACAAGTAAAGATCCGATGAGCATTCACAGATGAGCTTTTGTATAAACATTAGTTTTAATTTCTCTGGGAGTACCAAGCTGTGCATTTTGTGCATTTCTTTTATGCCCACAAGGCAGCATCATTCAACCAGGATTACCGTTTTTGTTGGTGTTCACAAAGTCCTAAAAGACCTGTCCTAGCCACTTTTTCCCATGAATCTGGTAAGCCTTTTGCCAATCCCAAAGTTGTTTAGGAATACATGTGCTGTACTATACTGGAAACACTTAGAGGGGTGCTAAGAGTCATGAGGTGGGAGGAAGTATAAGTGGTAAAGTCTGGGTTCCTTTCTTTCACTTAGGGATGATGGCCCCTCTTCCTCAGCATCTGCGCTCAAGCGCCTGGAGAGGAGTCAGTGGACAGACAAGATGGACTCAAGGTTTGGTTTTGAGAGGCTGAAGGAGCCTGGTGAAAAGACTGGCTGGCTTATCAATATGCACCCTGTGAGTATTTGTACCTCACTCCTTAGAATGTGGGGTTTTTGTTTGTTTGTTTGTTTTGTTTTGCTTTTGTTGCCAGTCCTGGGGCATGGACTCAGGGCCTGAGTACTGTCCCTGGCTTCTTTTTGCTCAAGGCTAGTACTCTACCTCTTGAGCCACAGCTCTGGCTTTTTTCTATATATGTGGTGCTGAGGAATCGAACCCAGGGCTTCATGTGTACAAGGCAAGCCCTTTACCACTAGGCCATATTCCCAGCCCTGGAGTGTGGTTTATATCTTTGTAGCATAGTTCTTGTCTGAAGAGCAGGTGATGAGGAAGAAGGAAGCTTGTTGTTTGGCAGAGCTGGTTGTTCAAACCTGTCCTTTGCTTTTTAACATAAGGGAAGGCCACAGAAACTACTGTGGTAGGACTAAGATGAAGGTTGTCATATTTGCATTCAAGGACTATGAAGGAGAACTTCAGGTAAGTCCTCCTTGGGCACTGTTATGTAGTTCTTGTGAACAGGTTGGTGATATTTTTGTAGGGACAGAGTAAAGAGCCAGATGCAATGACTTTGAATTTAAAATGCTCAGTTTCACAAAGAGAAGCCCAGAAAGCCGGGAACTAGTGGCTCATGCCTGTAATCCTAGCTACTCAGAAGGCTGAGATCTGAAAACTGCGGTTTAAAGGCAGCCTGGGTAAGAAAGTTTGTGAGACTTTTATCTCCAATAAACCACTCAGAAAAAGCTGGAAGTGCCACTGTGGCTCAAGTGGTAGAGCATTAGCCTTGAGTAGTAGAAGCTCAGAGACAGTGCCCAGGCCCTGAGTTCAAGCCCCAGGACTTGCAAAAAGCGAGAGAGTGGGGGGGGGGGCTGGGAAGAGTTCTTAGGCTGTGTAGAAGATAATATACTCATGTCAGGTGGTTTTCTTACAGACTGAGATTTTAGATGAAGATAAACGCCTAGTCAGTGCAGTGGATTACTACTTTATTCAAGATGATGGGAGTAGATTTAAGGTAAGCCTCTCTGCCCCACTAATAAAACTAAAAAGTGGTCCAAAAGGACAGGTGCTCACTCCAGCTATGTGTCCATCAGGAAGGGAGTGGGAGGTTCTAGTGTGTAGCTGGGCCCCTTGGGCTTACCAATTCCATATAAGATGAACTCAGAAATCAGCTCAGGAAGGTGAACAGTGTGGTGTCTCAAGCTGTTGCCCCTAGATACCTGTAGATCCATAATTCCTAAGGTCCTGCTAATGTCCAGGTGAGTTGGATTGAGACTTCTTATTGGTTAATACTAGGAATGTCTTGCCTCTCCCTTCTTTATTTTTGATTTTATGTGAATGGGTTGATGACTCTTGCAGGTGGCCTTGCCCTATAAGCCATATTTCTACATTGCAACTAGAAAGGTAAGTCTGTGTTTGTTAAAATCAGATCAGATATCATGTGGGCCTTGTTTGGTAGTGGGCTTTAGAACTGGGAAATAGGCACCGAAAGAATTAGATCTTACTAATGGGAAGTCTCTTCTAATCCTGATTTAGGGTTGTGAGCGAGAAGTTTCATCTTTTCTCTCCAAGAAGTTTCAGGGTAAAATTGCCAAAGTAGAAACTGTCCCCAAAGAGGACCTGGACCTGGTGAGTACTACTACTCAGACCTCTCATGGACATATGAGATTGGCGTCCAGCTGCCTATGGCAGGTGATGTTGGACACAGTAGGAAGTCTGGTTATTTATTTTTTTTACTTATTTTTTTGTGCCAGTTCTGTCGTTTGAACTCAGGGGCTGGGTACTATCCCTGAGCATTTTTGTTCAAGGCTGGTGCTTTACTACTTGAGCTTTTTGGTTGTTAATTGGAGATAAGAGCCTTATGGGACTTTTCTGCCTGGGCTGGCTTTGAACTTCGATCCTCAAATCTCAGCCTCCTGAGGGTAGGATTACAGATAAAAGCTACTGGCACCTGGCTTTAGGTCATTCATTTATTGCGGCATATGGAGGATGGTGATTGTTCCCAAAGCTATCTTCAAGGAACTCTGATGACAAGTGGCCACAAGCAGAGGTAGAGGAGGTGCTTTGGAGGCTGTGCTGACTTGTGCATATCTAACTGGAAGTCATTACTCTATTTACTAGTGAAGTGCTGTTTCTCTTGAGCTCATGAGCATGGTGTCTTCTCTTTACAGCCAAATCACTTAGTGGGTTTGAAGCGGAATTACATCAGATTGTCCTTTCACACTGTGGAAGACCTTGTCAAAGTAAGGAAGGAGATTTCCCCTGCTGTGAGGAAGAACCGGGAGCAGGACCATGCCAGCAATGCGTATACAGCAATGCTCTCCAGGTAAATTTCCTTCTTGTAAGGAAACCACCATCTGGTTTGGAATGGCATAACAGAGAGGAGGTGGGAACTCTGCAGTGAGGCTTCAGTGATGACTGGCTCTATTCAATGAAGAAACATCGGAGCAGTTACATAGAAGTTTTCATATGTACCATATTAAATACACAGTGACTTCCCAAGGATATATTTTTATGTCTTAGCCATTTTTCTTTTTCTTGTGTAAGGGGTGGGCTTACATAAGGAATGAGTTACTATGACAATAAAATAATGTTTTAGATTGATTCCCTCATCCTTAGTTCATCTTCAAATTTTATTAAGTACAAGTTTCACATAGTGTATCTTCTCCAGAGATCCCAGATTTTTGTTCTTGTTTATGTTTGTTCTGGTGTTGGTGCTTAAACTCAGGGCTTTGAGTTCTTACTCATCTGGGCCTCTACCAGTTGAGCCATACCTCCAGTTCCAGCTCTTTGTTAGTTGAGTTAAGTAGTTGAGTTAGTTGAAGTTAAGTATTGGGGGGCCAGGTGTGGGTGATTCATGACTATGATCCTAGCTACTCAGAGGCTGAGATTGGAGGATTGAGGTTCAAAGCGAGCCCAGGCAGGAAAGTTTGTGAGACTCTTGTCCCCAATAAACTACTCCAAAAAAACCAGAAGTGGCACTGTGGCTCAAGTGATAGAACACTAGCCTTGAGCAAAAAGAAGCTCAGGGACAGTGCCCATACTTGGATGCGGTTCTGACTGTAATGCCAGTTGTAACTTACATCTTATAAAAGATTCACAACTTGTGTTCTCTGAATTCTCTTGTCTCTGTCCTGTTGCTCAGATTGAGTGATTGCCCAAGTCTATTCCTTGATGGACTACCCTAATCGTTGCAGTCTCCTGTTGCCCCTTGTATTTACTTGATGTAGATGCTGGGAGAGTAAAGACCCAGGCCCTAGCAGAGCATGGTTGAATTTGCTGCTCTTTGTGTTTATTCCCCAGTGTTCTGCAAGGGGGAAGTGTAATTACTGATGAAGAGGAAACCTCTAAGAAAATAGCTGACCAATTGGAAAACATAGTGGACATGAGAGAGTATGATGTTCCCTACCATATCCGCCTTTCCATTGATCTCAAGATCCATGTGGTAAGTTCTTAGCCAGGAGATACAGTGGTTAAATACTCACTGAGGTAGGCTTGCTTCCCCAGATGGTAGAACTCTTTAGTTTATGTGCTACATGTTCCACAGGCTCATTGGTACAACGTCAGATATCGGGGAACTGCTTTTCCAGTGGAAATTACTCGGCGTGATGACCTTGTTGAACGACCTGTAAGTACTGCTTACATATTTCCTTTATCCTAAAGTTTGTTTCATTTTCCTCAGATACTTTTTGGAAAGTTTTTGCTGCTGTTGTTTTGTTGTTGTTTTTATCAGTCATAAGGCTTGAACTCTGGACCTAGGCGTTGTCCCTCAGCTCTTCAGCTCAAGGCTAGTGCTCTACCACTTGAGTCACAGCACCACTTCCAGTTTTCTGGTGGTTTATGGGAGATAAGAGTCTCACAGACTTTCCTGCCTTTGAGGCTGGCTTTGAAACAACCATGATCCTCAGATCTCAGCCTCCTGAGTAGCTGGGATTATAGGCCAGAGCCACTGGTGCCCGGTTGAAAGGGGTGTGTGTGTGTGTGTGTGTTGCCAGTCCTGGGGCTTGAACTCAGGGCCCATGCACTTTCCCTGTGCTTCTTTTGCTCAAGGCTAGCACTTTACCACATGAGCCATAGCGCTACTTCCAGTGTTTTCTGTGTATGTGGTACTGAGGACTCGAATCCAGGGCTTCATGCACGCTAGGCAAGCACTCTACCACTAAGGCACATTCCCAGCCCACTTTTGAAAGAATTTTTGAAAGAATTGTGAAGTTAGAACTTTAAAAAAAAAATCAGTTTCTGACTTAAGAGTATAATTTCATTTAGCATCCATATGATATATATACCCTGTGACATTAGTATTTGAGCTAAGATGGGTTTAAACCTTTCAAGGAACCTGTGGCTTGAGAAGTTGATAACCAATAGAAATGTGTTTGTAATTGGATGGCCTTGGTTCATGTATGGCTTTGTGACCCTAGAAAAGTCTTTTTGTTGTTGTTGTTGGTCATGGAGCTTGAACTCAGGGCCTGGGTGCTGTCTCTGAGCTTTTCTGCTTAAGACTAGCACTCTACCACTTTGAGCCACAGCTCCACTTCTGGTTTTCTGGTGGTTAACTGGAGATAAGAGTCTCATGGGCTTTCCTTCCCTGGGCTGGCTTTGAACTGTGATCTTCAGATCTCAGCCTCCTGAGCAATAATACTCAGCTTAGGAAAGTCTTTGTCCCCATTTTTCTGAGAAACATGAAATTTCCAACGTGAAAATGTCAGCTCTTCTGAAGTTACCTGCCAGGGCTATTGTAAACCTTAGTTGAGGCAGTGTATTTGTTGGTGGGCTGCGGTGAAGGGTAGTAGGATTTGGACTCGGCTTTATACTTGTTAAACAGGCACTCCACAACGTGAGCCACATTTCTATACCTTCTTGCTTTAGTTGTTTTTCCAGTAGAATCTCAGGATTTTTTTCACAGCCAACCTTAGATCATGATTCTCCTACCTATACTTCTCTCTAGCTTGGACAATAGGCATATATACCACACTCAGTTTCTTTGTTTTTTGTTTTTTGGTTTTTTTTTGGCCAGTCCTGGGCCTTGGACTCAGGGCCTGAGTACCATCCCTGGCTTCTTCCTGCTCAAGGCTAGTACTCTGCCACCTGAGCCACAGCGCCCCTCTGGCCGTTTTCCATACATGTGATGCTGGGGAATCTAACCCAGGGCTTCATGTGTAGGAGGCAAGCACTCTTGCCACTAGGCCATATTCCCAGCCCGTCAGTTTCTTTGTTGAGATAGGGGTCTCACTAATTTTTTGCTCAGTCTGGCCTCAAACTACAATCGTCCTGGTCTCTGCCTCCTGAGTAGCTAGGATTAGGATTACAGGTGTGGGAACTGGGAATGTGGCTTAGTGGTAGAGTGCTTGCCTAGCATGCATGAAGCCCTGGGTTTGATTCTTCAACCCCACATAAACAGAAAAAGCCAGAAGTGGCACTATGGCTCAAGAAGGAGAGTGCTAGTCTTGAGCACAAAGAAGTCAGGGACAGTGCTTAGGCCCTGAGTCCAAGCTCCAGGACTGACCCCCCCCCCCCCAAAAAAAAAAAGAAAGATTATAGGTGTGCCTGGCCTAGTGAAGTTCATCAAGTAGCTTTGAGACTGAATTATTCTGGAAGGTGTTCTGGTTGGCAGTTCTAGCTTTTGTCCCTTACCCACTTGTTTTTACGCCCTCATATGAAAGAACATGTTTTTGAATGACTTGACCAATCAGATATCTCTCAATTCTTTTGGAGCCTTTAAACTATTGCTTTTCACAGCCAGAGATGGAATAGATTGATAGTGGGTATCCAAAGAGAAGCTATCAAACCCTGGCTGGCTTTGTAGTGGCCTTCATGCTACATTCCATCCTTCCAGGACCCTGTCGTTTTGGCATTTGATATTGAGACAACTAAACTGCCCCTCAAGTTTCCTGATGCTGAGACAGACCAGATTATGATGATCTCCTACATGATTGATGGGCAGGTGAGCAGGCCTTCCTCCTGGGAAACATACAAGCATGCTTTCCCATTGATGTGTAGTTTCTGGGAGGCTGTGGCTTGGCTGTATTGTCTCTAACTTGTATTGTCTGCTGGTAAACTTTGCCAGGGCTACCTCATCACTAATAGGGAGATTGTGTCAGAAGATATTGAAGATTTCGAGTTTACCCCTAAGCCAGAATACGAAGGGCCCTTTTGTGTCTTCAATGAACCTGATGAGGTAAAGAAACATCACTGAAGAATTGCTCCACGACTGTGATAAGATGGGAAGACACATGCAGCATGGCATTCGCTGAGTCAGGGCTGATGCTGTGGGGGTGGGAGGGGGGGCTCCCTCTTCAGGGTGCAGTCCTCTTCCATACCCAGGGCTAGGAGGGGGCCTGGTATAAGGACTAACATGACACTGCTTTTTCTGCATCTTGGGTGAGGTATTTGGAAGGAGATGGGAACAGATAAACAGAACCTGCTGATTGCTGTGATTTGTTGAGCCCAGGTCCATCTAATCCAGAGATGGTTTGAACATGTCCAGGAGACCAAACCCACTGTCATGGTCACCTACAATGGTGATTTTTTTGATTGGTAAGCCAACATCTTATCCATGGGTAGTTTGGAAGGGAGGAGAGGAGAGCCTCTGCCTAATGGCATAATGAGTTTCTCAGCTTCTGTTCTGATGGAGAAGTTGGTGTTAGGGGTATCTACTTCACTCTGGTGTCTCTTGGGAACAATGTCCCTGTTGGAACAGGAAAAACAAAGAAAAGACAATCAGAGGCAAACTTGTCTGCATAGCGTTCCTCTTCTCTTTCATCCCTAGGCCATTTGTGGAAGCCAGGGCAGCAGTTCACGGCCTGAGCATGTACCAGGAGATAGGCTTCCAGAAGGACAGCCAGGGGGAATATAAGGCACCACAGTGCATCCACATGGACTGCCTCAGGTAGGTGCCCACTGAGTAAGTAGTGGCTCATTACTGTGGCCTCCATGAGTGAGTCTGAAGACTTCTAATACATCTCTCATAGAAGTGGTTTCCAAGAGGTGCCTCTCAGTCACTTGAGAGTAGCCTGGCACAGCCCAGGAATATGCCATCTCTGACAGTTGTTAGTCCTCTGCTTAGTCAGCAAACACATGCTGAGTATCAGCCTGTAAGAGTAGGGAAGGCAGACCAGAAAGAAACACCAGTAAAGTGAAATCTTTTTACTGCCCAGACAAAGGGAATATTATTGCTCCAGACTGAGGAAAAGCATATAAGATAGCTCAGAGATCTGGAAAGTCATGGTGTTGTGGCTCAGGCCCGTGTGGCTGGGAAGGCAGGTATGGATATGCAGATGAGACAAACTGGCTTTAGAGGAGGCAGGTTCCACCAGCTGTTATAGGGCACCCTGAATCATTTGAAGCCTTACCACAGTTCTGTTTCATGCTGGCATTTTAGCACTTGATTTACCAGGGGAGCCAGGTGGATGGGGCCAGCTCATAGGGTGGCATATGGCAGTCTTGATCTAAGGTAGTAAGCAGGGAGGTCAGGACTTGGGTCTGTTGGTAAGAGATAGAGGCCTTATCAGTACGTGAATGGGTGGCTGGAACATCTCTGTGCTGCTAGTTGAGACTAGGCAGGTCAGAGAGCAGGTCTGAGGTAGGAAGCGATTTAGGTACAACTGTTCTGCTCCAGTATGTAAAGAGGGGCCCAGAGACTGGGTGTGGCTACCTGAACCTCAGGCTTGGTTGAGGTTATGCCCTGGATTTATGTTCTCAGTCAAAGCCCTGGTATTAGGTAAACGCTCAAGGTGAGAAGTAGAACAGAAGGAAAGGACTATGGGGATGTTCTCAGGGGGAAAGAATGACCACTTGGCACAGAGGCTGTGGCCACTGGTCAGCTGCAGTCTCCAAAGGTCAGTAGTGAATTATATGGACTTGAAGGCAGAGGATTAAAGAGAGAGCAGAGATGTAGGCCTACTAAAGAAGGTGATCTTGAGCATATTCATGCTGAAGGGACTGTGTAAGGAGAGGAAGAGAGTTTCCCCAAGTGTTTATGGCACAAAGCCTATGGGGTAGAGAGACGCCCTCAAATTCCTATTGTTTATCTTTTTATTTCTCAAAAGACTAGTCAACTTCTTTGCCAAGTATAGGAGATAAGATGAGACCACACGAGCTGCTGGCTCATGCCTGTAATCCTAGCTACTCAGAAGGATTGTGGTTTGAAGCCAGCCCTGGAGAAAAGTCTGAGAAACTCTTATCTCCAATAAACTATTCCAAAAAAGGCAGAAGTGGTGCTGTCTCTCAAACGGTAAAGCACTAGCCTAAGCAAAAGAAGCTTAGGGACAGCATCCTAAGGCTGGACCAGCCCACACAAAAAAAATAAGATGAAGGGACAAAAGATGCCCTGGCATTTCTTTATATTTTGGGCATGTCTGAGATTAGCTGATAGAGCACTTTGTGAGGGTCCTGCATCATGGGGTCTTATAGGACCTGTAATTTTTCTGTCATGTCTGGTTCTGCTAGCCTTTGGTTAGCATCATTTCTTGGCTTTTATTCTCTTCTTCGCAGGTGGGTGAAGAGGGACAGCTACCTTCCAGTGGGCAGTCATAATCTCAAGGCAGCTGCCAAGGCAAAGCTTGGCTATGACCCTGTAGAACTGGACCCTGAGGACATGTGCCGGATGGCCACGGAGCAGCCCCAGGCATGTGAGCCACTTCTCATCAGCTGTCCCATGCAGCTGCAGGGTCCCAGAAAAGCCATGTTTCCTGGGATGTGGCTACTAGCTTTCTGGCTCAGCCTGCTCTGGCCCAGTGGGGATGTTTTCTCCAAAATGCATTTATTTGTCCTGCACCTGTGCCTGCTGTGAGCTTGGGCCATATGGCAAGGCCTTGCCCCTTCTCTGAGCCTCTCCTTCTGTATTTCACACTTTTTCCTGGAATCTCAGGTCTTGATGATCCTGTTCTCTGGTGTTCTTTCCACAGACTCTGGCCACTTATTCAGTGTCAGATGCTGTTGCCACTTACTATCTGTACATGAAGTATGTCCATCCCTTCATATTCGCCCTTTGCACCATTATTCCCATGGAACCTGATGAGGTCAGTATGCCCTGTGCTTCCCCTATCAGAGCCCCTGCTTTTTTCTAAATGCATTGGTGCTCAGAGGCTGGTCCCAGAAGGCTAATGGGTGTGTTACATTCCTGATATCCTTCAGGAAGTCAGGGGCAGCAGCCACTGGCTTTCTCTCCTTTCACATGGCAGTCACTGTTGGATGACTTTCTGTGGATTGGACTTTTCCTAGGAGTCCGGGCTTTGGGCAGAGCTTTGTGGAGCATAACTAGAGATGGCATTTCTCCTTCAGGTGCTTCGGAAGGGCTCCGGCACACTTTGTGAGGCCTTGCTGATGGTGCAGGCCTTCCATGCCAACATCATCTTCCCCAACAAGCAAGAGCAGGAGTTCAACAAGTTAACAGAGGATGGCCATGTGCTGGATTCTGAGACCTATGTTGGGGGCCATGTGGAAGCTCTGGAATCTGGTGTCTTTCGCAGTGACATCCCCTGTCGATTTAGGATGGTGTGTCTTCCTGAGCTTGTTTCTCCCCACTCTGTGCTGGACCTAGATGCTGTGGGCTGAAAATAGTTCCTTTTCCCATGAGCTCTTCCTGTCAGATGTGGTTTCTCTGGCCTGATCCTACCTCTGGGAGTATGTACAGCAGAGGTCCAGTGATGCTTCTGGATCCCACAGTGCACTTCCAGAGCAGTGCTTGGCATGTTTTACCATATGCATGGTGCTCAGTGGGCTCTATGAGCACCCTGAGGCACAAAGCACATTTCCCTGTCTTCCCTGTGTCTTATATCTCATTCTAGAATCCTGCTGCCTTTGACTTCCTGCTGCAGCGAGTTGAAAAGACCATGCGTCATGCCATTGAGGAAGAGGAGAAGGTGCCAGTGGAGCAAGCCACCAACTTTCACGAGGTAGCCATCCAGGAGGCGAGAAGGGCATATCTGTGTTTGGGCTCTGGGCTCTGTTCTTTCTTCCAAGGTTTATGCACCTCAGTTCTGAGAGTGCTGGCTTTCATAATGTTTTTAGAGCCCTCTGCATTATTTTTTTGTTACTCCACAGTGTCTAGGTCTCACTTCCGCTGTCAATATCACTTAATCTATAGGTGTGTGAACAGATTAAGACCAAGCTCACTTCTCTGAAGGATGTTCCTAACCGAATTGAGTGTCCCCTTATCTACCACCTGGATGTGGGGGCCATGTACCCCAACATTATCCTCACAAACCGCCTGCAGGTAAGACCTCATTTCTTATATCAGAATCAAAGTTCACAATGCAGACACTACTTTCTGGCTCTCCCTTTGCTTTCACAGCCCTCTGCTATGGTGGATGAGGCCACCTGCGCAGCCTGTGACTTCAACAAGCCTGGAGCAAACTGCCAAAGGAAGATGGCCTGGCAGTGGAGGGGCGAATTCAGTGAGTGGTGGGCCCCAGAGGGTGTTCAATGGGGCTGGACCGGTTCGGATGCTGATCTCCTTGGGAACCTGTCCAACCACCTCCTTCCTAGTGCCTGCCAGTCGCAGTGAATACCATCGGATCCAACACCAGCTGGAGTCAGAGAAGTTCCCTGCCCTGTTCCCTGACGGGCCAACACGGGCCTTTCATGAGCTGTCTCGTGAGGAACAGGCTAAATATGAGAAGCGGAGACTGGCAGGTAAGCATCTGGCTTTGCAAATTGCACATTATAATCACCAGAAGCATGGCACATTTGCAGTTCAAGGGTAGCAGTTATTTCATATCACTGTAAAGTATGTTCTTTCTGTGCAGTTACTTTTCTTGTTCCTCCTTCAAAAATGTTCAGAAGGTGAACTTCTCCCATGGTTTAAGTTTTGGCTGTTCTATTTTTGCTATGATAAACTAACAACCTATCTGGGTTTTCTGTTAGAAATCAACCTACTCACTTGACTCTAGAATGTCTCAGTTCTTTGCGTGACATTCTGAATTGTCTTAGATTATTGCCGGAAAGCTTACAAGAAAGTCCATGTCACCAAGGTGGAGGAACGCTTCACTACCATCTGCCAGCGGGAAAATTCCTTCTATGTGGACACAGTGCGGGCCTTCCGGGACAGGCGGTACGAGTTCAAAGGGCTACACAAGGTGAGATGGAGGGACTTGAGAGTCTGGCCACACAGAGCTGTTTCTCAAGTAAGGGTCATTGCATGTTCTGTCTAGATGTCTTTGGCCTCCAACTTGGCGTATGTTGATTTGGGTCCTCTGAGCAGGCACATGCACTCATACAGTGAGAGTACAGTTGCCTGAGTTTCAAGGATTAATGACCTAAGGACTCCTTATCTCCCATTTCCTGCATGGGGAGCAGGAAATGTTTCTCTTCTCCATTTCTCCTTACTTAAAACCTTTAAACGAAAGTGAATCCTTGCTAAACCAAGAATTAATGACCAGAAAGGAAGCAGGCTATCATCTGCCCAGGACTGTGGCCTTGGAACCATCCGACCCATTGTTTCTAATGTAGTTACTTAGAGTGGCAGACTGCAAATTATACCAGCTGTGCTGACAAATGACATTTTTGGGAGCACTTTAATTTAAACCTTCCTATAGAGAAATATAGGGGTTGGGCACCAGTTATTCATGCCTATAATCCTAAGTACTCTGGAGGCCGAGATTTGAAGATTGAGACTCAAAAGTGAGCCTTGGCAGAGAAGTCCTGGAGACTCTATCCTCAATTAACGAGCAAAACACTGGACTAGAGAGTAAGTAACTGAAGTAGTGCCAGCCATAAATGAAAGAGCTGAGCAAGAATGCAAGGCCCTGGGTCCAAGCCTCAGAATGGGCATATCAGAAAAAGAAATGGAGAGCCAGGCCTGGTAGCTCACACTCATAAAAATCACAGCTACCAGGGAGGCAGAGATTGGGAGGGTCAAGTTTGAAGCCAATCTAGGCAACAAATAATTATTGTTAACCAATAAGCCAAGTATGGTTGCTTGCATCTATAATCACAGCTAAATAGGAGGCCATAAGTGGGAGGCTCTCCACCTGAGGTTAGTCCTAGGCAAAAATGCAAGACTTTATCCAAAAAAAAAAAAAAAAAAAAAAAAGCAGAAGAGAGCTGGGGACTCAAGTAGTTTAGTGAAAAGTAATACAGAGATCTGCAAATACAAAAATGCTTTTACTAGGTATCTCATGAATTGTTTCCCTCAATCTAAACACTTTAGTTATAATACCAAGAGACAATATAGTAGTTTTGTGTTGGGTCAGACTTTCTTTTAAGGCCCTCCCTCCTAGGCCTGATGAGCCTTGCTGTGTGGTCCCTTCATGTCCTGGGCTGCCATGGTACATTATGCTCTGCATTGTCCTGGGGCTTGAACTCAGAGCCTATGCACTGTCTTTGAGCCTTTTTACTCAAGGCCAGTGCTCTACTACTTGAACCACAGCTCCACTTCTGTCTTTTTTGGTGGTTAACTGGAGATAAGTGTCTCACAGACTTTCTTGCCTGGACTGGCTTTGAATGCGATCCTCAAATCTCAGTCTCCTGAATAACTGGGATTACAGGCATGAACCACTGGCACCCAGCTTGACTTTTCTCTTTTTGGAGTAGCTCCCATATTAAGTGTTGGCTAAGGTTCATCATTGTATCATAATACCTTTTGACTCCTGTTCAACTCAGCTCTGCCTGCTACTGTAGCCTTCAGGTCAGCTCTGTCCTTTTCTGTATCCTCTTCATTGTAGGCTCAGCACCTTAGTTTTACTGTGATCTTAAGTCCTCCCTACCCTAGTACTTATGATCTGAAGGTTTCTGGTCTTATGTAAGTTTTATTATGTCTTATGAACCAAACCATTTATCAAGTTTCCAGACTGGAAATACAGCAGAGAAATGTTCCTGGGACAAGAAAAATTCCCACAGCAACATTCTTATTCAGGCAGGTATGATACAAGCTCCAGCTGTTAACTAATGTCCACCTTCTAGCTGTGCTTTCCTCAACAGTACTCAGGACAAATTTTGCCAATAGGTCCATAGTTCTATGAATGTTGATAAACACATAATTGTGTTATCATCATCCCAGAAATTTCACATACTTGAAACAGAACAGTTTTTCTAGCTTTGTGTCTATCCTACAGCTGTAAGTAGGTTGTTTTGGTTTTGGTTTTGTTCTTTTGTGGCGGTACTGGTGCTTGAACTCAGACATCTCACTTAGCTGTTTAATTCATGGCTAACACTCTCCCAGTTGAGCCACACCTCTATTTCCAGCTTTTTGCTAGCTAATTGGGGATAAGAGTCTCTTGGATTTGTCTGCTCAGGTTGTCTTTGAACTGGGAGCCTCGGGTCTCAGCCTCCTGAGTTGCAAGGATTGTAGACATCAGTGATCATCCCCTGGCTCTAAGTAACTTTGTGATGGTGCATGCTCATCAGCTGGTGTTTGCAACCTCTAAATCAGTTTGTCAAGTTTAGAGTAGGGGTCAACTGAGTAGGAGGACCTGGGCTGGGAACCCCAAGAAGACAGACCCTTGTCTTTGATGTTGATTTTGTATTTATTTGGCTTGTTTTGGGGTTTGCATTGAATTAAAGTAGCCCAAAATCTAAGATAGTTAGCCACATTGTTTTTACAATTGGATATTTTTCTGAGTCCTCAATTCCCCCAGTATAAAAATGTGATATGTGTTCCTTAATCTTAACTTCTTTGGGGACTCCTGTCTCATGTGGGGCAGTTATAGGTTAAAGGCAATTCAAATACAATGTCATGCTAGACTGGCTTCTAGGGTCCTGGCATCAGTTGGAGACAGTTGTTGCAGAATGTGTGCTTTGGTAATGTCATACCTGTGTGAGAATTCCTGGTTATAATAGCAGTGTCATGTTATGGAGAACGTCCTCATTCCTAGGAAGTGTGCAGAAATGTCTGAAAGGCTTAGGTTATGACAGCACAGTTTTCAAGTGGATCTGCCAAGAGAAAGGCACCGACAAAAAGGGAGGTGGAATAAGGAGATGTGGCAAGATACCAACCATTTGGTCAGTCTAGAAAAGCATATGGTCTTCATCATACTATCTTTTCAAATTTCTTATAGATTAGAAATATTGAAAACTAGGGTTATCAACCTTGTAGAAAAACAGAAGAACCTGTGAGTTTCTTAGACTGTCCTGTGTGGTTCCAGGTGTGGAAAAAGAAGCTCTCAGCAGCCATGGAAATGGGCGATGCAGCTGAGGTGAAGCGCTGCAAAAATATGGAGATCCTGTATGACTCACTGCAACTGGCTCACAAGTGCATCCTGAACTCCTTCTATGGCTACGTCATGCGCAAGGGGTACAGAATGTAGTCCATGCATGTGGAAGGGATGACCAAGGGGCCAGGAATAGGAAGTGAGGGGCACCTACAGGCTTGAGCTGGGAAAATGGGTGGGTAAAGGTGCATGGTCAGCTCAGGGAATACTGGAGGCACAAGTTCATGTGGGACTATGAGACCAGAAGATTGGAGCCATGATGACTTCAGGTTTTGGTCCTTGAGATGCCCATTGCTGGATATCCTCATCTGAGCATTATGGGCTAGAGATACATTTCAATGTGCTTGTCATCACTCATATGCCATCAGTTGTATGGAGAGGGTCCAGCTGATCCAGAGTGGATAAGGGGTAGATAGAGGAACAACCATCTAGGAGCATAGAATTGGCTGGGGGATGGGGAGGGGCTTTCCAGGAAGAGAGTAAGAAGCAGAACCTCTGGGAAAGCAGGTCAGTGGCATGAGGATAAGGAATGACCTCTGTGGGTTGGCACCATGGAGGATAAGGGCCATCTAGTAGAGTTCTGGAGAAAAGGAAGAGTTAATAGTCCCTAGGATTCATTCTGAGGGAGCATTATCTGTTGCTTTATAAGGAGAGTGTTGACAAGTTCAGTGCTATCAGGGTAGAGTGGACAGGTAACAACATAGGGCAGGGAGAGGTTGGCTAAGCCCAGAACACAGTCAAAATCCGAGGGTGACTTGGAGTTTCTTCAGATATGGGGTTTTAGAGGAGTCATGAGGAAAGTAGAAAAGACATGACATAGGGCTGTGGTAGAATCATAGCTGATGTGAGGTAGCACATAAACGCTTCCAGAACTTTCCAAACCCCAATGATGACTCTGAGGTAGGGACAGATCCAAATTGCAGCTTCTGTTCCAAATGTGTTTTGCTTGCTTCTATCATCCCTCCTGGGGGTGCCTGCATCCCTTCCTACTTTCTAGTGCTCGCTGGTACTCTATGGAGATGGCTGGCATTGTCTGCTTCACGGGAGCCAACATCATTACCCAGGCACGGGAGCTGATTGAACAGATTGGGTGAGTGTGGCCTGGAATCCAGGGCGAGGCTCCCACAGCAGGGTCAGGGGAGGCCAGTCTCAAGAAGGAATGAAGGCTGGAAGCCCTCACCCTGGGAAAATGGAGCTGGGTTTGATAATCATGTTTGAGAGTTTGCGTTCTTGAGGCATGGGGCCATGACCTGTGTACATGTTACCTTATTTCTCTCTCCATGAAGGAGGCCTTTAGAACTGGACACAGATGGAATATGGTGTGTTCTGCCCAATAGCTTTCCAGAAAATTTTGTTATCCAGACAACCAATGCAAAGAAGCCCAAGGTGACCATTTCCTACCCTGGAGCCATGTTAAACATCATGGTCAAGGTGAGTCTGGGTCTCCACTGAGTGGGCACCTCTCATCCTGATCATTGGCTAGCCCTGGTGTGGAAGGACTCATAATAGGTGATGCCTAGCTCTCTGCAAGCACCTTATGTTGCACTTTTTTCCTCATTTCTTCAACCATTCAGGCATTTCCTGTTTCCCAAGGGTCTGTGGTCAGACTGCTAGATTCAAATTACTAAATGGGTTCTTCTCTACTTCTTCCATACCCAGTTTCTTTTTCCATTCAAACTAATAGTCACAAAAATAGTATAGAGAATTTCTATATACCCTCCAGCCTACATCCATCCATTGCTGCTCTTCACTCAGTAATCACACCCAAGGAGAGAGGGTCAAGCTGCCTCTGCTGGAAGAGAGCATCAAAGAGCAGCTGGAGATGTATTAGCAACTATCCTAGAGGAGATGTTTTCAGATGCTACCTATACTTTGGCCCACTGACTTTAGCAGGTATTGGTGGGTCATTAAGGGTTTCATGTACTGGTTTTTGCCTGTGACATGTTGCTCTTTCCTCTTATTCATTCCACTTTTACTCACTGGAGTTTTGTAACAGAATTGTGATATTTTCTCCTATGTTATTAATTTATAGCAGCATGGAATTGTGGGCATTCATGATACCTAGCATTTTAACCCAATGTGATCCTTATTTGTTTTGTTGCTCAGTTTTTTCCCCATCCCCTTGGCCACTGGGATACACATTTGCCATGTGTTCTTGGGACACTCTTTATTTTTTTTTTACCTTTTTTTTTTTTTTTGCCAGTCCTGGGCCTTGAACTCAGGGCCCGAGCACTGTCCCTGGCTTCTTTTTGCCCAAGGCTAGCATTCTGCCACTTTTGAGCCACAGCGCCTCTTCTGGCCTTTTCTATTTATGTGGTGCTGAGGAATCGAACCCAGGGCTTCATGTATATGAGGCAAGCACTCTTGCCACTAGGCCATATTCCCAGCCATGGGACACTCTTTGTTTCTATTTTTTTTGGCTTTTATTTTTGGAGCAGTTTTTTGCTTCCTGGTACTACAAGACACTCCAGCCTCATCTTACTTTTTCCCTTTTCTAGTCCTGGATTGAGACAGTTCTCTCAGGAGTTCCACCAAAACCCTGGCAACCCTCAGTGTGTTTATGCTATAATTTTGCCTTTCCTAGAAGGTAATATGCATATTGAGATGCACCACATTGTTGTACAAAGAGCTTTCTTCCTTTCTGCTTCCAATTGCATCTTTTGTGTCCAAGAGCTTCAGTTTGCTGGCCCATTGGCTCCTTAGAGGACATGGGGTAGTTTCCAGATGTGACCTTTAAGACTGAAGCTACCTTCTCTCTTGGTTCTCAGGAAGGCTTCACCAATGACCAGTATCAGGAACTGGCAGAGCCTTCCTCGCTCACCTATATCACACGCTCAGAGAACAGCATCTTTTTTGAGGTTGATGGACCCTATCTTGCCATGATCCTTCCGGCCTCCAAGGAAGAAGGAAAGAAATTAAAGAAAAGGTAGATGTCCCTGATCCTTTGGTGCTTTTGAAAGGAAATGCATTGAGGTGGCTTAGACTTAACAACCCAAATCAGGGAAAGGGACCTGAAGTCAGGATAAGAACAGATCTGATGGGAGTTTTTGTTTGTTTTATTGACTTACTTTGAAAGAAATGCACTAGCTCTCCTATCACCTGATATATTCTGATACTAAGAGTGGCAGGCCTTTGAAATCATTTCTATTTTTGAGAGTATATACCCAAGAGTAGAGTTCTACTTGCTGCCTAATAGTTGAAGGGAAGGTCAAAAAAGGAAGTAGGAAGGCAGAGCCTAGAGAAAGCATTCAGTCCCTAGGGCTCACTGCAGTGCCCAAATCTTTGTTCTAGATATGCGGTATTCAATGAAGATGGATCCCTGGCTGAGCTAAAAGGCTTTGAGGTCAAACGCCGTGGGGAGCTACAGCTAATTAAAATTTTCCAATCTTCAGTGTTTGAGGCCTTCCTCAAAGGTAGTACACTAGAAGAGGTGTATGCCTCTGTAGCCAAGGTGGCTGACTACTGGCTGGACGTGCTGTATAGTAAGGTAAGGCCCCACCTCTCTCCTTACCTGACTCCCTTAGGAAAGGGACCTGTGTTTCTGAGACTTCAAGAACCAGTTGTCAAGTGAACTTAGGCCACTATGATGAGCTTCTTTTCTTTTCTTCTTCTTCTTCTTCTTTTTTTTTTTTTGTCAGTCCTGGGGCTTGAACTCAGGGCCTGAGCACTGTCCCTGGCTTCTTTTTGCTTAAGGCTAGCACTCATATACGCTAGGGAAGCACTCTACCACGAAACCATATTCCCAGCACCTATGGATTGGTAACAAAAGGAATAGAGAGAATTTACCAATGATCATATCCTGCTTTATTAATTTATTTGCTTATTTATTTAGTTTTGCTTGTACTGGGGCTTGAATTTAGGGCTTGCACACTTGCTCAGCTTTTTTTTTCTCAAGGCTGACACTACCACTTAAGCCATGTCTCCAATTCCAACTCTGACTTGTTGGTGGTGGTGGTCATAAGGCTTGAACTCAGGGCCTGGGCACTGTTCCTCAGCTCTTTTTGCTCAAAACTAATGCTCTACCATTTTGAGCCACAGCGTTACTTGGTTTTCTGGTGGTTAGCTGGAGTCTCATGGACTTTCTTGCCCAGGCTGGCTTTGAGCTGAGATTCTCAGATCTCTGCCTCCTGAGTGGCCAGGAGTATAGATGTGAGCCACCAGGGCGCAGCCCAACTCTGACTTTTAGTCTTGGTATGGCCTTTAAATGAATATGTAATCTTTTATAATTTATTACTGTTACAATAAATAAACAAGCGTAAAAGGTAAAACAAGTGGCAACAGGAAACTTTTTGTTTTGTGCATTGCTAAACAAGCTCAGCCACATCCCTATTGTTTGCTACATAGCTTAAGGTCAGCTTAACTTAAATAGCTATGTGCTGTGAACTGTGTAGCACTGGTGGGCCTCTAATTCATTATCTGCCTGCCTTTTGCTAGGCAGCTAACATGCCTGACTCAGAGCTGTTTGAGCTGATCTCAGAAAACCGTTCCATGTCCCGGAAGCTGGAAGATTATGGGGAGCAAAAATCCACATCCATCAGCACAGCAAAGCGTCTTGCTGAGTTCCTTGGAGACCAGATGGTCAAAGATGCAGGGCTGAGCTGTCGCTATATCATCTCCCGCAAACCCGAGGGCTCTCCTGTTACTGAGAGGTAAGACTTCCTTAAAGATTTGGATGTACTGCTGGGCCACAGTGGTCTATGCCTGCAATCCCAGTACTTTGGAAGCTATGGCTGGGTAATTATGACTTCAGGCCAGCCTAGACAACTTGGAAAAATGCATTCTTTTTTTTTTTTTTTGGCCAGTCCTGGGCCTTGGACTCAGGGCCTGAGCACTGTCCCTGGCTTTTTCCCGCTCAAGGCTAGCACTCTGCCACTTGAGCCACAGCGCCGCTTCTGGCCGTTTTCTGTATATGTGGTGCTGGGGAATCGAACCTAGGGCCTCGTGTATCCGAGGCAGGCACTCTTGCCACTAGGCTATATCCCCAGCCCTGGAAAAATGCATTCTTTAAAAAAAAAAAAAAAAGGTCAAGCCAGGCACTGGTGGCTCATGTCTGTAATTGTAGCTACTCATTAGGCTGAGATTTGAGGATCATAGTTCATAGCCAGCCCAGGCAGGAAAGATTATGAGACTCTTATCTCTAGTTAATACCAGAAAACAAGAAGTGGAGCTATGGCTCAAAGTGGTAGAGCACTAGCCTTGAGCAGAAAAGCTCAGGGACAGCGCCCAGGCCCTGAATTCAAGCCCCAGAAACAACAACAAATAGATCTAGGAGATGAGGGAAAGTGACAAAGGGAGATAAGTCTAATCAAAGTACATTTTACATATATGGTACACATATGTGGACATTCAATATAACCCTTCCCCCCTTATACAACTAATTGTTGCTAATAAAAGTGGTGAGGGTGGTGTCACTGGTGCTTCACACCTGTAATCCTAGCAACTCAGGAAATTGAGATCTGAGGATTAAAGTTTGAAGCCAGCCTGGATAGAAAAGTCAGTGGGGCTCTTACCTCCAGTTAACCAACACAAAGCTGGAAGTAGTGGTGTGTACACTAAAGACCTGTCATTAACAGTGATTAGCAGTATTTAACAGTTTCAACCATGCTTAACTCCTGCCCCAGTGTTCCAGGGAGAGGTGAGTCCCCCTAAGCTGTCTCAGCTCTAAGGAGAAGTTTGAGAGCCAATTATAGACACAGGATAGTCAGTCTGTGTCCAATCTGTGTAGCCTCCAGTGTCTCCATGATACTTTCTAATGTATCCCTGGTACTCTCATGGAGAAGTTTGTCTGCTGCCCTTGGTTGGAGACTGAGTTTCCTATGACTTCAATGATCAATGGGCTCTACTAGAAGAGACATAAGACTTCCAGACCCCAGTTACCAGAGGCAGAAAGGTTGTATGCTTGCTCTCTTCCTGCCTGGGATGGTGTGGTGACTAAGAGGGCTTATGTAGAGGAAAGATCTACCAACAACACTAGTGGCTACCCTTCAAGGAAGCTATTTGTCTACAGAAATGACCACATTTGGGCTGGGAATGTGGCTTACTGGTAGAGTGCTTACCTAGCATGTATGAAGCCCTGGGTTCTATTCCTCAGTACCATATAAACAGAAAAGGCCAAAAGTGGCACTGTATCTCAAGTGTTAGAGTGCTAGCCTTGAGCAAAAGAAGCCCAGGGACAGTGTCCAGGCCCTGAGTTCAAGCCCCAGGCAAAAAAAAAGAAATGACCATAGTTAAGACCACTCAGGTTACATACAGGTCCATCAGCAGAAAGTAGTTAATGTCTGAGTCTCCTGAGTGTTGGGTGGTTTGTTATATGGCATCCACCTACCTAGATATTTACAAATATCTCTATTAAGAGAAATTCTAAGAGTCTTAACAATAGTAGAAATTTGATAGAAAGCTAAAACATATACAGAGAAAAGGAGTTTCTACATATCAATGAGGAAAGGAACTTAGAGTAAGCCTCAGATATGAACAGACAACTAAAGAATTGATAGCTAGTACATGGGAAGATAAACAGGTTTCTGAAATCATGGAGATGTAGACTTTATTAGCATCTATTTGGTTAGAAATACAGTGCTGGTAACAATTGGGGAACAGGTGACTGGCACACATACCATGTGGCTGTGACTATCGAAGCTAATCGCTTGGAGATTTAACAGTAGTACAGAAGTAGAGGACACATGGTTTATGCCCACCTAGCACTTCCGAGCACATGCCTTGCATAGCCTCCTATGCCCATTGCATTGTGATAATGACAGATTTAAGAATACCATCAATGTCTGTCAACCAGTAGTAGATACATAAATTAGGAATTCAGAGACTACACTGTAGCACAGGAGCTTGAGATAGCATTGAGACAACTATCTTTACAAGACCTGAGAATGTTGGCTGCTGCCCTTTCTTTGTAAGTCCATCCAAATGAGTGTAGCATAATGACATGTACACACCAAGGCACACCAGAGTAAAGGCCATGTTGATTTTTGTGTGAGGACAAGCCAGGTTGGGACTGGCCCATTACTCACCTTAAGTATTCCTATAGGAAGTGACAGTGGCAGAGCAATGTAGCTTCACAGAGCTGAGTAAAATGCAGAGGCATTGGTTTTCCAAGTTTATGTTTATAGTACTTTACAATGAAATCTTATTTTGTTAGTTTAATAGAAATACTGAGAATTTCCAGTTTTGTCACTGGAGACATGAGAATATTTATTTTTCCTAGAAAGCATCGTGATCCTTAACATAATTTATCCATGAGCAGTGTTTTAGAAATGTCTTCTTGTTTGTACACATGTAAGTAAGTGTATATTTTATAGAGTACTACTTTAGTCATTGAATATTATAACCAGATAGAATAACAAGATAGAATTTGTAGCCAGGTGCCAGTGGCTCACACATGTAATCCTACCTACTTAGGAGGCTGAGATCTGAGGATTTCAGTTCAAAGCCAGCATGGGCAAGAAAGTCTGTGAGACTCTTATCTCTAATAAATTACTCAGAAAAGGCCAGAAGTGATGCTGTGGCTTAAGTGGTAGAGGACTAGCCTTCAGCACAAAGAGGCTCAGAGTCAGAGCCTAGGCCCTGAGTTCAAGTGCCAGGACTGGCAAAAACCACCACAACAAAAAACCAATAGGGTTTGTACAAAATAAATAACAGTTTTAAAAGTGAAAGTTAAAAACTAGGTTATAAGCTGATACTTAAATGTACATTTTGATTATTTGTGATTCTGTTTCTCTTTTCCAGAGCCATCCCACTTGCCATTTTTCAAGCAGAGCCCACTGTGAGGAAACACTTTCTTCGAAAATGGCTAAAGAGCTCATCCCTTCAAGATTTTGATATACGGACAGTGAGTGCCAGTTTTTCTACTATCCAAACTTTAGGAAAAGCTGGGCACCAATGGCTCATCCCTGTAATCCTAGCTACTTAGAAGGCTGAGATCTGAGGATCACAGTTCAAAGCCAGCATGGGCAGGAAAGCCTGTAAGATTCTTATCGCCAACAAACTACTCAGAAAAAGCCAGAAGTGATGCTGTGTCTCAAGTGGTAGAGAACTAGCCTTCAGCACAAAGAGGCTTGGGGACAGTGCCCAGGCCCCAAGTTCAAGTCCTGTAATTGATCCAAAAAAAAAAAGTTTAGGAAAGGGAGAATGTTGAAAGGGTGACATTAGTCAAGATACATTGTACTTATAAAGTGACTAGTTGAATGGTAACCCCTTTGTACCTACGTTTAAAAATTCACTTAAGGAAAAAAAAAAAAGAAAGGTTTAAGAAAAAAAGCTAGTCTGAGAAGAATGCACTTGATTTGAGTCATCTATCTTGTCCAGGACTTCATTTTTTACTCCCTCCTTTCTTTCTGAGTGAAATTAACATTCTAGGGCACTGGAAAAACGATACCAGAAAGGGCCCTGAGCTTCTCTCTTACATGGAATAAGGCTGAAGTGTACTCCTTAATCAGCCACTAGCTTGTGGTCCTTGGGTTTTTTGCCTTTTGGTTTTGGGTTTTTTTGTTTTGTTTTGTTTTGTTTTGCCAGTCCTGGGGCTTGGACTCGGGGGCCTGAGCACTGTCCCTGACTTCTTTTTGCTCAATGTTAACAGTCTACCATTTGAGTCACAGCACCACTTCTGGCTTTTTCTGTGTATGTGGTGCTGGGAATCGAACCCAGGACTTCATGCATGCAAGGCGAACACTCTCCCACTAGGTCATATTCCCAGCCCCTCTTGGGTTTTTTTTAAACTTTTCCAAGTTCCTCCTCTGAAATGGGCACTTTGTATTAGGAAGTTTCTTGAGGATTAAATAAGATATACACATTTAGCAGTGCTCAGCATAGAGTAAGATTTATCAAAAAATTACTCTATTATTTCTTTCTGTATGGACAGATTCTAGACTGGGACTACTACATCGAAAGACTGGGGAGTGCCATCCAGAAGATCATCACCATCCCCGCAGCTCTGCAACAGGTGAGCATGAGAGCCAGTGGATGTGCCAAGCACAGTGAGCACCAGACAGAGTCCTCCTTGATCCATGTCATCCTCGTGTAGGTGAGAAACCCAGTGCCTCGTGTCAAGCATCCAGATTGGCTGCACAGAAAACTACTGGAGAAGAACGATGTCTACAAGCAGAAGAAAATTAGTGACCTCTTTGTCCTTGAGGGCAAGAGACAGGTAATGAGCAACCCAGAATATCCAGGGTACTCAGGTCAGTGAGCTGCTGTCCATAATTATGTAATACTGCCTCTAAAGTGAGCTTTTTGTGTTTGTTCCCCTTTGGTTTTTCTTGCCCCTTGAAACACACACCTTGGCACTTTGTTCATAGTGCCCTCCAGTACTGACTTTATGAATTGTAAGATTAGGGTAAAGAGCTATCTTATTGATAAATTTGGACAGTGTGAGTTAGACTTTGTGACCTGGACTGGATCACTGTGACTTGAAACCTTAGTTTTCTCAACCTGAATGAACTGCCTTTCTTGTAGAAACACTGAAGAAATTATCGTGAAAGTATAGCTAAAAGTCAGAAGAGGAAAGCAAAAATTTTAAAGTAAGGTATAAGCCAGAGTACTGTAAAGGCTTGCCTTACTTTAGTAGTTGCTCAAGGAAGTTTCAATTCAGTGTAAAGATTGGATTTTTTTTAAAACCATATCTTTGACAATACTTATTACATAAGGGCACACAGAAAGGTAAGAGAAGCTCCAGGCACTGGTGGCTCACACCTGTAATCCTAGCTACTCTGGAGGCTGAGATCTGAGGATCATGGTTCAAAGCCAGCCAGGGCAGAAAATTCCATGAGACTTTTTATCTCCAATAAACTCAGAAAAGGCTGGAAGTGGTACTGTGACTAAAGTGGTAAAGCACTAGCCTTAAGCACAAAGAGGGTCTGGGACAGCGTTCAGACTCTAAGTTCAAGCTCCAGGACCAGAAAAATAAAAGAAAAAGTAAGAGAATATATATAAGTAATCACTGCTGCACTCAAGTTCCACTACTCCTTGATTATGTTTTTCTTTTATGTACTGGCAGCAAGCTTTAGGAAGCAGAACAAAGTTGTGAGCAAGTGAGGAGGGAGCAGTGGTTAACTATCTCTAGGAGGGCTGTTGTTTGTACTAACCATGCCCCTGTTCAAAAGAAGAAATGCTAAGAATCTCACTATCAAATTATCCCATACTTGTGTGATGTGTAGTTTTGTTTTTGTTGTCCTTGGGCTTGATGCCCAGTGCTATCCCTGAGCTCTTTTGCTCAAGGCTAGTGCTCTACCACTTTGAGCCACAGCTCCCCTTCTGGGTTTTTTTGGTGGTTAATTAGATATAAGAGTCTCACAAGGGCTGGGGATATGGCCTAGTGGCAAGAGTGCTTGCCTGGTATACATGAAGCCCTGGGTTCTATTCCTCAGCACCACATATATAGAAAAGCCCAGAAGTGGCACTCTGGCTCAAGTGGTAGAGTGTGAGCCTTGAGCAAAAAGAAGCCAGGGACAGTGCTCAGGCCCTGAGTCCAAGCTCCAGGACTGGCAAAAAAAAAAAGAGTCTCACGACTTTCCTGCCTGGTCTGGCTTTGAAATGCAATTCTCAAAGCTCAGCCTCCTTAGTAGCTAGGATAATAGACATGAGACACTTGTGCCTGGCAGTATATAGGTTTTTTTGTTTGTTGTTGGTCTTTTTTGTGTATATGCCAGAACTGAACTGAATTTGGTTGACTCTGGCCCATGCAGCATGCACAGACATTGCATCACCATTTCTAGTGTTGAAAAAATGAGAATTAACTTCTTTATTTGGAAAGTAATGAATGGTTAGCTGTTTATTTGTATGATGGGATAGTATAGGACAGTTAAAATGAATAGAGCATGATACTCTGTGACTAAATATTGTAGGAAGGTGTGTACTAGAGGCTATTAATATTATAAAATGATATGTGTTGCTTATGGTCATATAGGTAAAATATAACCATGTGGGAAATGATGCTGCTTCCAAGTACAGCATCTAGGGAGAGAGGAAGACAGCTGTTACTTCCTGCATTTCACTTTTTATTTAAAAAGGAGCATCTGTAGCAGTCATGGCAAGATGCAGACCTTTGCTTCCCTGTGATAACTTGGGTGGCATTTTCTGAACTTTTGTTTGAACCTTTAATTATTAATTTTAATCTGTAAATTGTCCCACTTGAGGTGTTGTGCTGTGTTAAGTTGCTAAAGGGTAGGATTTGCAGAAGTGAGATCCTGAGTTGAAAGACTTGTTTGGGTCCTTCCAGGTTGTGGCGGCCCAGGTCACTGAAGGCAGCCCAAGGGCAAGTGCTCCCGATATGGAGGACTTTGGTCTCACAAAGCAACTCCACTCAGCAGTTCCAGTTGCTACTAAGAGGAAGCGAGTTCTTTGGGAGAGCCAACAGGAGTCTCAGGACCTTGAGCTGACTGTTCCCTGGAAGGAGATCTTGGGGCAGCCTCCTATCCTCGGAACTACTCAGGTGAAAAGTGGAAGAGGCCAGAGGGCTGGAAGGTTGCTGTAGCATTGTTTCTCTCCAAGGGGTACACTGCATGTACAGGAAAGTCCTGGCCCCAGGAGAAGTTGATTGTGAAAATAACCAACCATCATAAAGCACCTGGAGGCTGCTGAGGTTAAGGAAGTAGGCACTTGGAGAAGTTTAAGTTCAAACTTGTGCCATTGGTTGGGTTACCATCTGTTCCAGGAAGAATGGCTGGTCTGGCTTCAGTTTCACAAGAAGAAATGGCAGCTACAGGCCCGACAGCGCCTCGCCCGCAGGAAGAGACAGCGTCTGGAATTGACAGAGGGTACATCAAGGCATGGACCCATCCGAGAGGGGCCTGTCACAGGGTTGGGGAGCTTCTTGCGGAAAACTGCTCGCAGCATCTTGGACCTTCCATGGCAGATTGTGCAGGTATGGACATTGGTCCAAGAAAAGCAAGAATCCCTGGAGGTAGCAGCATTTGTGGGCCCAGGGAGAGAATGTCAGACTGGTCCTAGGCTGGATGATAAAATAGCTGTTTAGCTTCATACTTGTCTCTGGAGTCCTGAGACCCTATGCTTAGTGCTGATGGGGAAGAGGACTGGGAAGTGGCCATTTATAGATTTCAGCATGGTGTGTGACCAGCTATGTGCCCTGCATTTCCTGTCAGATCAGTGAGACCAACCAGGCTGGCTTGTTCAGACTATGGGCCATCATCGGCAATGACTTGCACTGTATCAAGCTAAACATCCCTCGAGTATTCTACGTGAACCAGAGGGTGGCCAAAGTGGAGGAGGGACCTTCATATCGCAAGGTAGGTGGCTATTAAAGTTGCTAACTACTTCTGAGATGTCTCCGTACAATGGGATGCCATATAGAGAGCCCTTAAAAGAGCTATATAACAAAGCCTCTATGCTAAGCAGAACCTGGTCCGAGCCATTGCTCACAAACAGGGCAACTGTTTTAGCTGCCCTGATTCGCTGGGCACTGTCATCATCTGTGCTGCCTGTGAAGCAGAAGTGGGACTGGGCAGACATTTGTTAGAGGTTACAAATTGTTTCCGTAGGCCCTGTTGTTATTAACAGCTTTATTGAGACATAAATTCACACACCATACAACACATGTATTTAAAGGACGAAGAGTCTCTCTGTCTACTTCCTGCTGACAAGGGGCATTGACATTAGGGGTAAAAGGTGGAACTGTGGCCCCTCTAGGAGAAGGCAGATAGCAGCTGTCTATTGGTGGTAGATGCCAGTCCTTGCATGAAGTTTGGAAGAAGTCTTATGAGGTCTTGGAATGTAGCTTAGTGTTAGAGTGCTTGCCTAGCATGCATGAAGCCCTAAGTTCAATTCCTTAGTACCACATAAACAGAAAAAGCTGGAAGTGGCACTGTGGCTCAAGTGGCAAAGTGCTAGCCTTGAGCAAAAGAAGCTCAGGGACTGTGCCCAGGCCCTGAGTACAAGCCCCAGGCCTGGCAAAAAAAAAAGTCTCAGGCACATGTTGGACAAAAATAATAAGAAGACGAGATCACACAAAAGGAAGGGTTTAGGGCAGAAAGTAAAAAATTGGATGACTTGGCTAGTTTAGCTAACTCTTATCTCCTGCATTCCAGGCTGTCCTGGAGTTGGTGAAAAATGTCCCTAGCTACTTCTGACATCTGGCAACTAGGTAAGGGAGAGTATGCCAGACTAAGGCTGGATTGAAGAATGTAAATTCCTGTCCAGTTAGAAGTCAGACAGATATGGACATTAGATGGACAAACTACTATCTCTTGATATCCCAGTTGATTAATTTTGAAAGGGCAACTGTAAAGTGACTCCACTTAGGATGTGACATCATTTTCCTCTTCTCTCCATGGTCCCTCATTCCCCAGACTGGCTGAGTCCCAGGAGTCTAGGTGCTCATTGCTGGGATGGCTCATCCCAGTTGGCATCCACAGGAGTTTGAACTCAAGGCCTAGGCACTGTCCCTGAGCACTTCTGCTGGAAGCTAGCACTCTACCACTTTGAGTCACAGTGCCACTTCCAGGGTTTGGCTGGTTAATTAGAGATAAGTTTCTTGAGCCATGCTTCCAGCCTGGCTCTTTGCTGGTTAGTTGGGAGATAGAGTTTTAGAGGGAGTTTTCTGCCCAGGCTGGCTTTGAATTGCAATCAAAGGAGTCTTTGTCACAAAAGTCCTTTTTTATTTCCAATTAAAGCAACAAGGAGACCAAGAGGACTAGAGCTTGCCTGCACCTTGTCAAGAATTGACCAACAAATATTTGCCATAATTATGCAATGACAAAACTCAGAAGATGTGATGAGAGTTTTAGCACAGACTTAGTATAGCTTGGCTGCATAGAAAACCTGATTTCTGGTGACCCTAACAATGCTGAAGTTAATCAAGTTACTTTAACCAAAGTTCACAAGAGGCTCTTCTGGCCTGCACCTGTTTCACTAGCACAACATAAGCAGTCTTTCACCAGGCATCAGCTGCCTGTGATGGAGTCGGGCAGGAGTGAGGTCATTTTTCAGGTTGGGAGAGATGGACTGGATCTGGGCTAGGCTGTGTCCCTTGGGTGGATTGTCACACTTCTTGCTGGCTTGCCTGCAAATTTCTATACAGATTGGTGAAGGACATTTGAAATATTCCAGTATTTTCCTGGTTGCTTTTCCTGAGTACACTGGCTTTTGCAGGCTGGTGCATACTTTAGATGGACGTAAAGAATGTCATGCTGGGACTGGGAATGGTGCCTGAGCTGGTGCCATGATGCCAAGATGGTGCCTGTTAAACCTAATATCCGCCATATGGTCAATGCTAGAGAAAATAGGCAACTCTTTGATATCTTTGCTGACAAAGCACATTGGATGGTCATCCTCAGTTTCCAAGGCCTGTGAAAAGAGGCAGATTTGTTAGCAAGGCACATTATCAGGATGGTTATGACTTGAAGTTTTATAAAGTAAGCAAGCAGTCAGGCAGACAAGAAAGGAAAAGGAAGAGAGGAAAAGAGAAAGATGGAGAGAGAGAGACAGCAGAGAGCCTGGATGTAAACCATTTACCATTGCAGCGACCAAAACTGTATCTCTGGATCTTACAGTATCAGGAAACTTTATTTGTACACTGAACTTTGTGTGTATGTGTGTGCTGATACTATACTAACGGTGAACTCAGCCCAGGCTTGGTTTTGAACTCTGAACCTCCAGGTCTCAGCTTCCTTCCTGAATAGCAAGGATTACAAATGTGAGCACTGGTATCTGGCTACCCTGGAAATTTTACATCTGATACTGAGACTTTGGGCAATTAGAGAATACTAGACAGCCATTAATTTTAGACACATACATATCCCCAACCAAGTCTATCTTTTTTCCCCCCCTAATCCTAGGGCTTAGGCTCAGGGCCTGAGTACTGTCCCTGGCTTCTTTTTGGCCAAGGCTAGCACTCTACCACTTGAGCCATAGCGCCTTTTCTGTTTATGTGGTGCTGAGGAATCAAACCCAGGGCTTCGTGCATGCGAGGCAAACACTCTACTGCTAAGCCATATTTCCAGCCATGTCCTATCTATCATCTTTGTGCAAAGCTCAACTCAACTTGCAAAGCTACTGCTGAGTTGCTTTGGGTCTGCCTGTGTGTGCACAGCTTGTGGTGAGCCCGGGACACTGTTAGTCCATGCACAAGATTAGTAAAACACTTGTCTAGCTCCCATCCCCAGGCCTCCCATACATTTCCACACACCCACACGTTGGCTGCCCCAGCAACTTCCTTCTAGTCCTTTGGTGAGGAAAACATGATTTCTCTCCAAGTTTTTGCTTCCTGTACCTCCCAGTTAAACCCATAAGAAATCAGAGGAAAATAAATTAGGTACTCTTCCCAGCCCCAGTTATGAGTGCTCTGCTTTTCAGAGGCCTCAGGTTGTAATCCATATCTTGTAGTTGTAATCATTAGGAGAGATGGGGCTGGGAATATGGCCTAGTGGCAAGAATGCTTGCCTCCCATACATAAAGCCCTGGGTTCAATTCCCTAGCACCACATATAGAGAAAATGGCCAGAAGTGGCGCTGTGGCTCAAGTGGCAGAGTGCTAGCATTAAGCAAAAAGAAGCCAGGGACAGTGCTCAGGCCTGAGTCCAAGCCCCAGGACTGGCAAAAAAAAAAAGAAAAGAAAAAGGAGAGATGGGCTGGACACTAGAGGTCCTAGGACTCTAAGCCATATGAGCTTATCACTTCATTGTTACCAGGTAAATCGGGCTCTTCCTCGTTCCAACATGGTCTACAATCTCTATGAGTATTCAGTACCGGAAGATATGTACCAAGAACACATCAACGAGATCAACACAGAATTGTCCGCACCAGACATCGAGGGCGTGTATGAGACTCAGGTGACTCTCTTCTCAGCCACTTGCTGATCCAGTCAACAGGAAGAGAAGCCCATATGGGGACAGACCAAGGCAGCAGTAGATGGTAGAGGAGAGAGCCTCCCCTCCCCAGTACAAGCTAAGAGTATGTGCTCTGTCCCATGGGAAAGTGGGTCTCAGCAACAGTTCTGCCAAAGGCAGCTTGTGGGGTGTTGATGCTATAGCTACAGGATGAGCCAAGGATGTTAGAGCCCTCCAGGTGGCCCTGCCTCACCCATCTGCCCACTCTTCAGGTCCCATTGCTGTTCCGGGCTCTTGTGCAGCTGGGGTGTGTATGTGTGGTCAACAAACAGCTGGTGAGGCACCTTTCAGGCTGGGAAGCTGACACTTTTGCCCTTGAACACCTGGAGATGCGTTCTTTGGCTCAGTTCAGCTACCTGGAACCAGGTATGGCCCTGCCAACTGCCCTGTCACTTGCTCTGACACTCATGCATCTCAGGTGACAAGTTTATTTCTCTCTGCAGGGAGTATCCGCCACATCTACTTGTACCACCACTCACAGGGTCACAAAGCCCTCTTTGGAGTCTTCATCCCCTCACAGAGCAGAGCATCTGTGTTTGTGTTGGACACTGTGAGTTGCTGGGCACAGAGTATGTGAGAGTGTATGGGTTGGGCAAGATTTGGGGATGGAGGACATTCTTCCTGCTCGAATTAGGGATGAAATGGCAAGATCACCCTACTTGGTCCTGCACCAGGAGGGTCTAACATGGCTATTTGCTTAGGTTCGTAGCAACCAGATGCCCAGCCTCAGTGCTTTGTACTCAGCAGAGCACAACCTACTGCTAGAAAAGATGGGCCCTGAGCTCCTGCCTCCCCCCAAACATACTTTTGAAGTTCGGGCTGAAACCAGCCTGAAGACCATCTGTAGAGCCATTCAGCGCTTCCTGCTGGCCTACAAGGTAAAGGAAGTTGGGGTCCCCCTGTGAGAGCCCTACCCTGAGCTGGGTTTCATCAGGGCCTTTCTGCCTTCTATACAACCTAGGAGGAACGCCGGGGTCCTACACTCATTGCTGTCCACTCCAACTGGGAGCTGCGAAGACTGGCCAGTGAGGTTCCTGTCTTGGAGGAGTTCCCATTAGTGCCTGTCCGAGTGGCTGAAAAGATCAGCTATGGAGTCCTGGACTGGCAGCGCCATGGAGCCCGCCGCATGATCCGGCACTACCTCAACCTTGACACCTGCCTGTCACAGGCCTTTGAGATGAGTAGGTTAGTCCAGAGGCAAATGTCTAGAGTGTATAGGTAAGCCAGTCTTTTCCCCAGGCTGACCCTGTGCCTCTGTGTAGGTACTTTCACATTCCTATTGGAAATCTGCCAGAAGACATTTCCACCTTTGGCTCTGACCTCTTCTTTGCACGGCACCTCCAGCGCCACAACCACCTGCTCTGGCTATCCCCTACTTCCCGTCCAGACCTGGGAGGGAAGGAGGCAGATGACAACCGCCTGGTCATGGAATTTGATGACCGAGCCACTGTAGAGATCAACAATTCTGGCTGTTACTCCACTGGTAAGTGGGAGGCAGGGTGAGGATGACACTTCTTTTTAAGGATATTCATTTTTAGGATATTAGTTCTACAAAGGGGATTTCATTATGGCATTTCTATATGTGCTACAGTGTCTCAACTAAACTCAGCACCTTCCCTACTCCTTCACCTCCTCTCACATCCTCCCCTGACTGCACAGCACTGACTGGACGTGTACTGTGCCTATTCTCGCTGCACGGCACTGACTGGCGTGTACCGTGCCTGGCACTGCTTGTCTGTTCTTTTTTTTTTTTTTTTTTTTTTCCAGTTCTGGGTCTTGAACTCAGGACCTGAGCATTGTCCCTGGCTTCTTTTTGCTCAAGGCTAGCACTCTGCCACTTGAGCCACAGCGCCACTTCTGGCCATTTTCTATATATGTGGTGCTGAGGAATCAAACCCAGGGCTTCATGTATACAAGGCAAGCACTCTACCACTAGGCCATATTCCCACCCCCCCACTTGTCTGTTCTGTGGTGATGGCTGGGATAGAGCCTTGGGAGATGGTGCTAATGGTGCTCCCTGGAACATGGGGATAAGCAGTATCTTCCTGCAGTATGTGTGGAGCTGGACATTCAGAACCTGGCAGTCAACACCATCCTCCAGTCTCACCACATCAATGATATGGAAGGGGCTGGCAGCATGGGCATCAGCTTTGACGTGATCCAGCAGGCCTCTCTGGAAGACATGGTCACAGGAAATCAGCCCTCCAATGCTCCAGCCAGCTACGATGAGACAGCCCTCTGCTCCAGTACCTTCAGGTGCCCACCCTCCCAGACAGGACAGCAGGAAGGCCTTATCTTCTTCTCTTACTGGAAAACTAAGGCTTGAAACAGAATCTTTTGAGCTTTTCTTTCTATAGTCATTGTGACCCCATGTTTCCTACTTTAGTCAGTGTCTCCAAGGACATGTCCTGCCTAGATATCAGTGACTGGTCCAGGTGTTACCTACTGATGTTCTTGAAGCCAGAGGCATTTCTTACAAAGCATTTTCTGGCACACAGATGCTTTTCAGAATGACTAGAGGTAGTCTGTAGGAACTCTTGTATGGTCAGGACTTGCTCCTGGTGGTAGAATGCAGTGCACATGTAGAGAGCTTTTTGTGCACTCAGGCTTCACCTCAGTCCCCATAGTAGCCCTACATAGCAATGCAGTCATTGCCCATGTTAGAGATGAGGAAGCCAAGGTTGGAGAGTTTTGATGTATTGCAGTGTGGATGAGTGATTCTAGAATATATGCCTGGGCCATAGTCTCATTGCCTCTGCATGGAAAGATAAAGGAATTGGTTGGAATAGGATGTAGGAAGGTGGAGTAGGGGCTGTATGGTTGTAGCAGAAAATGGCATAGATGATTCAACCTTGATGGACAGATGGGATTTGTCAGACTGTCACTCAAGGGAAAGGTCCGCCTTCATGTGTCACTCAAGGGAAAATTTGGCCTTCGTGCAGCAGAGGGAACTGTAACAAAGATCTCGGCACTGGGACTATGCTTGTGTAGGTTTTGTTGCAAGTCTGTTACTGACCCTAGTGAAGTTGTTCTAGTTCACTCACAGAGTAGAACTTTGAAAACTTCATCTAAACTGGGATTCCAGGGCCATAGCAGCCGACAGCTTTATCCTAAAAGGAAACTGGGGGTGGAGGGGGCATGGATTGGGACCTGAAGTGTACCTGTACCACACAGGAAACTTGTTCACAGTGGCAGATGCTTTCTGGTTCCTATCTGATATTCATGCCTACTACCTAAGCATTGCTGAAAAGTCAGAGCACACATGGCGAGTAACTAAATGGTCTATTAAAAGGATTAGGAAAGTGGGAGACCCAGTCTGAAGGCGAGGAAGGAGAAATGCCTTCATGTTCTTGTCTCTGGCTAAGCTTAAGCTGTAAAGTATGTGTTCTGAAGCAAAGTAGCAGCCTTTGATTGGCTGTTCCCATTGTAGGCACTCATGACATACTGGCTGGCCCATGCTATACTTCTCCAGAAGGGCAAGAGCCTGTCTTGCATGTCTCTCTGTCCTGACATAGGCATCCAGTGAGCACTTAAGTGGAGAGGGAGGTGGTAAATGGTGAAATGAGAAAAAGCTGATGAAGTATTGGGCCAAGTGATGAATTTTGGAGGGTGGCAGTTGGGGCTGGTGAGACAACAGTTGTGGCAGTTAAGCAGTGAGATGTGTTTCTACTCCTCTCAGGATCCTGAAGAGCATGGTGGTGGGCTGGGTGAAAGAGATTACACAGTACCACAACATCTATGCTGACAACCAGGTGATGCACTTCTACCGCTGGCTCCGATCACCATGCTCCCTGCTGCATGACCCTGCCCTACATCGGACACTACATGGCATGATGAAGAAGCTCTTTCTACAGTGAGTGCTTCACACCAGCTATGAGACGTAGGATGGTGTATGGAGCCAAACTGGGTTCAGGGTCCAGTGGCTTTGCACAGGCACCCTTCCAGAGGTCTGGCAGAGCATTGTGTTGTCCCTCTCCACTGCACTCTCTGTGTTATAGCGCACCATCCTTGCTTTTGTTTGTATTAATTGATAATGCATGTTAGAAACTGAGTGCCAATGGCTCACTCCTATAATCCCCAGCTACTCAGGAAGCTGAGATCCGAGGATCACAGTTCAAAGCCAGCCTGGGCAGGAAAGTCCCTGAGACTTTTCTCTCTGATTAGCCACCAAAAAGCCAGAAGTGGAGCTGTGGCTCAAGTGTTAGAGCACTAGCTTTGAGCTAAAAAAGCTCAAGGGTACCTCGTAGGCTCTGAGTTCAAGCCCTAGACTGGCACAAAAAGTAATCATCACTTTCATAATAATGTTAGAAAGCTGTACATAATAATAGATATTTAAGCTATGTCTAGTCTTATGCTGTTAGAAATAACAGTCAGTTGCCAGGCACTGGTGACTCACCTGTAATCCTAGCTACTCGGGAGGCATAGGTCTGAGAATCTCAGTTCATAGCCAATCCAGGCAGGAGATGCTGTGAGACTCTTGTCTCCAGTTAACCACCAGAAAACCAGAAGTGGAGCTATGACTCAAAGTGGCAGAGCGTTAACCTTAAGCAGAAAAGCTCAGGGACAGCACCCAGCCTAAGTTCAGGCCCCATGTCGGACCCTAAAAACAGTAGTGAATGTCTTTGTGCATACTGTCATTCATCATAGTCACTGTAACCAGGCAGATAAATTAAAATTTGTTCAGTATTGCCAAGGGACCCTCTAGACGTTCATGTGCATGTGCACACACACATACACACACAGAAATACTGAGATATCATTTTTATCCTATAAAATTGACATATGGTGTGGGAAGTGGGATGAGGTGGGACAGATATCATCACTCATGAGCTTTTGTACTCAAGGCTAGTGCCCTGATACTTGAGATACAGCTCCACTTCTGGCTTTTTGGTGGTTAATCAAAGATAAGAGTCTCACGAACTTTCCTGCCAGGGCTGGCTCTAAACTATAATCCTCTGATCTCAGCCTCCTGAGTATCTAGGATTATATATGTGAGCCATAGGCACCCAGCAAGTTTCTTTTCACTTTATGATTTTTATTATGAATGAAGTCAAATTTCTTCATGTGCTTTGCCCATTCTTCTTTAGGTTTGTTCAGTTTTGTCATTAAACATTGAATTAATTCTCTATGTAAAATTTGACCATTTTAAGAACTTGTGCTTTTTTTCCTTTTTTTTTTTTTTTTTTTGCCAGTCCTGGGCCTTGGACTCAGGGCCTGAGCACTGTCCCTGGCTTCTTCCCGCTCAAGGCTAGCACTCTGCCACTTGAGCCACAGCGCCGCTTCTGGCCGTTTTCTGTATATGTGGTGCTGGGGAATCCAACCTAGGGCCTCGTGTATCCGAGGCAGGCACTCTTGCCACTAGGCTATATCCCCAGCCCTTTTTTTCCTTTTTTTAAAAAAATTATTATTATTACTTTTGTGGTGTTCTGTTATTTAGTACCTTTGCTCTGTCAGGCACGCTGGCATGCACCTATGGTGACAAGAACTCAAGCTATTTTTTGCCAGTCCTGGGCCTTGGACTCAGGGCCTGAGCACTGTCCCTGGCTTCTTCCCGCTCAAGGCTAGCACTCTGCCACTTGAGCCACAGCGCCGCTTCTGGCCGTTTTCTGTATATGTGGTGCTGGGGAATCGAACCTAGGGCCTCGTGTATCCGAGGCAGGCACTCTTGCCGCTAGGCTATATCCCCAGCCAGAACTCAAGCTATTGGGGCAAGAGGATCTCCTGAGTCCCAAAGTTGAATGCTAGTGTAGACACTATAGCTAGACTCTCATCCCACCCCAAAAAAGAAATCTCTTGTTTCTAGCTCTTAGACTCTGCTCTTTTCTTGCCTCTGGTTCTAAGTATAGTCCAATATTTCCCACTTCAGGATCACCAGAGTTTGCCTCATGGCTTCTCTTGCTGTTCTCTGGTTACACTTTGGATCATGATGCCTCCTACATCGGTAATGAACTTACTCCAACAGGCTTGTTGCTGAGTTCAAGCGCCTGGGGTCATCAGTCATCTATGCCAATTTTAACCGCATCATCCTCTGTACGAAGAAGCGCCGGATTGAGGATGCCATTGCCTATGTGGAGTATATTACCAACAGGTGGGTAGAGAGGGCTTCTTGTATGGCAGCTGCTATGGCTTTGGAGAGATGCTGTGACCCTCCCATCTGTGATCCCAGCTGCTTCAGAGATGTAGAGATTGGGAAGATTATGGTTCTAAGCCAACCTGATTAGCATGACATTATCCAACAAACCTGATATGGTCATATTGACTATGATCCCAGAAATTCAATAGGCACAGGTAGGAGTTTTATGTTCTAAAGATAGCCTTGGGGCAAAACATGAGACCCTACCTCAAAAATAAAATAGCTGGGCACTGGTGGCTTACTCCTGTAATTCTAGCTATTTGGGAGGCTGAGATCTGAGAATCACAACTTGAAGCCACCCCAAGCAGGGAAGGCCAATTAAATCACCTAAAAATCTGGAAGTAGAGCTTTGGATCAAAGTGGTAGAGCACTAGCCCTGAGCAAAACAGCTCAGGGACAGTACCCAGGCCCTGAGTTCAAGTCCCACGACTGACAAAAAAGGAGCTGAAGATGTGGCACAAATGGTAGAGGACCTGCCTAGCAAGCATGAGGCCCTGAATTCAAACCTCAGTGCCACCTAAAACAAAGGTTCCATAAGGAGCTGGTGCACAGAACTTCCATAGACATGGATGTGGACACCCACATGTCCTTCTGAGTCGTTCACCCACCAGGTGCAGAACTCTCCTCTGCCAGGACCAAATACTATCCGTAGTTTTGACTTGAAGCAGCAATATCTGCCTGCATCCAGCCACATTCCCAAGTCTTCTGGGCCTAGGAACTTATGCCCTAGAGACTTTGGTATAACAAGAAAAGAAAGCCTGATGTATAATGGAGGCTCATACTCCCAGAGTGCATTCACATGGAACTCAGTTGAAGCTCTTCTCTAAGTGCAGAGAGAGGTTACTGGTAGGGCGCAGGGAATCCAGGTAGAGCTAGCTGCACACAGCACATCCAAGCAGCATCAAGGCACTGCCAGATGGACACACTACTCAACCCATAGGTTGCATTACCAGATAGTAATTGAGGGAGATAGGTGGAGGGAGTCTCATTCATAATCAACATGAGCAACATAAGACCAAGTACGTGTCCGCTGTTGTGCAGATCTGCCTTGTACCTGTCTGCATAGGGCCCAGGAGTCCCCAAGGAGCTTTCTGTCTGTCACTCTTTTACCATGTGTGGACAGGGCTGCCTTAGCCCCATTGTTTCACAGAGTGGCTAGCTGAATCACTAGGAAAGATGGCCCTCCTGTCCACATAAGTAGGCAAGCTGGGCTGCACTTGGAAACACACCTCCCTTCTCACCTCAGGCTGAGAGCAGTAATAGGAGTGCTAATAGGAGTGGTAATTGGAGTGCTAATGAGATCCCACCTCTCCTTCCTGTTCTCTGAAGCTACCCCTTAGGCACAGAGGACAGGATTAGTCATAGGGAGGAGGCCAGCATGGCTGACGGTATAAGAATGAAGAAATTACGGGTTGTTCACATCTGTAATCCTAGCTATCAGGAGGCTAAGATCTAAGAATTGGGGCTCGAAGCCAGCCTGGGTAGACAAATTCAAAAGACAGTTATCTCCAAGCAACCATTAAAAAGCTGGAAGAGGAGATATGGTTCAAGTGGTAGAGTGCCATTCTTGGGGAGACGGGGGGAGTCTAAGCAAGAGCATGAGCTCCTGAGTTTAAGCCCCAGTACTGACAAAAAAAAAAAAAAAAAAATCTTAGCAAGAGCTTGAAAACAGGAAATGGTGCTTCAAGTGACCTTACCTACACTGGACCCTGAACTCAAGGTTCACTCTCAGGCTGGTTTTTGAGATAGTCTCCCCATTATCCTGGGAAGTCTGAAGGACAGTATGTATCTACTTGAAGTTCCTTTAAAAGTAAGAGCTGGGGGCTGGGAATATGGCCTAGTGGCAAGAGTGCTTGCCTTGTATGAAGCCCTGGGTTCGATTCCTCAGCACCACATATACAGAAAACAGCCAAAAGGGGCGCTGTGGCTCAAGTGGTAGAGTGCGAACCTTGAGCAAAAAGAAGCCAGAGACAGTGCTCAGCCCCTGAGTCCAAGCCCCAGGACTGGCAAAAAGAAAAGAAAATGCATATCCTTATCAGAAGAACAACTTAGAAAAAGAAGAGAAGAAGGGGAAAAAAGACTTATCAGAAGAACAACTAAAAAAAAAAAAAAGTAAGAGGGAAGATAAGTAGATGGTTGTAAAGAAAAGGAAGGGAAGTGGAGAACAAGACATTTAAGCAGGGGTTTTATTTTGTTTTTGTTTGCTTCTTTGCAGCATCCATTCTAAAGAGATCTTCCATTCCCTGGCAATTTCTTTCTCCCGATGCTGGGAATTTCTTCTCTGGATGGATCCATCTAACTATGGTGGAATCAAAGGAAAAGTTCCCAGCAGTATTCACTGTGGACAGGTAAGAGATCTGAGTCACAACCTTGAAGTGATTGTGGGCCACATTCACTCCTGTGGTGAGTACCATGTGCTCAAGTTCTCCTGCCAGCAGCAGTAGAAACGCAGCTGTGCTCAGCGTACACGTGAGCCCTGATGAAGGCAAGGATCTTGCCATGGGATGGGTTTCCCACAAAGCTCAGAGGAGGAAAAGAACTACCAGCCCTGAGATGCAGCGGGACAGCAGGGAAGGAACTGTGCAGTAGCCATGGCGCTCCCGGCAGGACAGCTGGCATCCTGGGAGTCAGAAGCTTGCTCTAGCTAGCTAATGAGTGAGCAGCCATTGCCCAGGACTCACCATTAAGGGGATGGAAGATTCTAGCTTCCACTTGGCTCCCATGAAGACAGCACACCACAGAAGAACAAGAGTGCTTGCCTCCAACACATGAAGCTCTCGGTTCGATTCCCCAGCACCACATATATGGAAAATGGCCAGAAGGGGCGCTGTGGCTCAGGTGGCAGAGTGCTAGCCTTGAGCGGAAGAAGCCAGGGACGGTGCTCAGGCCCTGAGTCCAAGGCCCAGGACTGGCCAAAAAAAAAGAAGAAGAACCAAGACAGAACTCAATCAGTGTCAGTTCAGGGAAGGACTCCAGGTGGGGAGAGTTGGTAAAGGGTGGGGAGCAACAGGCTGAGTGTGACAGCGACTAAGAGGGAGCTATGTCTAGAGTGAGTGGTGGTAGCTTCCAGGAGCCACATGGAGAAGGAGAGTCACATATAATGGGTTGTATGGTATCTGTGAGTTGAGACACAGCCAGTCACCTGGTCCAGAGCACCCAGGGAGCAGGCTCAGGACACAGATCTGTGTCCTCCTTAAGGTGCTATGGACAAAGATGGAACAAAGAGGGAAAGTTCTTCAGGAAGGGGTCTTGTGGGAGGTGAGACTGAAGCTGCATTGGACACCATGGCTCCAAAGGGGCTTCAGCAGGAGCAGTTCTGGGTGGGTTCAGGCTAGGGGACAGACAAGATCTGGCTGGAAGGTAGGGAGAAAGGATGACAACACAGGACAGCCCGAGTCAGTCAGGGCAGGTGGTGTGGTGTAGACAGCAGGGGTGTTGCTAACTGTATTTGGAGGTAAGTTCACAATGTCAGGAAGACCCCATGCTGAATGGTTGTCTACAGTCAGTACAATGGCTTATGCAGAATTGTTGTCATCCTTTTTTTTTTTTTTTTTGCCAGTCCCAGGGCTTGAACTCAAAGCCTGAACACTGTCCCTGGCTTCTTTTTGCTCAAGGCTAGCATTCCACCACATGAGTCACAGCGCCACTTCTGGCCGTTTTCTATATATGTGGTCCTGAGGAATCGAACTTAGGGCTTCATGTATATGAGGCAAGCACTCTACCACTAGGCCATATTCCCAGCTCTGTTTCCATCCTTTTGACATAGGTCCTTATTAGGTGGTCCTGACCTCCTAAGTGAGCCTCCTTCCTCAGCCTCCTGAGTGTTGGGACCACAGATACATGGCATCATACCTGGCTGAGGAAGGGATTCCTAAACTCACCAGAAGGTTCTGGTTAACTCTCCCTCTTGAGAGATGGGAGTTTGAAAATTTTGTAGTGTCTTCTGAGAAGGCAAATGAGGGCTGGGGATGTGGCTTAATGGTAGAATGCTTGCCTAGCATGCATGAAACCCTGGGTTTGATTCCTCAGTACCACATAAACAGAAAAGGGCAGAAGTGGCACTGTGGCTCAAGTGGTAGAGTGCTAGAGCAGTTCAGGGACAGTGCTCAGGCCCCAAGTTCAAGCCCTAGGACTGGCCAAAAAAGAACAGAGAGAAGGCAAGAGGGAATCATAGTCCATCAGCCACAGTACAGCAAGTGTACCCCACAGAGCACTGTTCTTGCAGGGCTGATAAGACTCACCAGTCCTGTGACTCAAGAGACCTCTCTCCTGTGTCTTGCCACTGCGTGCTGATACCCCAGTGCAAGCAGGGATCATCTCTGTATTACAGCAAAACTCCCAGGCTGGGGAAGGAGCTGAGGATAAGCAGGAGGATGAGGAGGAAGAGGAAGAGGAAGAAGAGAGTGTGGAAGAATCTGAGGTGGAGGAGTTACTGGAAAACAACTGGAATATTTTGCAGTTTTTGCCACAGGCAGCCTCCTGCCAAAGTTACTTCCTCATGATTGTTTCAGGTAAGCCGGAGTTATGGTGGTAGGGCAGTTGGATAAGAGTTAATGAAAGTAGCTTTCCTTTTGGCTGGAACTGCCATCTTTCAATAATTTGCCAAAATGACAAACACAAAGGGAAAGAGGAAAGGTACCCTATACATGTTCTCTAGGCCCTTCAGGAAACATGGAGTTGTTCCTTTGGCCACATACTTGAGAATCTACAAGAAGGGTGATATTGTAGACATCAAGGGAATGGGTATTGTTCAAAAAGGAATGCCCCACAAATGTTACCATGGCAAAACTAGAAGGGTCTACAACGTTAGCCAGCATGCTGTTGCCATTGTTGTGAACAAGCAAGTTAAGGGCAAGATCCTTGCCAAGAGGATTAATGTGTGTATTGAGCATATTAAGCACTCTTAAGAGCTGAGATAGCTTCCTGAAACAAGTGAAGGAAAATGGCCAGAAAAAGAAGGAAGCCAAAGAGAAAGGAACTTGGGTTCAGCTGAAGTGCCAGCCTGCTCCACCCAGAGAAGCACACTTTGTGAGAGCCAATGGAAAGGAGCCTGAGCTACTGGACCTATTCCCTATGAATTCATGGCCTAAGAGATGAACAATGGAGGTTTCTCTGTCCTCCCTTCAGTCCTTTTGTGAGCCATGGGAGCAGCCTCCCTGGGAATATCATGAGGGGCTTTCTCAGTTCTCCCAAGATCTGTCTCCAGTAGCACAGTGGCATGCATTTCCTGGGATGTGCATACACTCAGTCACAAAGCCAGCCCTGCTGCTGGCTTCTGGAGCCCCACCTTTTGCTGAGGGGTCTTGTTTGGTGTTTGCAAACCAAGTTTTCTAGGCTATGCGGAAGAACACATTAATGAGACCCCCATAAGTTAAGCAGTCATCAGATAAACACACATACACACTTTTTTTTTTTTTTTTTTTTTTTTTTTTTTGCCAGTCCTGGGCCTTGGACTCAGGGCCTGAGCACTGTCCTGGCTTCTTTTTGCTCAAGGCTAGCACTCTGCCACTTGAGCCACAGCGCCACTTCTGGCCGTTTTCTATATATGTGGTGCTGGGGAATCGAACCCAGGGCTTCATGTATACAAGGCAAGCGCTCTTGCCACTAGGCCTATTCCCAGCCCCACTCTTTTTTTTTTTCTTTCTTTCTTGGCCGGTCCTGGGCCTTGGACTCAGGGCCTGAGCACTGTCCCTGGCTTCTTTTTGCTCAAGGCTAGCACTCTGCCACCTGAGCCACAGCGCCACTTCTGGCCATTTTCTATATATGTGGTGGGCTTCATGTATACCAGGCAAGTACTCTTGCCACTAGGCCATATTCCCAGCCCCCACATACACACTTTTGTATGTGTCCCCACAGCTGTCCTGACAGGTGGTTCTTGTGTGACTACTTATATCTTTACCTCTCTCCTTAAGTCTCTCCAAGTTATCTCCTAGTGTTGCAGGTGTGTGGGCTCAGAGGCCCTTCCGGGAGGCAGTCTCTGCTGCTGTAGGGAGCCATTTTGGTTCACTGTCCAGTGTGAAAGCTATTTACTGCTCTTTCTAAGCACGGATTCAGCAAATTCCCTTCTTTTGTCTATTTCTTCAACTGACTTTGGGTTTATCTGAGGGCAAATAAAGCTGTTACGAATACTGACATTTTAGCCATGTCTGTTTAGTAATCTGACCAGCCCTAGGGCTCCCTTAGATTCTGGAGCATTTCTTAGCAACACTGTCTCTCAGAGCCTGTGGCCTGAGCCTGTCTCTCTCTGCAGCATATATCGTGGCTGTGTACCACAGCATGAAGGATGAGCTGAGGCGTAGTGCCCCAGGTAGCACCCCTGTGAAGAGGAGGGGGCCCAGCCAGTTCTCCCAGGAGACCGAGGCGGCAGCAGGAGCCCTTCCTGGTGAGCATCCTGTGTCACACCAGATACTACTGTGTGCCATGATCCAACCCTGCTATGCATCTCTGACGGTCCAGGCAGATGGGTGGGAGGTTCCAAGACTCAAGACAGGCCAAATCTTTCCCTCTGCACTCTTCATCTCTTCCCAGGAATGATCACTTTCTCTCAAGATTATGTGGCAAATGAGCTCACTCAGAGCTTCTTCACCATCACTCAGAAGATTCAAAAGAAAATCACAGGCTCTCGGAACTCAACAGAGCCTTCAGAGATGTTTCCTGTCCTCCCGGGCTCACACTTGCTGCTCAACAATCCTGCTCTGGAGTTCATCAAATACGTCTGCAAGGTGAGAGCCACCTGTGTACCGCAGTCATTCGACTAGCATGTGTCACTTCTCTGTCACATGTTGTCGGAGCATTTGGGCTCCAGTGTGACAAGACAGAAGAGACCCTGACCTCATGGAGCCTGGGCCCAGTAGGACAGTACACCAGAGAGGCACTCCCTACTGAGGGAGTCCAGTTATTCCAGATTTTTCTACTGAATGATCTTTGCATCTTTTTCAAAACTTGGTCGTTCATGTCTGCGCAAGTCAATTTCTGAATTGCATATTCTTTTTTGTATCTTGATGGTTCTGCAGTCTGGATGGAGCGGGAGTGGGTGGGGGTGTTGAGGGATTGCAGTCTGGATGGTGCACAGGGAACGCCTGGCTATTGATTCCTGATGGACTGTGGTCTTCACAGGTACTGTCTCTGGACACAAACATCACAAACCAGGTGAACAAGCTGAGCAGAGATTTGCTTCGCTTGGTGGACGTTGGCGAGTTCTCTGAGGAAGCCCAATTCAGAGACCCCTGTCGCTCCTATGTGCTCCCTGAGATGATCTGTCACAGCTGTAATTTCTGTCGAGACCTGGACCTATGCAAAGACTCCTCCTTCTCTCAGGTTGGGCTCAGCACTTGCAAAGCCAGAGGGGCCCTTCCTGATAGATCAGAGCCTCCAGACAGGTGGGGCAAGCACAAGGCTCCTGTCGAGCTCACCCCTGTGAGGTGTACCTGCTCCCTTCACTCATTCTTCTGTGGACTGAAAGCAGGCACACACACAGCCCTTAAGCCAGTTTGCTGTCACTTTCCACAGTGTTGTCCTGATAAAGGTCAGTGCGGTGGGAGTCCTAGATGGCATGGAATGCAGTCCTAAGTGGGGATTGTCCTCTTGGCCCCAACATCCCCTATTGGAGATGGTGTGTCCAACACACACACTGACTGCTTACCCCTCCCTGGTTTCCTAGGATGGAACTGTCCTTCCTCAGTGGCTCTGTCCCAACTGCCAGGCTGCCTACGACTCAGCTGCCATTGAGGCAGCCCTGGTAGAAGCTCTGCAGAGGAAGCTGATGGCCTTCACTCTGCAGGACCTTGTAAGCTCCCTCAGTGTGCCCAGGGGGTCCGGGTGTCAACTCTCCGCGGGCAGTCCTTGCCCATGTGCCTTGCCGACTCATTCTGTCAACATCTGTTGGCATCTGTGGCTGTGGGAACAGCCTTGTGGCACTTGATCAGGTGGTGAGCAGTAGACAGCACAAGAGAGCAGCAGAAGAGTAGCATGTTATATTGCCAGCCACAAGACAGTCCTGCTAAGGGACACCTAAGCAGAAGCCTGGGGGACATGCCCAGGCAACCGTTAGGGATGGACTGCACAAGGAGATGTGTTGCTCCTCAGTAGCCCTAGGGCTATGGCACAGCTAGCCTGGTGCTTTGAGCTGAGCCTCATAGAGATACTCCCTCATTCAGATCTGCCTGAAGTGCCATGGTGTGAAGGAGGCCCACATGCCTGTGTACTGCAGCTGCGCAGGAGACTTTGCCCTCACCATCCACACTCAGGTGAGCCGTTCTCCCTCACTGTCCACACTCAGGTGAGCCGTTCTCCCTCACTGTCCACATTCAGGTGGGCAGTTCTTCCTCACCATCCACACGCAGGTGAGCCGTTCTCCCTCACTATCCACACTCAGGTGAGCCGTTCTCCCTCACTATCCACACTCAGGTGTGCCGTTCTCCCTCACCGTCCACATTCAGGTGGGCATTTCTTCCTCACCATCCACACTCAGGTGGGCAGTTCTTCCTCACCATCTATACGTGGGTAGACAGTTCTCCCTGATAGGATACATGCTATTTGCCCTTCCTCTCTAGGTAAGACCAACGCCATTCTCTTTGTTCTCACAGATCTTCATGGAACAAATTGGAATCTTTCAGAACATTGCCCGGCATTATGGCATGTTATACCTTCAGGAGACCCTGGAGTGGCTACTGCAGACAGGTCCTCTCTCTAAGTCTTAGCAAGCCCAGGCCGAGGACATCTTGGCATCTGCATCAGGGACCCTGTGCTCCAAGTGGCTGTGTACCTGACCACCTGACTTTCCATGGCCAGAGTCCAGGCAATGGGAAGCAGACCACAGAGAACACCGTGATGGCACGAACTAGAACAGAGTAGGGAATGACTCCATCAACAGGTGCCTGCTGAAGCACATCATGAGCCAAGAAGAAAAAAAAAAATCCTAAGGGTCTTTTCCCACAAATAAACGTGTTTTGAGGCATGTGCTTTGTGGACCCTGCTAAGTGATGTGAAAGTCCTTCCACAGTACCCTTGCTCCCTCCCAGCTCTAAGATTTGGCCTGAGTGGTCAGGTAGTGGATAAGGCTGGATGCAGGCCTGGTGGGCTCCATGGCCCTCGTGGAGCTGGGATCAAACTTGTTCCATGGAGAAATGTTTCCTCTCTACAGCCTTGTGGGAACAGGATTTGAATCACTTCCCAGGAAGTACAGATCCAAAACCTGTGGGGGAGACCAGGGGACATTTTCTTCTCATTGTCTCTGGACCCCATTCAGAGCAGTCAGGGGTGTCTGCTTACTCCATATGTCCACAATGAAGCCTGGAATTCTGGCTGGGCTGAACTTGGTAGATAGGATAGCTATCTACCACGAGCCTACCTGGTCCCTGCAGACCCCCTCTGTGTGCCAGGACGCCTGGTCCCTGCAGGACCCCCTGTGTGCCTGATGCCCCTTTATTAATCTCAGGAAATGAGACTACGCATCTCACTTTCAGCTAAATGTGGTCCTCAGCCTTCACTTCCTAACTGGCCTAGGCCAGTGTTAGCAGAGCACTAGTCAGATGTGAAACTCACAAATTCAAAAGCCATAGATAACATGAGCCTGACGGGGAAGACTGCAGTAGCTTTGAATGCCACTGTTGTGTTTGTACTGTGATCTTCAGGCTCTAGAAGTCAGTATCTGGCATCTGTGGGGAGAAACTGGACACCACTAGAACCTGCCTGCCTGGAATATGGGCTGAGCGGGTGAGCTGGGACCTCTGAATGGAGCTCAAATCAAATTAGGCGGTGAGGGGAGGTGGAGGGAACTGGCTCACCAGGCTTCTTGGAAGCCCGAGCACAGAGGATGGGTGAGGGGAGCTGACAAGGCTGCCCAAGGGCACAGTGGCTCCTCTGCACAGCCACCGGCGCCAGCAGGCCTGGGTTCACTCAGGCCAGCTTGGGGGCTCTGAAATAAGATACCAGCGCCTCGGAGCTGTGTCCAGGGATCTAACTAGAAAGACTGGTTTCTCCAAAACTAAAGCTATATCTGTGGTGAACCAAAAAATATCAGGTGTTTGGTGACCTGTGGAGACCATGCCCAAGGGAGAGGGAGAGCTTTGTTGAGTGGTTGTGAGATAGCATCTAAGCTACCTGCAAACACCACTGGATATCAAGACCAGGAGCTCCCACGGGGCATTCCAAATGCGGTCTGCAGGGGTCCAGGTCAGGTCTTCCCTGCCCCTCCCTGGGCTGGCCATCCTGAGACTCAGTATGCTGGCCTGTAACATGGGATGTCTTCTGGCACCTAGCGCAGTACTGCCCAGAGAAGCAAGTTCCAGGCTTCCAGCGGTCTGCTCAGCCAGCACTACTCCCCTGACAGCAGCCAAAGACAATCAGCGATTGCCCTCCAGCCCTGATGTCATTAAATGCTGGCTTCATCTTTGCCCTACTCCCCATCACTACCTTCCTGCCCCTGCCCCACTGCAAAGGTTGAATATGGTCTGAACACGAGGTCTGCCTGGTCCGCTTTGGCCTGTCTAGGTGTGTGCCCTGCACTGTACCCTCTTGGGTCATAGCCTTCCCCAAGAAACAAGACCAGGGCCTGGGAATATAGCCTAGTGGTAGAGTGCTTGCTTCGTATACCTGAAGCCTTGGGTTCGATTCCTTAGCACCACATCTATAGAAAAGGCCAGAAGTGGCGCTGTGGCTCAAGAGGTAGAGTGCTAGCCTTGAGCAAAAAGAAGCCAGAGACATTGCTCAGGTCCTGAGTTCATGCCCCAGGACTGACTAAATAAATAAATTCTCTTAAAAGAAAAGAAACAAGGCCAGAGGCTTCTAGTCACAGGTTTATTGGATTCTGAGCATGCTATAACTTCTGAGGAAAAGGGTCTGGGCAGTCTGGAGTTATAAAACATGGGAATGTTTCTCCCTGGCCCCGAGAGCAGGGAGGAGCCCAACAGAACTCTGTTCTGACTCGAGGTCCAGGAAACAGGATGGTGAGTGTGCAGGAAAGGGATGAGTCTTGTGAAGGGATCAGCTGGGGAGGGGGCAGCAGCAGGACCCTGCCTCTCCCTACAGTCCCTGGGCAGGGGAGGAAGGCAAGCCTGGAGGGAGAGCATAGGGGTCTTGCTTCCCAGCTACACGGAGACACTTGGCTACTGAAGTGTGCAGGTCCTCCTCAGAGCTGCCAAAGCAGCCAAGGCTCTGTTTCTGGGGCCCTAATGGGTCCAGGTCTGCAGCACAGTAAGGACAAGTGGGTCAGAGTTGGGCTGAACCTTCAGGGTTTTGTGGGTGTGGGGTCCTGTTGGGGATGCTCAAAGGTGAAACACCTCTGTCCTACATGCTGACCAAGAGTATCCACCATCTGCTTGGATGGAACAGAAATGGGGCCAGGCCTAGCTCTGCCCCTTGTCCCGAGGTCGGCCCTCTTGGCCTGGTGGAGGGCTAGGTAGCTGGTCCCGGGAGTAACAACTGGGTGGAGGAGGACCCTGGCCCAGAACAAGGGCAAGGGTCACAGGCCAGCTACTTGAGGGATGTCTTGGTGTACACACCTTGTCGAATTTCTTATGGCTGTAGATCTTGTTTTTGTTCATGAACGTTAGCAAGATCCAGTCACACAGGAAGGAACCCTAAGGCCAGCAGACACCAGTGGGTAAGAGCCTGGCAGAGACCTCCACCCCACCCAGGCCCACAGATGGGTTCCTTACCACCCCAATGGAGGTCAGAGCAGTGGCCAGATTAATGATGGTGGGAATGAGGCTGAACTTCCCTGCCTGGGGAGAACAGGCTTGCTTTTAGACCTTTGGCACAGGCTTGGGGCAAGAATGACTTCGGGAAGGGGTGCAGCAAGGGACATAGGGGTGTGCTAGCTCAGGCCTAGATGAAGCCAGCATGGAAGGCAAGCAGGGATGGCTGGTCCCAGTCTTGGAGCTGCGTGTACCTGTCCATGCACAATGACATCAATGCGAATCCCGTAGGCTTTGATGAGTGTGCGAGTGGTGGTGCCATTCGTGTTATAGTACTTGGCAAACCTAGGGTGGAGTGAATAAGAAGCCATGCCCAGGTTTCCTGACCCTTGGGGTAGAGTATTCCTGCACTCCCATCGGAGGAGCCAGGGCACACTGTAGTTGTGAAGGACCCAGGCAGCCTAGGACAGGTACCTGAAGTTGTAGCCTGAAGAGGCAGGGACATGCTTGGGGTCGAGCCTCCGGAAGGAATACTTGGGATTGCACTCCGATTCAGAGTGGTCCAGATCACAGTCCCAGTTGATGATGACCCCAATGACGCCACCCTGCAGAGAAGGAGATAAGGGAGCAGTATGGAGGAGGGCAGACAGCAGAGGACCCTGAGGAGCCGGGCCCAGCCTCCAGGCAGCTCCAAGCCAAAGGTGCTGGGGTACAATTAGATATGGAGCCCTGGAGGCATGTTGAGGGGCTAACACCTGCTGTGGGGCCAGATGTCAATAATTGAGCAGGTACACGCGCACCCTGGCCAGTCGGGAAGATCACATTTCCCTGCCTAAACAGGGCGAGGCGCGGCTAAGACAGGTACTGGATGTCAGGCTGCAGCAGAGCCCAAGATGCCCACCCCTCCGTGCCCTCACCTTGTGGGCCAGCTCCGTGAAGTTTTCCCCTGCCTGCTCCACGATGAAGCCCAACCTGAAGATGGGACAGTAAGGGTCGGAATCCTGTTCGAACGTGCAGTGCTTCAAGTAGTCTCCCTTCTCACTTGCAATGTTGCCCCTAAGGAGTGGCAGAAGCAGAGCTGTACCCCAAACACCCCATTCCTGGCAGGAGCCCCCAGGCTGGCCAGGCAGTCTTCCCCTTTGACTTACTTGGAGAACTTGAACTTGGGGTAGTGGATGCTGTTCTTGATGAGAATGGTGAAATTTGGGGCCATTTTACCCAGAAACTGGCTGCAGGGGCACAGACAGGGGTTTAGTGGTCCCAACCCCGCCCTGTCCGGGAGGTGCTGTGCCTTCTGCGCCCCGCTGTCTCCCTGCCTACAGCCCATCTAGCCTTGGGTCTGTGAGGAGACAGGAACACGAGGCGGGGCGCGGGGCTGGCACACCTGACAGAGGCCCCGTCTTCCAGTGGGCACCAGGCCGACACCTCGCAGGTCCTGGAGTCCCCGTGGTAATAGGACACGCAGCGCCCGGTTCGAAGCCCTTGGGGCAGACAATGGCTGTGAGCTTCTGGGGGCAGAGCTCTGCCCCCACCTCCCCGCTACACACTGACCGTTGCCCAGCATGTCCAGGCCCCCGGCCACGCAGTCATCGTCCGAATGGCAGGCGGCGTTGCCAACTCTCAAGCTCTGGGGAGAGACTGCGCGTCGGCGGGGGGGGGGGGGCACCCTGCTGCGGGAGCGGAGGCCCCCAGGCCGCTCAACCAGCCTCACCTCCGGGCAGGTTCCCAGGGTCTGGTCGGAGGTGATCTCGATCCTGGTGATGATGCTGAATACACTGCCCCCCTAGGTGCAGAAAGAGGAGGCATGGGACGGGCGGCCGCCGCGGCCAGGCCTCCTCACCACCGGGCTGGGGCCGGGGGCCGGCGCGCCGCACCTCGGGGGGCTTCACGTATTCCTCGACGTCCCACACTTTGTGCTCCGACGTGGTGATCCCTTTCACCTTGGTGATGACCGAGCTCTCGGGGCCCGTCTCACGGTCTTGGTAGCTTTTCTGGATGATGAACACGTACCTGCAGGCAGGGCGGCGCCGGCTCCCGAGGCGACCCGGGCTCCCGCCGGCGCGGACGGTCGCTTCCGGACCGGCTCCTCTCCCGAGCCCCCCGGCCCTGCTTCACCCCAGCCCCGAGCATCCCTGGAGCCCATCGCCCTCCCCCCCCCCCCGCCCCGCACGGCGTCTCCGGCCCCGCGCCCCCGCGCTCCACGCCCCGGTCGCCCCGCGCCCGGGTCGCCCCGCGCTCCCCGCGCCCCCCGGCTCCGCGCACCACACGAAGTAGAGCAGGATGAGCAGCTGCACCGCGCGGTACACGACCCCCAGCCGCCGGTTCCTCACCACGACCACCTTAGGAGTCTCGTAGTCCCAGAACGCGGACCAGCAGCCCCGGGCCAGGCGCCTGGCCGCGGCCGCCCCGGCGGGGAGCTTGGGTTGCGCGGTGGCCATGGCGCCCTGGGTCCGGGGACATCCTGGCCCGCGGGGCGGACCGCGGGGCGGACCGCGGGGCCGGGGGCGCCGGGCGGGCGGCGCCTCGCCGGCCCCTCCCCGGGCGTGGCCCCGCCGCTCTGCCCGCGGCTCCAGTGTCGGCAGCGGGCGGCGCGCAGGTGGCCCCGGTGGAGCTCCGGTGGCCCCGCAGAGCCCCCGCAGCCCCGAGGTGGGCCGGCCGCGAGGCGCGGGGAAGAGGGCGTCGGGCGTCGGTTGGAGCCGCGAGGCCGGCCGAGCGCAGCCCGGGTCCCGCCGGCCGCGGGTCGGGACGCGAGCCTGGCGGGCCTCCCGCTCCCCGCGCGGCCGCGTCGGCCTCGGAGCCGACCTCCCCTACATTCCTCCACCCAGCTGCCGCGCTCCCAGCTCCGCTCCCAGTCCACTCCCGAGCCACGCTTGTCCGCTGCAACCACGGCGGTTTTTAACTTACTTGTTACATCTCCACCCCATTTGCTGCTTTGTAACAAATCCTAGAACGTGTGTGTGTGTGTGTGTGTGTGTGTGTGTGTGTGTGTGTACTTCTTTGCTCCATTAAATTCTACTCAATTAAATTTGCCTAAAACAAGACATGGTAGTGCATGTTTGTAATCCCAGTGCCCTGGAGGCTAAGACAGGAGGATGTGAGTTCAAGGCCAGCCTGGGCTACATAGTGAAACCTTGTCCCCCCCCCCCCCCCCCAATTTTTTTTTTTTACATCTACCTACCGTTTTTCCTGTAACAGAATAACTGTTTTCAATCATTTGAAGCATATACCTTTGAATGGAATTTGTGTCATATGGCAGTTCTCTAACTTTTTGAGGAAGCACCACAGTTTTCTAAATGGCAGAATCATTTTACATTCCTTCCAAAATGTCTCAGTGTTTCCTTTCTACACATTCTTGCCACCACATGGTCCACTCACTTGCTTGCCCATCACCTGAGTATAAAACATGGTGGCCTTTTTCCTGAGAGTAATGATGCTGAGTATCTGTTCATATGCTTGCTGAACATTTGTATCAATTCTTTTGAGGTATGTCTAGTTATTTAGGTCCTTGGCTCATTTTTAAATTGGTTGTCTTTTTGTTAAGATATAGAACATGAGCTGGGCACGGGTGGTTCATGTCTGTAATCCTAGCTACTGAGGATCGTGGTTCAAAGCCAGCCTGGGCAGTAAAGTCTGTGAGACTCTTATCTCCAATAAACTACTCAAAAAACCCGGAAGTGTTACTGTGCCTTAAGTGGCAGAGCCTTCACTTTCAGAAATTAAGCTCAGGGACAGCACCCAGGCCTAGAGTTCAAACCCCAGGACCCGCAATATGTGTGTGTGTGTGTGTGTGTGTGCATGTGTGTTTGTGTGTATAGGTGTGTGTATGTATCTATATGGAAGGTACATATTTGGTACATATTAACTCCTAGTAGGTACATTATTTGCAAATATTTCATCCTATTTTGTCTTTTCACTTTTTTTTTTTTTTTTTTTTTTTTTTTTTTGCCAGTCCTGGTCCATGGACTGGGGACCTGGGCACTGTCCCTGGCCTCTTTTGCTCAAGGCTAGCACTCTACCAGTTGAGCCACAGCGACACTTCTGGCTGAGGTTTGTGGTGCTGAGAAATCGAGGGCTTCATGCGTGCTAGGCAAGCACTCTACTGCTAAGCCACATTCCTAGGCCCTCTTTTCACTTTTCTTTTATAATATCATTTGATGCTCAAAGGTTTTTATTTTTCTTGATATTGTTTGTTTGATAATTATTTCATTTTTTTTTGTTTGTTTGTTTTTTGTTTTTTTTTGCCAGTCCTAGGGCTTAAACTCAGGGCCTGGGCATTGTCCCTGAGCCTCTTTTTGCTCAAGGCTAGAACTCTACCACTTGAGCCACCGCACCACTTCCAGCTTTTTCTGAGTAGTTTATTCAAGATAAGAGTTTCATAGGGGCTGGGAATGTGGCTTAGTGGTAGAGTGCTTGCCTAGCATGCATGAAGCCCTGGGTTCAATTCTTCAGTACCACATGAACAGAAAAGGCCAGAAGTAGTGCTATGGCTCACTCAAGTGGTAGAGTGCTAGCCTTGAGCAAAAGAAGCCTACACCCTAAGTTCAAGCCCCAGGACAGGAGGACAGGAAGGAAGAAAGAAAGGAAGGAAGGAAGGAAGGAAGGAAGGAAGGAAGGAAGGAAGGAAGGAAGGAAGGAAGGAAAAAAGTGTCTCATGGACTTTTCTGTCTGGGCTGGCTTCAAACTACAATCCTCAGAACTTAGCCTACTGAGTAGCCAGGATTACAGGCATAAGCCACCAGCACCCTGCTTAGTTTATTTGTTTTTTGCATTTACTGCTTGTCCTTTGGGTGTCATTTCTAGGAATGTACTTCCAAATCCAAAGTCTTGATGATTTACTTCCATTTCCTTCTAATTTTTTTTAATGGTTTTAGGTTAGACATTGGTCCACTTGATCTATGTATAATGAAAGATAGGAGCCTGTCTTCCTCCTCCTCCTCCCTCCTCCTCCTCCCTCCTCCTCCCTCCTCCTCCTCCTCCTCCTCCTCCTCCTCCTCCTCCTCCTCCTCCTCCTCCTCCTCCTCCTCCTCCTCCTCCTCCTCCTCTCCTCCCTCCTCCTCCTCTTCTTCTTCTTCTTCTTCTTCTTCTTCTTCTTCTTCTTCTTCTTCTTCTTCTTCTTCTCTTCTCTTTCTCCTTCTCCTTCTTCTTTTTTTTGCCAGTCCTAGGGCGTGGACTCAGGGCCTGAGCACTGTCCCTGGTTTCTTTTTGCTCAAGGCCACTTGAGCCACAGCGCCACCTCTGTCCTTTCTATATATGTGGTGCTGGGGAATTGAACCCAGGGCTTCATCTATACGTGACAAGCACTCTTGCCACTAGCCATATATATTCTCAGCCCCTTTTTCCTTCTTTTTGCATGTAGATAGCAGTTGTCCAAGTACCATTTGTTAAAGAGACAAATTTGTTCTTTACCTATTGGAGAATATTAGCACCATTATCAAAGATCAATCATTAGAGCCAGGTGTGGAGTACATGCCTACAATTCCAGCTACTCAGGAGGAAGAGATAGGAAGATCACAGTTCAAGCCTGGTCTTTGTCTAGGCTTTAAACTTAAGATGCTCTTGCCTCTCCCTCCCAAGTTTCTGGAATTGCAGGTGATATGTTGTGCTGGTGTCAGAGCTTGAACTTAGGGCCTCAAGCTCTCACTCAGCTTTTTTTCCCCCCCACACATGGCTGTTGTTCTGCCACCTGAGACATGCCTCTAGTCTGGTATTTTGCTGGTTAATTGAGAAGGGACTTGTAGACTTTTTTTTTCCCTAGGCTGGCTTCAAAGCACTATCTTCTAGCTCTCCTCCATGTATGTATTTCTTTTCTTAATGACTGGGGGTATGCCTAAAGTGGTATAGCACTTGCCTAGCATCTGTAAGGCTCTGGGTTTAACCCCCAGTACCATGTAAACACACACACACACACACACACACACACACACACACACACACACAATGTAACAAGTAAATAAGCAGCCAATACATGTCTATTGGAGCAGCACCATAAACATAGACTTCTTTATTTTTATCTATTTGAGGCAGGGTCTCATGATGTAGCCCAGACTGGTCTTAAATTCTCACTCTCATCAGCCTCCTGAACACTGGGGTAATGAGTGAGCTGCCCCACACCTGGCCTCTTCCTCCTGGGAGCCAGGGCCCCCTGAAATTTGGGGACCTTCACGTTTGCAAACAGGAGAGCTCAGACGCCCTAGGAGTTGTCCTAGGAGGGGGCAGTGTCCATGCGCCTGGCCAGAGCCTATCTGGCTGTCTGTGATTGGTCCTGAGTTGGAGATGGGGGCAGAACCCAGGGAAGCTGCCATCACTGGCCACACCCTGGCTTTCAGGCCAATTGCTGCAGAGGCCTCTAGGTGGCCAGAGCCCCGCGGAGGTGTGTGCACTGGCATTGTCCGTGGGCACACTCAGCCTGCCGTGCACATGATGGGCAGCTGGCCTGAATGACCCTGGATGGAAGAGAGGAAGCATAGCCGGCACGGGGACAGCGAGCCACCTTGTGCCCCCAACTAACCTAGGATGTCTCTGTGCCAGGCTGGTGTCTGTTCTGGACGGTGCAGTCTGGCTGGTCTCACTCTTACACAGAGGATCAGGTAGATCTGATATAAGAAGGTAGGGCCACTGTGTTCTCATGTACTGTCAATGACCTGGGGGTTCTTAACTTGTTGGCGTGAGGGCTTTGGATCTTTCCCTTCTAGTAACTTAAAAAATAATGATGTTCCACAAGTGCTGGGGCCCGGGAGCCCGGGCCTGACTAACCTTCTGTGGGCGAAGTTGCTTTTCTGCATGTAAATGCTTGAGAGGACACTAGCATGGGCACCATGAGTTCAGAGTCCTTTGACCAGGGCTGCTCCCAGTCCTGGCCCAGGCCAGGGTGCACTGTGTGTGGGGACCCCTTCTTTGTCGGGTGAGGGGTTTCCTGCTACTGTGCTGATCTCGGCATGGCCGGGCTGATCAGCTTCCATTCACTGGGATTTGTGATGTTGTTGGCACACAGCTTTTGTCTAGAAGGTTGAGGTCATTTGGGGTCAAGCTAAGGCGGATGCAGAAGGAAAAGTCCGAAGTCTGATCTAAGAGGTTGTACGTGTCTCAGAAAGGAGACCCTTCTGACGAGGACATTTCAATCTGAGGGGCAGCTGTGAATCTCCAAGCACGCAAACTCTGTGCCTCAGGCACTGCAACAACATGTGTTCATTTTCTGACATTGGTTCATTTTCACGAAATACACTGAATACAAAGCAGACCATTTTCAGCATTGTAAGGGCACAGTGGCATCCTACTGTCGGTGTGGATTGGATGGGAGGCAAGCACTCTTGCCACTAGGCCATATTCCCAACCCGGTGTGGATTGGATGACTCTAGGACCTCAGCTAAGTGGGATCAGAGGTATTTATCCATGCGTGGCCGTCTTCTCCATTTAGCATGGTATCCTCAAAGCTCATCCATATTGTAGCATGCAGGAAGAATTCCCTTCCTTTTTGTCTATGTAGACCACATTTCACTTACCCATCCATGCGCATTTGGGTGGGTAGACCACCGTGAGCAACTTTGTGACCAGTACTGATGCGGCCTTTGTGCACTGGGATTCTCAGCGTGTTCCTGTGTGGTGTGGGCTGTTTGATCAGTCATGCACACCGTGCCCACAACAGAAACTGGGCCTGGGAACTTGTCAGGGCATGGGAAGACTTAAGACTAGCAAAAAAAAAAAAAAAAATCCTGATTCAAAGTACAGAACGAATATGGCAAGTATGGACTTTAAAAATGTTCAAGTTGGGGGCTGGTAAGATAGTGGTAAAGTGCTCGCTTCATATACAGAAAGCCCTGGGTTCGATTCCTCAGCACCACATATATAGAAAAAGCTGGAAGTGGCGCTGTGACTCAAGTGGCAGAGTGCTAGCCTTGAGCAAAAAGAAGCCAGAGACAGTGCTCAGGCCCTGAGTTCAAGCCCCAGGACTGGCAAAAAACAAAACAAAACAAAAAATGTTCAGGTTGGTTGGGTGCTGGTAGTTCATGCCTGTAATCCTAGCTACTCAGGAGGCTGAGATCTGAGGATCGCCATGTGAAGCCAGCTTGGGCAGGAAAGTCTGTGACATTCACATCTCTAGTCAACCACCTAAAAACTGGAAGTGGAGCTGTGGCTCAAACTGGTAGAGTGCTAACCTTGAGTAGATAATGCTCAAGGACAGCACTCAGTCTCTGAATTCAAGTCCCACTACAGTAAAAAAGAAAAGAAAAGAAAAAAGTTCAAGTTGAAGCCAGGCACTAGTGGCTCATGCCTATAATCCCAACTACTCAGCAGGCTGAGATCTGAGGATCAAGGTTCCAAGCTAGTCTGGGCAAGAAAGCCCATGAGAGTCTGTCTCTGTCTCTCTCTGTCTCTCTGTCTCTGTCTCTGTCTCTCTATCTGTGTGTGTGTGTGTGTGTGTGTGTGTGTGTGTGTCTCTCTCTCTCTTTCTTTGTTGTGGGGTTTGAACTCGGGCCTGACCACTCTCCCTGAGTTCTTTTGCTCAAGGCTACCACTTGAGCCACAGGTGTAATTCTGGCTTTTTGGTGCTTAATTGAAGGTAAGCGTCTCATAGACTTTCCTGCCTGGGCCAGCTTTGAACTGAGATCTCAGCTTCCTGAGTAGCTGGGATGATAGGCATGATCCATCAACACCTGGCCTCATGAGGCACTTATCTCTACTAAAATGAAGACAAATCTGGAAGTGGAGCTGTGACTCAAGTGGTAGAACATTAGTTTTGAGCAAAGAAGCTCAGGGACAGCGCTTAGGCCGAGTTCAAGCTGGGGAGTTGGCAGAGCTTAGTGGCTTCGTTGGTAGAGCAAGTGCTAGCCAATAAGTGAAAGTGTCAGGCACTGAGTTCACGGCCTGCTCTCGAACCAAAGATAACATATATAGAGATGGGAGGTGATGAAGGGAAGGTCCTCAGCAGATGGTAGTCAGATGGTGGCCATCTCGGGCTCTGCCAGGACCACCAGTCCCATGGCAGACCCTCAAACACAAAGCATGTCTGCAAGGCAGCCCTGCGCTGTCTACTCAGCCTCAGAATGGGGCTGTGCCTCAAATCATAGTTTCCTGTATCTGAAGCCCCACTCCTTCTTTTTCTTTAATTTAATTTATTTATTTATTGAACACAATTTTTTTTGACAAGGTGTTGTGCAAAAAGGGTACAGTTACATAGTAGGGAAGTGTGTACATTTCTTGTGATATCTTACGCCCTGTTTTTCTTTCCCTTCTCTAGGTCAGGTAGACATATATACAATATACAATGTATTAAGAACATATACAGTAGCCACGTGGCCAAGCCCAAGAAAATTCGCCTAGGGCTTTAAATGTAATGTCGATATTAGACAATATGTCGACAGTAGTCTTATGTGAACGTACATACATAGCTTTTGAGCTATTGTATTCCACTGAGAGGTCAATTTTTGACCTTTATATGTTGAGTAGTTGTTTGGTTTTAGTTACATACTGTTGGGTCGCTGCCCCAATCCTGTGGGAAATACCATTTGACAAGCAGTTTTTGGTTTCACAGACCTGGTCTCTACTGTCTCTCCATCTCCCTTTCTTAACAGTCATATATCAGGGAGATCATGCCCCTTTGTTTTCTGTGTTCTAGGCTTGTCTCGCTCAACATTATTTGTTCGAGTTCTGACCATTTCCCTGCAAATAGCAATATTTCACCATTCCTAATCGCTATGTAGTATTCCATTGTGTAAAGGTACCATATTTTTTGGATCCATTCATCTGTGAAGGGGCATCTGGGTTGTTTCCATATTTTGGCTATTGTGAATTGTGCCACGATAAACATGGAAGTACAAATGTCTTTTTGATATCTTGGGACTTGCTGTTTAGGATAGATGCCTAGGAGTGGTATGGCTGGGTCATAGGGTAGGTGTATATTGAGCTTTTTGAGAAACCTCCATACTGTTCTCCAAAGTGGTTGTACTAATTTGCACTCCCACCAACAATGGAGAAGGGTTCCTCTTTCCCCGCAACCACTCCAGCATTTGTTGTTGTCTGAGTTCAGAGTGTAGGCCATTCTAACTGGGGTGAGGTGGTATATCAGGGTTGTTTTTATTTGCATTTCCTTTACTACCAGGGATGTTGAACAATTCCTCATATGTTTCTTTGCCATTTTTATTTCTTCTCTTGTGAAGTCTCTCTTTAGCTCCTTTGCCCATTTCCTAATTTGTTTATTGGGCTTGGAGGGGCTTAGTTTTTTGAGTTCTCTGTAGATGACAGATATTAGGCCTTTGTCTGTTGCTGTGCTGGTAAAGATCCTTTCCCATATGGTTGGCTGTCTTTCTGTTTTGGTGGCTAGGTCCTTAGCTGTGCAGAAACTTTTTAATTTGTAGTAGTCCCATTTGTCGAGTATCTCCCCTATTTGTTGTTCCCCTGGGACTATATTCAAGAAGTTCCTTCCTGTGCCTATAAGTTCTAGCATCTTTCCTACTCTGTCCTTCAGTAGTTTCAAGGATTCAGGTTTGATATTGAGGTCCTTGATCCATTTTGAGTCGATCTTGGTGCATGTTGATAGGCTTGGGTCTACTTTGAGTTTTCTGCATATGGCTGCCCAGTTCTCCCAGAACCAGTAGTTGAAGAGGCTATGTTTATTCCATTGTGTATCTTTAGGTCCTTTGTTGAATATCAGCTGACTGTAAGAGTGCGGTTTTATTTCTGGATCTTCAATTCTAATCCATTGGTCTTCCGATCTGTTTTTATACCAATACCAGGCTGTTTTTGTTATGATGGCCCTGTAGTAGAGCTTGAAGTCTGGTATTGTGATATCTCCTGCACTGCTTTTTTTTTGCCTAGAATTGCTTTGGCTATTCTAGGTCTTTTGCTGTTCCATATGAACTTATGGATTAATTTCTCTATTTCAGTGAAGAATGTGACTGGGATTTTGATAGGGATTGCATTGAATTTGTATAACAATTTGGGCAATATGGCCATTTTCACTATATTGATTCTGCCTACCCATTAGCATGGGAGGTCTTTCCATCTCTTTGTGTCTTCTTTGATTTCCCTTATTAGATTTTTATAGTTTTCATTAAATAGGTCCGTCACGTCCTTGGTTAAGTTGATCCCTAGGTACTTTATTCTTTTTTTGGCTATTGTAAATGGAATTGTTTCCATAATTTCCTTTTCTGTTTGTATATTGCTGATGTACAGAAAAGCTGCTGACTTTTGTGGATTGATTTTTGTATCCTGCTACTTTGCCAAAATGGTTTATTAGGTGTAGGAGTTTGGGGACTGAGTTTTTTGGGTCCTTCAGATATAAGATCATGTCGTCTGTGAACAGGGATAACTTGATTTCTTCCTTGCAGATGTGGATCCCTTTGATGTCCTCCTCTTGCCTTATTGATATGGCTAGGGATCCCAGCACTATGTTGAAAAGAAGTGGGGAGAGTGGGCATCCTTGTCTTGTTCCAGTGTTTAGGGGGAATGATTTAAGTTTCTCTCCACTTAATATGATGTTAGCAGTTGGTCTGTTGTATATGGCTTTTGTTTGGAGGAATGTTCCATCTATTCCTGTTCTCTCCAAAGCTTTTAATAAGTATGGATGTTGTATTTTGTCAAAGGCTTTTTGGGCATCGACTGAGATAACAATGTGATTCTTGATTTTAGTTCTGTTTATGTGGTGAATTACATTGATTGATTTACAGATGTTGAACCATCCTTGTGACTGTGGGATGAAGCCTACTTGATCATGATATCTAATTTTCTTGATCAGTTTCTGGATTCTGTTAGCTAATATTTTATTGAGGAGCTTTGTGTCTGTGTTCATTAGTGATATTGGTCTGTAGTTCTCTTTTTTTGTTGGGTCTTTGCCTGGTTTGGGAATGAGTATGATATTAGCTTCATACAATGAGTTTGGAATTTCTCCCTGTTTCTATTTAGCGGAAGAGTTTGAGGAGTATTGGTATTAGCTCCTCACTAAAGGTTTTGTAGAATTCGTTGGTGAATCCATCTGGGCCTGGGCTTTTCTTTGTTGGGAGGTTCTTGATTACCTCCTGTATCTCACTGTAAGTTATTGGTTTATTTAGTTGATTTATTTCTTCTTGGTTCAGTTTGGGAAGTTTATACTTCTCTAAGAATTGATCCATTTCTGTAAAATTATTGTTTTTACTGAATAGAGGTTCTGGAAATAGCTCCTTATGATTGTTTGAATATCGTGTGTACTTGTAATTTTTCCAGTGGAGTCCCTGATTTTTCATATATGAGTTTCTTCTCTTCTTTTTTTTTTGTAAGTCTTGCAAGGGGTCTGTCAATTTTATTTATTTTCTCAAAGAACCAGCTTTTAGTCTTATTTATTTGTTGAATGGTCTTTCTATTTTCAATCAGATTTATCTCTTCTTTAATCTTTGTGATCTCTCTCCTCCTAGTCGATTTAGATTCGGTCATTTCTTGTTTCTCCAGTTGTTTTAGTTTCACCGTGAGGTTATTCACCTGCTCTGCTTCCATTCTTTTAATGTGAGTGCTGAGGGCAATGATCTTGCCCCTCAGTACTGCCTTAGCTGTGTCCCACAGGTTTCTTTGTGATGTATTTTCATTGTCATTGTGGCTTATGAATTCATTGATTTCATCTTTAATTTGGTCTGTGGCACAAGTGTTGGATAACAGTGTGGGGTTTAGCCTCCAAGAATGTGTATAGCCTCTGTGGTAACCATTGTTATTGAGGGTTACCTTTAATCCACTGTTGTTGGGGTCAGCTGCACCTTTAAGGGGCCACAGCTGACCTCGGCCTATCCCTCCCCTTCCTGTCTTTAACAGGAAGAGAAGCCCCTGTCCCTGGGGCTAGCACGGGTGCTATGGCGGAGGGATACCCCAGGGGCCCATCCATAGGGGGCTGGACCTCTGTCAACAAAGGAAGTCTCCTGACATCATTTGAGGGACAGCTCCTTGGGACCAATCAGGGGCCCCTCTCTTGTGCCCGCCTTTGGGGTATATCTGGGAGGCTCCTCATTTGAATAAACAGAAGCCCTAGAGGTTTTTCTCCAGGGGCCCACGCATCTGTGTCGTTCTTGGCGGTTTTGGGGCACCCTGTGACCACACGCCACCGAGGCTACCTGTGGCCATCGCTCCCGCGTGAGAGCGATAGAGGACCACCCAGGAAGGAGTGGACAAGCCCCTTCCTCCCCCAAGCGAGGGGAAGTAGAGAGAGAGACGAGGCTACCTGTGGCCATCGCTCCCACGTGAGAGTGATAGAGGACCACCCAGGAAGGGGAGGACAAGCCCTTCCCCCCCCAAGCGAGGGGAAGTCCAGAGAGAGAGAGCCCACACACTGTGATCAGATATAATACATGGGATGACGTCAATACTTTTGTATTTGCTGAGGTTCTTTGTGTGGGCTATGATATGGTCTATTTTGGAGTATGATCCATGTGCTGCTGAGAAGAAGGTGTATTGGGTCTCTGTAGGGTAGAAGATTCTGTATAGATCTGTCAGATCCATTTGGGATATGGTGTTACTTAGGTCCTCAGCTCCCTTGCTGATCCTCTGGGTGTTGGATCTGTCTCTTGGGGAGAGTGGGGTATTTAGGTCTCCCACTATGATTGTGTTTGTGTCTATCTTGTTCTGTAATTCTGTGAGAATTTGCTTGACATATGTGGGGCCTCTTTTGTTCGGTGAGTATACATTTATCACCGTGATGTCTTGATTCTGGATTTTTCCTTGTATTAAAATGTAGTGTCCTTCTTTGTCTTTTTGAGTTGATTTTAATGAAAAGTCCAGCTTGTCTGAGATCAGGATGGCTACACCTGCCATTTTGGTAGGTGCGTTTGCTTGGAAGATCTTGCTCCATCCTTTCATTTGGAGCCTGTTTTTGTCCCTTGCTGTAAGGTGGGTCTCTTGTAGACAACAGATGCCAATTTTTTGTTTGCGGATCCATTCTGCCAGTCTGCTCCTCTTTATCGGAGAGTTTATACCATTTATATTCAAAGATATCAAGGATAAGAGTGTTTTTTCTCCTTTCATTTTCTTGTTGGGCTGTTTTTTCCTCTTTTTTTTTTTTTCCTTGTCTTTAGTGAGCTGTTCTTTCTGTTTCTGTTTCTGTCTGTGTGTCCTGTATGATATCTGTTGCTTGGGATTCCCCTCTTAGAATTCGCTGTAGGGCTGGTTTTTTATTCACATACTCCTTTAGATCTTCTTTGCTATGGAAAGATCTGGTTTTCCCTTCGAATGTGAACTCCAATTTTGCTGGATATTTAATCCTAGCTTGCATATTGTTGGCCTGTAGAACTTGGATGGTGTTCTTCCACTCACTTCGTGCTTGGTAGGTTTGTGTGGAGAGGTCTGCTGTTATTCGGATCCTCTTCCCATTGTAGAAAATTTCTTTCTTCATTTTGGCTGCATTCAGAATTTGCTCTTTATTCTTGAGATCTGAAGTCTTGAATATTATGTGCCTTGGGGTGGCTTTTCTGGGGTCTGGCCTGCCAGGTGTCCTATAGGCTTCGGTTACCTGGATGGGGTCCCTTGTGAGATTGGGCAAGTTTTCTGCAATAACTTTATTGAAAATATGATGAAGCCCTCTGCTCTGGTATTCGGCTCCTTCTTCTATTCCAATTATGCGCAGATTATATCTCTTGTCTTTGTCCATTAGTTCCTGGATTAGTCTGCCCTGAAGCTTCACCGTTTCTTGGAGTGTGGTAATTTTCTGGTTGTTTTCGGCTGCTTCATCGTCCAAGCGAGAGATTCTGGATTCCATATGGTCAATTCTTTGTGCTGTGGATTCAATTGCAGCGTTTATGGATGTCAGAGAGCTATTGATGGTTGTCAGGTCAGCTCTGATCGTGGAAATTTCTTCCTTTAAAGAGTTGTATTTTAAATCTATTTTTTCATGCATTTCACTTCTCAGGATGTTAAGGTCTTCTTTAACGGAGGTTTGCATTGTATCCATTTTTGCTTCCATTTCTTTCTTGGCTTCCTGGATGTCCTTCAAGACTTCCACTCTAAACTCCTGGAATTGTTTTCTGATTTCGTTTCTGACACTTTCCATCATTTCTGTTAACATGGCCTCATTTGCTTTTTTATTCTCCATCTCCTCTTCAGTCGTGCTGCTTTTTGGAGCTGGTGAGTTGGCTTGCCCTTTGATGAACTGTGTTATATTTCTTTGTGATTTGCACATCTGGAGATCTGTGGGTGGCTTCCCTGGTTTGGTTTTGTGCTGGCTCTCGCTGGTCTGTCAGTGGGAGCCTTATGCCCTAGTGTCCTGGCTCTGGGTTTGGGTTTGGCTGTTGGACCTTGCTTCCCAATGGGTGAGCGTGAACTTCTCGGTTGTTGCTGAGGTGGTCACTCTCCCTGCACTTGGGGGCCGGTAGGTTCTGTGTCTTTCTCTGCGGGACAGTGTCCTGCCGCTGTGCTGTGCGTGCCCCTGTTGGGGGTTTGTTGGCCGCTAATTCAGTGTGGCGTGGAGGCTTATCTCTTCTTTGGTTCTTTTTTCCACTCTGTATCTTGGTCAGAGGAGCTCACCTCTCAGGCAGTTCGTCTTCCTATATGGACCGCTCTGGGGCTGGTGTTGTTGGGGTGTGGCCCACCCACTTGTGCGAAATGCACCAAACTGAGTGGGCACAGGCCAATGGAGAGCTCTGCACTCCTGTGTAGGCACGCCTACCATAGCGGGTGCTGCCGCTGTGGCCCCGCCCACCTGAGCGGGGTACACCTACCAGAGTGGGCGCTGTCGCCGGGGGCCCCACCCACCTGTGCGCTGTGTGCCCACTACCATGGGCACTGCCGCTGTGGCCCCGTCCACCTGAGCGGGGTACGCCTACCAGAGCGAGCCCCGGGTTGTTGGGTTGTGCTTGCGCCCTCCCACAAGTCGGCTGTGGAGGGCAGTATGTGTGGGGCCCAGTGGGATCAACTGTCCAGGTGCGGGTTAGCGCCCTCAGACTGTGCCTCCACTGCAAGGGGGATGTGTGATCAGGCCCAGGTGTCCCTGCTGTGCTGGTATTGTCCACCAGCACCTGTGATTTTAGTTGTAAAAATCCACGAGATCCAGGCGCCTCGGGTGGGGCTTGCACTGCCGGCCGTCCCCCCGGCCCCTGTTGGGAAGGGGGCAGGGCCGGTTCGGCCAGTTCAGGCTCCTGGGCGGCCTTGGGGCTCCTGTGCCCTTCCCCTGCTAAACTCCTGTGATTTCCCAGCGCCTGATGGGAGCTTCCCACCTGATTTGGGGGTTCTTTGTTCCCTCGGGGTGGGGAGGGGGAGGGAGGGAGATCTAGCTTCTTTGTAGGGTTTGGGTCTCTGATAGCTGATCTCCCGTTGGGGGAGGGGGTAACGGGGGACTCACTGGTCCTGGATTGTGTGTGTGTCCCGCGCCGCTGTTGGTCCTTCGGGGGTGGAGTGCTGTGGTGTGGTGAAAGGTCATGGTGGCGTCCCCGGCTCTCCCCTCATGCACCGCTGGGTTCCCCAGCCGCTTACGTCCGTTCCCGGTGTGGACCCGAATTTCCCGTCACCGCCGTCACCGTGTGTCTTGGTCCGCACTCTCCCTGGTGTTCGTGGAGTCCCGCTGTCTGGACTCTGTGCTCCTGGCAGTTGGTCTGCCGATCGCCGGGTCCCCTTTCCCAGCCTGGCCCTGTTCGGGCCAGGGTCGGCTGGTGGGGGGAGGGTGCCCCGTAGATTCTCCGGCTCCGTGTAGGTTTTCGGCTCTTCTTTTTTACTCCTTTTTGTTTTCCTGCGTTTCTCCACTGCTTCTGGCTGCTGGTTTTGCTGGGTTCTTGATGGGGTGTTGGGTGCTGGAGTTCCCAGCTCGCTATTCAGTTGGAGCGAGTTGGGGTGCCTCCCTACTGTGGCGGCGCCATCTTCCTTCCTCCATAATACCCAGACTCTGCCGCGGCGGCGGGCCGGCTCCTCGAGGGAGGGGTGGGCTCCCGCGCCGCGCACGGCACGCAAAGGCGCCGCTCACGCACCCCGGGGCCCGCTCTCGCATGGCTTCCTGCGCCGGCCGCCGTGCGGTGGAACCATGTGACCATGCGCCTGCTGGCCGAGGAACCCGCGGCGCTGGAGCTCCCCCCTCCTTCTTGACTTTAAGCATCTCGACGTGCTTCACATTTTGAACCTACCCAGGTTACAAGGGCACGCATGTTTCTGCTGCGATGCTCTGCCATGCCCAGAGCAACCTGAGTACTCTGGGAGTGGCTCAGCTCCTTTCAGATGGGTGGAGAGAACACTGGACGGTGAGGCCACTCAGCAGGGATGCAGAGGGGGCTGGCTGGCCATGGGCGAGGCAGGAGTGGAAGGGGCTCTCCCATAGCTCCCAGAAGGAAGCAGCTCTGGCCATCAGATATTTGGGCAGAGTCGATGCACTGAGTTTAAGTCCCCCGCCCCCGGAAGTGTTTCCCTGTGCGGCAGCAGCTGTAGCTGCACAAGGTCTCCCACCAGTGTTGCCACAGACTTCCCTCCATGTGGTAGCTGTCCCAGCTGTAAGGCCACAGGCCACCAAAAAATTCCTAGGGTCCGTGGATGGCTCTCTCTTCACATTCGTGGGACAGGACCTCCAATCATGCTGTGTGGTGGCTGCTGTCCCGAGTGGGCTGCTCCCATACCGGCCTCTGCTCCGCTCAGGGCTGGCGAGGCACAGCCTGGGAACAGCATCTTTCCTCCCAGCCTTTGACCTGCATGGCCCTGGACTGGCCCTGCTCTCGGCAGCTTCTAACAGGAGATAACCCAAGTCGGCACAGAACAGTGTGCCCCTAGACATGCGTGAGAACGAGAGCCAATCTGCTGGTGTTCTTATGGCTGCTCGCTCTAAGGTGGCCTGTGCAGTCTGAGGGCGCGCGGTGGGGGAGGGGCCTGTGAATTTCCAGGTTCTGAGTCCTAGATGCGATGCCAGTGTGAGTGGTACCAGCTGAACGCAGTGACACGTAGCCCCAGCCGCTCACTCCTGCTTTGGCCCCCTACCTCAGCCACCCCCTCCCTAACCCCAGTCCAGGATTTTACGGATACCAGTTTCTCTTTCCAGTCTTGGTGGTCCCTCCTGGCATGCCAGGCTCCATGTCTGAGAGGGTACTGCCCACCCTGGCTCAGGGCCCCAGCGCAGGGCCAAGCATCGGCCGGCATCCCCTCTTCCAAGGGGACAGACTGGAGGTCAACAGGCACCCCCTCTTCCAAGGGGACAGTCCCAAGGTCAGGCGGCACCCCCTCCTCCAGGGGACAGACATGAGGTCAGCTGGGCACTCCATCATCTAAGGGGACAGACCTGAGGTCGAGTCTAGTCCTATTAACTGCTTGCTAATATGAACAAACACTGTTCTTAGAATTATGGAATCCTTGCTGGACACTGGTGGCTCACACCTGTATTTCTAGAGGAGGCTAAGATCTGAGGATCATGACTCAAAGCCAGCCTGAGAAGAAAAATCCTTATGAGGCTCTTTAAAAATGGTTTATTTCTTTTTGTTTATATGGTACTGAGGAATTGAACCCAGGGCCTCAGAGTGCTAGGTAAGCACTCTACCCACTAAGCCACATTTCCAGTCCCCTCTACCCCCTGTGAGACTCTTATTTCCAATTAACCACTCAAAAACCAGTGCCCAGGCCCTGAGTGCAAGCCCCACAACACACACATGCGCGCACGCGCGCACGCACACACACACACACACACACACGGAATCCAGACCACCCACAACACGTAATCACCAGAGGTGAAGACACACAAAGAAACAGGAAACACTGAAGAGAAAAGGTTGGGAAGAAACCCAGGCTGGTAGCCAGATGAGGCCCTAAGAGAAGGAATCAGGAGGGGCCAGCGTCCACAGCCATGGAGGCAGCCGGCGGCGGCAGAGGCGGGTGGAGGGAGACCACATTAATTCCTGCCCCTCCTTGGCTTCCCTCAGGCTTTGTATTTCACATCTGGGCTGCAGCCTGTTTTGCTTTTCATGTGGCCAGCTTTTTCCAAATCATTTATGAAAACTTCTTCCCTGGTAACCGCTGTCTGGTAGCTTCCCGAGTTGGGCAGCTGGTCCGTGGTGCCTCCCACCGTGGCAGCCCAGCCCTGTGTCCCGGGCATGGAGCCTGGCGTCTTCACTGGCTGAGGAGTGGAGCTAGGGTTCACCCACTTGTGAGTTGCTTCCTTGTTCCCCTCGGGGACTGTGCAGAGTCCGCGCAGGCAGGCGTGATGGTCACTGAGGCAGCCCAGCGATGAGGGTCTCTATGCACTGGGGAGACAGGTCTGAGGGAGGCCTGGACATGCTTGTCCTGCACTAGTTAACAGCATTATTAATCTTAGGAAATCCATAGTTTGCCAATGATAGCAAGTGACTTTTTTTTTTTTTTGCCAGTCCTGGGGCTTGAACTCAGGGCCTGAGCACTGTCCCTGGCTTCTTTTCCCCAGGTTAGCACTCTGCCACTTGAGCCACAGCGCCACTTCTGGCTTTTTCTATATATGTGGTGCTGAGGAATCGAACCCAGGGCTTCATGCGTGCTAGATAAGCACTCCACCGCTAGGCCACATTCCAGCCCCTCTGTCTCCCCCCCGCCCCAGTATCTGGATGTGCACTGGAGGCTTCACACTCACTCAGCTGTCTTGTTCACAGCTAATACTCCACCCATCGAGCCACACTTCCAGTCCAGCCTATCCTTCTTGGTTAATTGGACATAGTGTCTTAGGGACTTTTGTGCTCAGGCTGGCTTTGAACTTTGATCTTCAGATTTCAGTCTTTCGAGTAGCTAGGATTACAGGTGTGAGCCACTGGCGCTTGGTTGGCAAGCCCGGTTTTTGTCTTGGTTGGTCAGGGGAGGCCTCTCCAAGAGCAGCAGCAAGGTCTGGATGGGAAAGACTTGCAGGCCACTTGCTGCAGACAATATTCTTGCTTAAACTCACGAAGGGCACACATCACTCAGAGAAAGGATTAAGTCCTTTTCCACTCCATGTTAAAAAGAAATGAGCTATCGAGCCAGGAAAAGTCATAGAGGACACTGAGCTGTGTATCTCCAAGTGAAAGAAGCCAATCTGAAAGGTTCTACAGTTCCAACTGCATGACATCTGGAAAAGCCAAACAGTGGGGACAGGAAAAGGATCAGTGTTTGCCGGGAGCCACAGAGGGGAGAGGAGGTGTGTGGGGTCTGTGGGAGATTTGGTGGGCATGCTGTTCTACATCTGCCCAAACCCAGCAAGTCCAGCACAAGAGTGCAGCCTGGCTCAGCTGGTGAGAGCCTTGGGCCGGAGGGACATGCACCCAGCATGTGTAATGCCCTGCTAATATGAAATGTCAAAAACCAGGCAGGGGAGAAGGCGAGTGTGGGGGAGAGAGAACGCCATCATGGGATCCTGGGGGAACTCCATTTCCTACATGATTTCTCGGTAAGCTCAAAGCTGCTCAGAAAATAAGGTTTATTAGTCCAGTGAAAACCTGTTTTGCAAGGAAAGGGGAATGGGGCAGCAGTGAGGCCTGCTCTGAGTCCCGGGGTGAGACCCCCTCGTGGAACCTCCACAGGCCGGAGTCGCCATGTCTGCTGCAGGGGGGCTGCTGCTGCTGTTGCTGCTGCCCTGGGAGGCGCCTGCGTCTCTGCAGAGCAGGAAAGAGTCCGTGATCCTGTCCCACAAGGTGAGTGCTAGGCCCTGGCCCTGGCCCCAATACCAGGCTGCCGGGATGGGAAGTTTCCACTGAGGAAGCTAAGGCCAGGGCCCTGGATGGGGGAGGGCAGCTGACCAAGGGGGGGGGCAGGAGGGCTGAGGCCTTCCTGAGCAGGGCTGCCTTGGGGGGGCACTGGGTCCCCCTTGATCTGGTAAGCAAAGCGCCCTGCTGTGCCCCGCGTGTTGCAGGAGAACGGGGAGACCTGCAAAGATAATTCTGAGTGCCAGACCAACTGCTGCGTCCGCACCAGCCAGAACCCGCAGAAGTTCTGTACCACCCCAAACCTCTTCCAGCAGTGCCTGCCCTGGCGGAAGGTGGGGTGGCCTGCGGAGGGCGGGTCGCGGCCGCGGGGGAGGGGGTCGGGGCCGCAGGGGTCCAGGCAGCAGGGAGCTGATGGCTTTGGCTGCTTTCCTTCCGCAGCCCCTCGGCCACTCGTGCTCCCCGCCACGAGGAATGCTACAGCGACTGCTGCGTGCAGAACAGCATCGTGTCCGGGACCTACTGCACCCGCAAGGCCATCCTGAACTGCGTGTCCTGGCGCAAGGTGGGCCGCGGGGGAGGGCCGGCCGCCCCGTCGGGGGGAGGAAGGCAGCTCCGAGGGTCTGACCGAGCCGCCCTCCCCTCCCCCTCCCCCGGCCCTCCCCCTCTCCCCGCCCACAGCCCGATGGCTTCCTGTGCCACCAACACAAAGAGTGCCGGAGCCAGTGCTGCATCCAGGTGGGCGAGACCAGCCCCACGCGCTGCCGCCCGCGGACCGGGTTCCTGGCCAAGTGCCTGCCGCTGGTGGGTGCGGGCGCGGGCGGCCTCGCGGGGTCCCACAGCCCGGTGGGGGAGCCCCAGAGGCCCCAGGGTGTCTGTGTTCCAGGCCAGGCGGGAAATTCACCCCGGGCCCCAGTGGTGGCCGACCCCGAGCGGGGCTGCAGGGGCCCACGGGGCTTAGCGCGGGCTGCTCGACCCGCAGCGTGGGGGGAGGGAGGGGAGGGACCCGCGGGAGGGGAGGGAAGGGACCAGCGGGGGGGAGGGGAGGGACCCGCAGCGTGGGGGTAGGGACCTGCCCTTCCCCTCCCCCCTCCCACCCCGCGCTGCTCGGGCTCCAGCGGCCCCCCGACTCCGGCTTCCTCCGTGAAGGGTGGCGGCTCCTCACCCTCCTGCCCCGGCCCACTCGAGGGTCAGCGCCCCGCTGTCCTGAGGGGGGCCGCCGGAGCTCCCCCAATCCGCAGGGGGGCGCGTCCGCCCCGGCCCCTCGGCCCACGGATCTCCGCCTTTGTCTTTCCCATAGTGAAGGACCGCGGAGACGGCTGGGGCCGACGGGATAGCAGAGCTGCCTCGGGCGGCCTGGAGAGCCAGGGCCGAGCCGTGCTCCCTGCCCAGCCTGTGCTCCCTGCCCAGCCTCGTGCTCCCTGCCCAGCCGGGCTTCCTGCCCAGCCTCGTGCTCCCTGCCCAGCCTCGTGCTCCCTGCCCAGCCTGTGCTCCCTGCCCAGCCCCTTGCTCCCTGCCTGCCCCGTGCTCCCTGCCCAGCTGTGCTCCCTGCCTGCCCCGTGCTCCCTGCCCAGCCTGTGCTCCCTGCCCGCCCTGTGCTCCCTGCCCAGCCCCTTGCTCCCTGCCTGCCCTGTGCTCCCCGCCCAGCTGTGCTCCCTGCCTGCCCTGTGCTCCCTGCCCAGCCTGTGCTCCCTGCCCGCCCTGTGTTCCCTGCCCAGCCCCTTGCTCCCTGCCCAGCCCCTTGCTCCCTGCCTGCCCCGTGCTCCCCGCCCAGCCTGTGCTCCCTGCCCAGCCTGTGCTCCCTGCCCGCCTCGTGCTCCCTGCCCAGCCGGGCTTCCTGCCCAGCCTCGTGCTCCCTGCCCAGCCTGTGCTCCCTGCCCAGCCCCTTGCTCCCTGCCCAGCTGTGCTTCCTGCCTGCCCCGTGCTCCCTGCCCAGTCTGTGCTCCCTGCCCACCCTGTGCTCCCTGCCCAGCCCCTTGCTCCCTGCCTGCCCTGTGCTCCCCGCCCAGCTGTGCTCCCTGCCTGCCCCGTGCTCCCTGCCCAGCCTGTGCTCCCTGCCCGCCCTGTGCTCCCTGCCCAGCCCCTTGCTCCCTGCCTGCCCCGTGCTCCCTGCCCAGCTGTGCTCCCTGCCTGCCCCGTGCTCCCTGCCCAGCTGTGCTCCCTGCCTGCCCCGTGCTCCCCGCCCAGCTGTGCTCCCTGCCCAGCCATGCTCCCTGCTCAGCAGGCTCCAATGCCACTTAATTCCGGCATATGAATAAACATCACTGGATGAATGAGCAAGCCATCTGAACGCTGTGTTCTTCAAAAACTGTCATGGAACTGCCAGGGACCCAGGGTTGATGCCCTAAATCCCAACTGCTCAGGAGGCTGCATGAAGTCAGTCTGGGCAGTCTCCAAAATAACCAGCAAAAAGCAGAGATGGAGATGAGAAGAAAGAAAAGAAGAAGAAAGGAAAAGAAAAAAAAAAGGAAGAGAGGGAGGAAGGGAGGGAGGAAAGGAGGGAGGGAGGGCAGGTTTAACTGCAGTGCCTTCCTGGGAAGCCTGTGGAGAGAAAGCTCAGGAGCCGGGCGCTGTCGTGAGGGAGCCGCTCCTCGCTGGAGCTGCCACTCGCCCCTCCTTAGGACTTTCCATACCAGTTCTGCAGAATTGTCTTATCACTGTAGATGAAAACAGTCACTTGGTTGCTCCCAACTGAGACGTCTTGGGCTGGGAATGTGGCTTAGTGGTAGAGCGCTTGCCTTGCATGCATGAAGCCCTGGGTTCGATTCCTCAGCACCACATACACAGAAAAAGCCCAAAGTGGTGCAATGGCTCAAGTGGTAGAGTGCTAGCCTTGTGCAAAAAGAAGCCAGGGACAGTGCTCAGGCCCTGAGGTTCAAGCCCCAGGACTGGCAAAACAAACACAAACACTGAGACATCTTCCCTAAACTAATTGCCTACAGCTGTAAAGGCCAGGTGCAAGGTTCAAGACAGGAAGTTGGCTACAACTCCTCCTGCTGGCCATAGCCACACCTGCTGTGTGGGAGACTGGTTCCCACAGCCACGCTCTCTTTGTGTTTCTCCATCTTCCTGGTGGGCTTATGAGGTGGCGTCTTCATCCTCCTGTGCAGCCACCATTCCTACAGCAATTCCGCTGCGTGGCTCTGCGCCCTGAACACTGGGGCCTCCGTGCACTGTACCAGCCGCTGCTTTCCAGAACCCTGTTGAAATAAGCCTGCTCCTCCTCTCTTTCTGGTGAGTCCTCCACTCCATCTGGTGGGTGTTGGTTCTTTCAGCTCAGATGTTGGGGATTCATCTTGGCCTTAAGGGGGGAAAGGTGAGGAGAGCGCTCCCGAGATCCGCCCTTCCCCCAGCCCTGGGGCAGTGTGGAAGTGAGCCACACCTATCTCCTTCTGGGTCTGGAACCAGAAGGGGTAGCTTTGAGACCATCCCCCACCTTGCGCCAGTGAGCACTTGTGCTCTCCTTTCGAGGGCTTTGCCCACAGGGCGGTACTATGGGAAGTGACGCTAGCCCATGAGGGAGGTCCTTGGGAGCTGTTCTTGGACGGACAAGTGCGCCAGCCTATCGCCAGCTCCTGCTCAATCCTCGTCATCACTACTATATTACTGTAAGCCCCTCCCGATTAAATTGGATTGCTCTCCGAAGCGTCTCTGAGATCCGTCTGCGCCCGGCTTCCTTGGTGGGTAAGGAGGGAGGAAAAGGGGATCTCGTTTGGCCACCTGCACCTTAGGCTAGCCCTTTGCTCCACCTTAGCTGCCCACTAGTCCGGTGCCCAGGGGAGAGGGTGAAAAGGGGGTAAGTTTAGCATCCCCGCACCAGGGGAGGTAAATCTAGCTGGGCACTCAGATACTCTGCTTTATGCTCTCCCAGAAAACCTAATACCTTTGGGTTTTATATTTACGTGTGTGTGTGTGTGTGTGTGTGTGTGTGTGTATTTGTGCAATGCTCTTTGTGCTCAAGGTAGCTAGCGCTTGACCATTTGAGTCATAACACCTCTTCCAGCTTTTTCTGAGTGGTTTATTGGAGATAAGATAATCTCACAGACTTTCCTTCCTGGGTTGGCTTCAAACCATGATCCTCAGACCTCACCCTCCTGAGTATCGAGGATTGCAGGTGTTGAGCTACCAGCGCTCAGCTATGTAACACTTTTTGATGGGTTTCATAGATATAGATAGATATAGCTATATCCTCTGTAATATTCACCCCTTTGAATGGAAATTTTAAAGAAAAAAAGCTGAGCATGGTGGTGCACAGCTATAATCCCAGAGCTCCAGAGGCTGAGACAGAAAGAACAGGAGTTTAAGGCTATTCTGGACTACAGAGAAAAACCCTCAAGAAAACAAAATGAACCAGGAGCCAGTGGCTCACATCTAGCTATTCAGGAGGTTGAGATCTGAAGATCACCGTTCAAAGCCAAGTCCAGGTGCCAAAGTCCATGAGATTCTTATCTCCATTTAACCACCAAAAAACCAGAGGTGGAGCTGTGTGGTAGAGCACTAGACTTGAGCAGAAGAGCTCAGGGACAGTGCCTAGGCCCAGAGTTCAAGCCCCATGACCTACAAACACAACAACAACAAAATGAATGAATTATAACTCTGGATGAGGAATTGTGAAACTGAGACACGTGTAAGAAGTGGCTAGCAATCTGCACAGGTGATTAATTGCTAGCAGTGGGTACATGGGAACTGCTGGCACCGGCAGGGCCTGGCCTGGTGTTACCAGCCTCTCCTTACTGCCTGCAGGGGAGTTTGCCTTTGGCTTGAGGTTCCATCAGCACTCAAACCCATAGGCCATTGAGAAGACCTGAATAATGCGTCTCTGGAACTGGAGGCCCGAGTGCAGGGCTGAAGTGAGGATGGAGGAGAGGAGTGAAGGGACCATGGCCTTGGTGTGTGGTGTCTGTCTGGAGAGGCCGTTGGAGCACCGAGAGGTGCTCCTGTTTTTCACCAGCCAGAGTCCTTGAGGTGTTACCTCCCTTACCTCCCAGTCCTGTCTGCCCTAGAAAGGTCCCCATGCCCTGAAGGGGCTGCTAACTGCACTTAACAGGGCTGAGCAAGGGACTGCAGCCAGAGAGGTAGACAACCCAGTGTCCTGTGATGCTTCGTCCAGCACCACACAGTGCAGCAGGTCCAGGGAAGACTCGAGGGCCCGTGAACCCATTCTTCTCTTCTGCGTGATCAACAACTCTATTCTATCTGGGGTTATAACACATCTAGCTTTAAATCTATCTCTCCTGTTATAATTTTAATGTTTTTGTCCCTCCCTTCCCCCAAAAAGAGCCTATACTAAGTCACTGCCCAGGACAGCCTGGTTGTGAGGCCGTTAGGTCACCAGAGCTCCGCCTTCTCAGGGGATGGAGGCTGAAGGGAAGCTGGGAGCTGTTCTCTCCAAGTCAGAGACAGGTCCTCCCCTGCCACACCCCCACCTTGGACTTCTAGCTTCCTGAATGTCAAGAAACAGATGTTCACTCTCAGGTGCTCGGTTACAGGCAGCACAGACATCACAGACCACTCCCTTCCCGTCACAGGTGGAGGTAAAAGTGACATATGTTGGGCAAGACCCATGTGAACATGTTTGAAGGAGGATGTGGAAAATTAAAGAGTCCAAAATTTCTGGCTTTAAACTAATTTCTCAACAGGTGCCGGTGGCTCAAGCCTGTTATCCCAGCTACTCGGGAGACTGAGATCTGAAGATCAGGGTTTGAAGCCAGCTCCATGAGACTCATGTCCAATTAACCACCAAAAAGTCAGAAGTAACAGTTGTGGCTCAAATGGTAGAATGCCAGCCTTGAGCAAGAAAGCTAAGGGATGGTGCCCGGGCCCTGGCACAATGTTGGGCGCACCAACTGGCCCCGCCTGTTTGCGCCCCGGAGGTGTGTGGCTGTGGCGCCTCAGGAGTGAGGCCCTAAAGAGCCCCGCCTGCCTCAGTCCCTGGGGGCGTGCTTGTTTGCACTGTGTCCCGGAAGAGGGATCCGGGTTAGCCCCGCCTGCCTTCCGGTCTGGAACTGGAAAGGCTGCTCTAGCTGGCCACGCCTCCCAGCCTTAAGACCATGTGCAGCAAGATGGCTGCCCGGCAGTAACCTGGGGGCGTTCCTTAGGCCACCCCTTATGGAGGTCCCATGGCCTTCCGCCCTTGACTGACAGCTCGGACTGCCAATCATAGCCCCTGGCTAGGTATGTTACACCCTCCTCTTCCTGCCATTGCCCATACTTAAGATCCAGTCCACACCACTAAACTGAGCAGTCTTGAATTTCTCCTGAGTTGTCTGATTGTCCATCTGCCGGCCAAAGGTTGGGTTGGGCTGAGTGCAGGCGACTCGCGGCTCGTTACCTATTCTGGGTTCACCCTTGGCGGGGTGCGCTTCCTCGCCTCTCCCACTGGTTGGGAGAGCACCCCGGGTGCAGGGACCCCTGCAGCACAAAAAGGAGAAAGATATTAAACTAATTGTTTTCAAGTCACTATAGCTCACTGCCAAGTGTATTTGTGTATTTGGTACTGAACTAAGGTTTTGAACTCATCCCGTGGAAAAACTCCTACCTGACAGATGTGTTTTGGGGAAAAGAAAGACTTTATTGAGGATGCTAGTAGCCCTCAGACAAGTCCTTCTGGCTTTGAGGCCTCTTTCAGTTCTGGGGGACATGGGGTGTTTATATGGAGATCAAAGGCGGTGGGCATTCATAATGAAGGCTTTCTCTTCTATTGAGGGCAGCATTGTCCAGCTTCCTGTCAGCTTTGTGGCCAACTTCCGGTTTCTGGAATAGCTCAGGAAAGCAATTAATACCTCAGGAACTCGTGGGTAGGCTGTCTTCTGAGAAGGGCTGGTTGAGAATAAAGCCAGAAAGTGCCCTCCAGTGCTCTGGGCTCAGAGCAGTTCCAAGGCCAGCCGCTGGAGGGCGACATGGCCTTGGGAACACAGAGGTTGTAGGAATCCTGAGACCTGACATTTCCTGTCCCAGCAGGACCCGGTCATTGACCTGCTGCCTGAGGTGCCAGCACAGGCTTCACAGAGGCCAATGGCCAGCTCCCACCAGGGAAAGGGGTGCCCACCAAACAGGCCCGATGGGTACCAGTCGATCCTGCCCAGGTTTCTCTGTCTGGCAAGCCACACAGCAAACCCTCCAGCCAGACTCCACGCACAGCTGTGACCGTGGAGCACCTGCTGCTGGTGGGGCATGGCGGAGGCCAGGCACTGTCAAGGGAATGCACAGACAATTGTCCTGACATTTGGGGTTTGAACTGTATTTCATTCTACAGTCAGCCTAGAAGTGAGGTGTGTGTGTGTGTGTGTGTGTGTGTGTGTGTGTGTGTGTGTGTGTCCCAGGCTGTCCCAGGACTTCCTTGAACCTCCACCCCGGCCTCCTGGGTTTGGGGATCAGGCACCCATGTCTTAGCTCACCGCTGATCTCTTGCAAGCAGCTGTGCAGCCATCACCAATGTCTCCAGCCTGCTGTGGACTGAACGTGTGCACCCCAGGGTCTACACACTTCAGTCCTCACCCCAGGTGATGGACTTAGGACACAAGAAGCCCTCCAAGGTGATGCCACAGGGGGCTCACAGATGGGCCAGTGTGCGCTCCAGTGTGCATGGGCCCCAGCCCCTCTGCTCAGTCACACTGAGTTCTCCACAAAGACTGGCTTTGGTTGGCGTCCTCTCCTCCTCTGCATGTGCCCACTGACCCCAAGCTGTGCTCCTCCCTGGCCCTGCCTAGCCACAGCCCATCACCTGAAGCCGGCCCACTCCTCCCTGGCCAGAAAGTCTGTCTTGAATGGGGCTGGTGGCTGCTGAGCAGGCCCTGGGTGGGAGCCAGACCGGGCAGGTGAATCAGACCTAAGGCTACAGCACAGAGGCGAGCTGAGTGGGCTGTGTGTCCTAGCTGTTAGTTGCCAGTTCTGTTTCTCCAGATTGACCTGGTGTGTCCAGAGTCACCTTGGAGCTGGGTTCTACCCTAAAGCCCTTGATTCAAGCTCCCTACCACTCCATTCCACTATTCTGTGGCTCTGTGACCTTCAGAACTCCCACCATGTAGCAGCCCTCAAGGCTTCCACCCATCCCGGACCCCTCAGATGACTCTACTCTGGAAAGTGGCGCCTGCCCCAGGGTGAGCACTGTAGCGGGTACCGTGCTACCCCCCTTCCCCAGGGAGGGGTACTGTGTGCAGTGACTTCAGCACTTCTCCACCAGAAGTGAGGGTGAACCCGGCTTGCCATCCAGGCTCACTTGTCCCCCAGGATGGGTTCTGAACTGTTGTTCTGCAGGGCCCTGTGGTGCTGTGTTTAGAGGGGCTGTGATTGGTCCACACACTGCCTGGGCTGGGTTTACTAGTGAACAGGAAAGGGCTCAGTCATTTTTTTGGTCAGTCCTGGGTCTTGAACTCAGGGCGACCCTCAAATCAAGTACACAGTGGGCCCTAGCGACGGGGGCTGCTGCCCGCACAGGGGCTGGCTCAGTCCCTCACATACATTCTCTTTGTGCTTCCTCAGTGGAGCACCCTGGCTTTGTGGTGCTGAGGCCAACCCCACATGGAGCCTTGTCACTCCCACATAAAATGGGCATGAAAGAGCAAGTGCTGGGGGGATAGCCGGTGATGCCGTGGCTGGGGCAGCCAGCGTCCATGTGGTACCTGGGTTCAGACGTGCCATGGTGGGTAGGATTCCACACTAAGACAGGAGCCAGGCTTTAGCACAGCGGAGGAGGGACTCACAGAGCAAGGGCGAGCAGGGAGGACAGTCTCCTTCCTGCCACACTCTGCCCAGCAGGGGGGCATCCAAGCGCCCCACAGCCCATGCCCTGTGGGGCAGCGCAGGTATCAGCTTGGACCTGTGGGATGGCCACCAGCTTGTGTCACACAGAACACCTGACTACATTTTATCCAAGTCAAGGCTGTATTTATCTTGACCTGGAAATAATGTAAAGCTAGGCTTCACATTGATGGCTCACACCTATAATCCCTGCTGCTCAGGAGGCTGAGAGCCTTGGACCACAGTTTAAGATAGCCCAAGCAGGAAGTAAACTATGCAAAAGAAGCCAGGAGTGGAGCTGTGCGGCTCAAGTGGTAGACGCCACAGCTTTGAGCAAAAAAGATGGGGGACAGTGCTCAGGCTGAGTTCAAAAATCCCAGGACCAGGGCTGGGAATATGGCCTAGTGGCAAAGTGCTCGCCTCATATAAATGAAGCCCTGGGTTCGATTCCTCAGCACCACACATATAGGAAAAGCAGGAAGTGGCTCAAGTGGTAGAGGGATAGTCTTGGGCAAAAAGAAGCCAGAGACAGTGCTCAGGCCCTGAGTTCAAGCCCCGGGACTGGCAAAAACAAAACAAAAAAATCCTAGGACCAAAAAACAAACAAAAAAGTGACAATAACACAGTGGAGACAGAGCTGAAAATAAGAACAAAGCAGACAAGCCATGCTGAATCAAAAGCTTGGCAAATAAAAGTAGGCATCAGCATGTGGACACCTCAGAAGCTCTGAGAGCAAACTTGAAGGCAGAGCTGAGCCCAGCACTGGAGATAGGCTGCAGACAGATGCCTGATGAGAGCCTTCTAGCAGGAGAGGGAAAAAAAATCAGCTATCAGTCTTTAGACTCTTGGGTGTCTCAAGTTCTTGTCTGGCAGATGCAATTGGAGAACAATGCACGAAGATGACCACAGGAGTCCACAGATTTGTCCTTGTAGTGAGAGCTGGCCAGTCCTGAGGTCCACAATGAGCTGTGGACTGGGGATGATCAGGGCTCAGGCCACAGCCTGTAGGACCAATGCCCTGCACAGGCAGCTTGAGCCCCCACGGGGAGGAGTTGGAAGTCACTCAGCAACTTTCTTCCCTGGGCAGCCAGCTCAGCCCTGGCATAGAAAGGGTGGCTGCTGTTGTTAGCAACTGTGTTTCTTTTTTCTTTTGCCAGTGGGGCTTGAACAGTGGGCCTGAACACTGTCTTTGAGCTCCACTTCTGGATTTTTCTGTGATTAATTGGAGATAGTCTTTCGGACTTCAGGCCCTGGCTGGCTTTGAACCACGATCCTCAGATCTCAACCTCCTGGATAGTTAGGATTACAGGCATGAGCTGCCAGCAGGCTGTGTTTCTTTGTGAACAAGTCACCAAATAATCAGAGGGTTTCTGGAAACTTTTTATAAAGATTACCCAGGTTAAGAATTTAATAGTTTTATATTTATATTAACAGACTATTTACATTTGCTTCTTTTATCATTTAAAAACAAACAAAAAGAAATCCTTTTACACTTCTGCATAATAGAATAAGGCGACCCCCTATTTTTTTTACATTATTATTATTACTTTAATATATATCTGTAACTTTAATTCCAGGTGCCCCGGCCAGGGCTGGGGCTGAGTGGGAGCCTCACAGTGCGCTGGACAGAAGGAAAACTTCTTCCCATAAATAAGACAAGAGAAACCCTGGGGCTCAAAAGGGCTCCGAGGCCATGAGACTGCAAATCCCAAATGAAAGGGTTTTTTGTTGTTCTTTTCAACGTTTGAAGAACACAAAATTAAGAAAAAAAATACAAAACCATTAAAAACACTTCTCACCAGCGGGTAAAAGGTATAAAGTTGAATTTTTCCCTGTGGCCTAATCTCAGAACAAAAGAACCCCAGAAAAGCGTCAAGTCCGGCTCGCGGAGGGCGCGGCTCACCCGGGCTGACTGTGCTTAGTCCTAGGAATTTACATGGGAAACGCGGGCCGCAGGTCCCGTCCCAGCGCTCGGTCCCTCGGTCCCTCGGTCCGGTCCGCGTCCTCGGGCACCAAGTCGGCACTACCGCGCCTCCACCTCCTGCGGGTTGCGCGGCGGCGGCGGGGAGAAGTCGGGCGCCTCTGCGGGCCCCAGCGCCAGCGGCGTGGTCCGGGGACGCGCGGGGCCCCCGGCGGCCACCAGGGGCGGCGGGGCGCCGAGCGCGGCTGCGGCGGCGGGCGGGGTCCGCGCCAGGCCCGCGCCGGGCAGCAGGCGCGGGTAGTGCAGTGCGCCCAGCAGCGCCCCGCCGTCGGGGCCCGGCGGCCGCTCCAGCTCCGGGGCCTCCCGCAGGCGCTCGGGGCTGTAGTCGTGGGGCTCACGATCGCGGTACGGGCGCTCGAAGGGCGTGGGGCCTACGGGGAAGGCGCGGCGCGGCGCCTCCAGGCCGCGGTAGGCCTCCCTCAGCGGCTCCCACGCCAGGCCCAGGCGCTCGCGGCCCAGGCCCAGCGGCGCGGGCGCGGGGTGCAGGCGCTCGGGGGCGCAGGGTGCGGGGTGCAGGCGCTCGGGGGCGCTCTCCTCCTCCTCCCCGCGCTCCTCCTTGACCTTCACATCGCCCCGAGCCCGCTCAGCCGGAGATTCCGGCGGCTTTCCCGGCCCACGGCCCAGGCCCGACAGGCGCAGGCGGTCGCCCAGGGCTGCCTTGCCGCAGGGGGACGGCGGCCGTACGGCCGGCCGGGGCCCGAGCTCCTGGGCTGGGGAGAGGCTCTCCTTGACCCTCGGCTCCATGGGGAGGCCAAGATCGGCTGGGCCGCACAGCAGGAGGCTGCCGAGGGGGTGGCCCGGCATGGAGGGCGAGGCGCGGCTCAGCAGGCGTGTCTTCTCCAGGAGGTCCCTGGGGCAACAGGGCAGAGGTCACTCACTGAGCTCCCCGACCGCAGCCCACCAGGCTCCCTGGGTGCCCAGGGACCCCTAACCCAATGCCCACACACCTAGGTGGCAACAGAAGGCCAGACCAGGCTTCTTTGCAGACATTAAACCTGGCCCATGTCCCAACCGGGCTGCTAACCGACAAACCAGAAGATGGGGCGTGGAGTCCCCACCTGCTCCACCCAGGGGGTTCATGAAGGGTGGCTCCCAGGTACTAGGCGCCTGGGGCCGCAGGAGGAGGAGGGTATGGGGTCCACGTGCCCTCCTGCTCTAGGCTTTCCTCTCCTCCTCAGCTCTTCCCTACCTCCCAGTGTCACCTCCACGAGGAGGCACTCCTCAGACCCCTCAAGCCTCCTTGTCACTCTCAGGGGACACCCCAGGTTCAAGGGCCAGGGTGGAAAGACAGGATGTAGGTAGCACCCACCAGGGGTCTGAGGGTGGTTTTGCATCCTAACTCCTTGTAGCCTCCACCTGGTGGGTGCTTGGGCCCACATGGAACCTGTACCCACCCAGGCGGGCAGCAGGAGTGGGGAAGGACACATGCCGCATAGCCTTTGTAGCTTGTGTCTCCAGGCTTAGAATGGCACTACCATTCTAAGAGCCTCTGGCCCCAGGCAGTCTGCCTCTCTCCCTGGTGGACTCCTATGGGGTACACATGTGCACATCCGTCGTGGTCCTGCACAAAGTCTGGTGGAAGGGAGGCTCCAGGGTGGGTCGAGGGGCTGGCATAGCCCACTCACCGCTCGTGCTCCTCCCTGCCCTTGTCCAGCTCTCGGTCGTGGTTGGTCAAGGCTGGGACGCGCTCTGCATCCATAGGCTTGGGCCATGGGGGCGGTGTGGGGAAGGAAGGTGGTGCGCGGTGCAGCCGGTTCCAGGCCTCATGGGGGCTGGGCAGGCTGTGCAGTGTGGAGCCCTCCTTGGAGGCAAAGATGCTGCCCCCGGGAGCTGGAGTGGTAAGTGGAGACAGAGGGTGGAGAGTGTGAACGTGCGGGCTCCTCCCCTGCTGCTGCTTCTCCGAACCCCAGATCCCACAGGGGCTTCTGGAAACCCCGCCCAAGGGTGCAGCCTGAACAGGAAAGGTGCGGGGAGGATGCGGGAGGACGCAGGGCACCCCAGTCACTCACTTAGCACGTGGCTGCCCAGACCTCCAAAGGCGTGGCTGCCCAGGCTCCCCAGGCCCCCGAAGGTACTCGGTCTACTGAAAGGGTCTGTGGGGAAACAGGGGCTCAGGAGCACGGCCGGGGCTCACTTGACTCCTAGGCCAACAGGGGTGGCCCCAGAGGTTTTTGGCCTGTCAGGAGGCACTGATACCACCAAGGGGCATAAGCTTCCCACCCCCTCCAGTCCTCCAACCCTCCAGCCAGACTGCATGGGCCTTGGTACCCACCTGTCAGGTGACCAGCCGGCAGGAAGCTGCCGTGATGGGCTGAAGGTCCAAATGGGTTGGTAGCCAGATGGGCAGCACCTGAGTGTTGGGTAGCCAGGTTAACAGAACCCCAGGAGATGTACCTGGGACCTCCAGCCTGCAGAGCTAGTCACTGGTGGAGGCAGCCCCAGCTTCCTTTGGGTCCCTCAACCCCCAGTTTCCCACCCTCCACCGCCTATGAAGGTCTAGTGGGTAGGAGTAGAGGTCAGTTTCCTCCCCAGACCTGGAGTCCATGTGACTTTAGTGACAATTATTTGGGATCCTAAGGAGGGGGCGTGCAGCAAGGGTGCTAACTGTGCAAGGCTCCCAAAAGAGCACCAGGATTTGGGGCAGAGATAGAAAGCAAAGGCTCAAGTAGGAATGAGCCAGTAAGGGCCAGTAACCTAAGCTTTTAGCCCATCAGAGCCAGAAAGGATGCTGGCTACTCAAGGCAAGGGTCAGATCTTGGGTCCAGGTCTCGAGTGTGGAACATGTCTGTCTTATCTGTGAGATACACAGGGTCCAGCCCCAAGGGTCACCATGACAACTGTGCTGACCCTGCCAACAACCAATCCTGAGGCGCCCAGAACCAGGTATGGAGAGCAGTCCTGGGGCCACTGCCTGAGGCTGACCAGTGCTGCCGCACGTGGAGGGCACGTGTCCCTCATTTTAGGAGGTGAGGCTCTCACCACTGGCAGCTTCCCACTGCAGAGGTTTAAATCTGCACTGGGCACCCACAGGAATGTGGCCCCACACTTCTCAACTCGTCATGGACACAACCTACCCCAGAGTCACCCACATCCAATGTGTCATCAAACCAGAGCTAGGAGATGAACAGATATACATCAGTGCATGCAGTGAGAATGGCTGAGGATGAGCCCTCTAAACTCCCAACTCAAGTGAGACAAGACCGTAGCAAGAAACAAAGTACAAGGAAGCACAAGGAAGGTGCAGTCAAATCTGTTGCTTTAAAACTTTCAGTGAGGCCAGGCACCAGTGGCTCACGCCTGTAATCCTAGCTACTCAGGAGGCTGAGTTCTGAGGATTGCGGTTCAAAGCCAGCCAGGGCAGGAAAGTCTGTGAGACTCTTATCTCCAATTAACCACCAGAAAACCAGAAGTGGTGCTATGCTTAAGTGGTAGAGTGCTTGCCTTGAGCTGAAGAGCTCAGGAACAGTGTCCAGGGCCAGAGTTCAAGCCTCATGACAAAACAAAGCAAACAAAAAAACCCCAAACTTTCAATGAACAGGCAAAATTGTGGCAAGATAAATGAGGGAAGGGAGGGGGAGGGATATTGTTACTGGGCGCTTGCTTCAGCAGCACATATGCTCAAACAGAGAAGAATGGCAAGGCCCCTCAGGAGGATACACACTCATGAAGCAAAGGGCTACTGGGCCTCTCAGGCTAAGAGGAGAGATGGTCTGTACACTGTGAAAGTTAAGGGGATCAGGGATAAGATCTCTGCATTCTGAGCTTAGTAAGGCTGTGAAGTACAGAAGAGACAACATACAATTCCCTCAAAATCAATATGCACCTCCGCTTTCTAGCAACAATCCATTAAAGACTCATTTCCACTCATACTTTGAGGTTCTTCTCTTCATACACGACTATTTACTTGTGGTACAGGGACTTGAGTGTGTGGACACATCTAGTTTATGGGTAGGAAGACAACAGGAAGGATAAATTCCTCAAGTCTATGTAAATGTTCAACCCAGTCCCCAGTAAGAACTCTGAGATTTTAGTGACCGTAGGAGGCAGGTTCAAATTCTCATGGGAAAACAAAGTGGAACAAGGGACATGGGAGCTAGTGGGGAGGCAGTCTTAGCATGAGATATAGACACAGGGATGGAGGCAAGGCCAATGGCAGAACACTGAGGATGTGTCCTGGGGCTGGAGCCAGGCTGCAGGACATTGGGAATACCTCTGCCCTCCATGGGGTCTGAGCCATTGGGATAGGGCTAAGAGCCAGCAGCCAGCATGCATCAGTCCAGCAAACAGATATGTCTGCCTTCATCCTGTGCACTGTGTATCTGCTTTGGCAGCAGTGAGCCAACTGAGAAGACTGGGCAAGGAAGATGAGGGGACAGAGATGGGCCGGGGCTCTGAGGAGGGACAGGCCTTGGGTTAGGAACCTGCTTGTTGAAGAGGGTTCCTGTAGAAAGGTCAGGTGCAGAGCCTGTGCATAGCAATGTGTGTACAGGTGCACACAGGTCCGAGAGGCCCTTCTCTGGGAGATGTGCACCCAAGCCTGGCCCTGGTCTCTGGGAACATTTGGGGTCAGATTCTGGATTTCAGGAGGTTACCACCACATCCATGGCTGAGGAAACAGTGCCAAACCTGGACTGCATTGTGCTCCCCCAGTGTTCATGCTGGGCATGCCGGACAGGGTGCCTCCAATAAACTCTGGGTACCAAGTCCCTGCAAAGCGCCTCCTGACAGAGAGTCTTCTACACTTCTACCCCCACCACCTCCACCTCCATCCTAGACCTTCCCCTCCCCTCTGCTAACTGCTCTATCACAGTGAGGATGGCACATGTTCCTTTGAGCAGGGTACATTGGGAACTGCTTCCTGTACTCAAAGGAAAGCTATCTTGGGAGGCTGGGCTGGGAGAGGGTCTTACCTGTGCTGGAGAAGAGGGGCCGGGCCAGGTCCTGCGGGTAATGGAACCCCGAGAGCACGCCTGGGGCTGGGGGCCTGCTGGACAGGTCCAGCTTTGCGCCCACCTCCAGCTTGTGAGGGTCCAACTGCATCTGCTGAGGGACAGAGCATGGGCAGGGACTACCTGCGGGGGTCAGCCCACCTTCGGGTAGAGCCGGAGCCCTCATCCAGGGCTCACAGGGGCCTGGGGTGGGGGGCTGAGGGTGGGAAGATGACTCAGTAAGGGATTTTACCTGACTCAAGAAAGCTCAAGTACATGCCAGTGGCTCATGCCTGTAATCCTAGTTACTCATGCTCAGGAGACTGAGATCTGAGGATTGTGGTTTGAAGCCAGCCCGGGCAGAAAAGTCCCCATGATTCTTATCTCCAATTAACCAGTCAAAAACTGGAAGTAGAGCTGTGGCTCAGAGTGGCAGAGCACGAGCCTTGAGCAAAAAGAGCTCAGGGACAGTGCCCAAGCCCCGAGTTCAAGCTTCATGACTGATGACAAAGGAAAAAAAGATTAAAAGCTCAAATGCTACCATAAGAACAAAACAGAAAGTTGTTAATGAGATATTTCACACTCTACTCTTTTAGTGGGCTGTTCAAATGCAGGCATGGACTTGCATATGCTAGGCCACCTCTGTTTTCATTATTTTTAAGTGGGGTCTCATGTTTATGCCTGGGCTGGCCTCATGCTCCTGGCCTTTGCCTCCCAGACAGGATTAGAAGTATGAGCCAACATGCCTTGACCTTTTCCATATATATGAAATCTGATTTTTTTTTTTTTTTTTGGCCAGTCCTAGGCCGTGAACTCAGGGCCTGAGCACTGTCCCTGGCTTCTTTTTGCTCAAGGCTAGCACTCTGCCACTTGAGCCACAGCGCCCCTTCTGGCCATTTTCTGTATATGTGGTGCTGAGGAATCGAACCCAGGGCCTCATGTATAGGAGGCAAGCACTCTTGCCACTAGGCCATATTCCCAGCCCCATGAAATCTGATTTTATTTATAACATGAAGATGTGCTTTACATTTATAATCTTAATTTGGATGTGTTATTTTGTGAAAAGTCTATCTGAATTTAGACTTTGTAAAGTTCAGTTGAAAATGCTTATTTACAGACCTACTGTTCCAAGTAATTAATTTTTTTCAAGGACACAATTATGTTTTCAAAGTTGAATTTATTAGGATTAAATGAAACTGAGATGACCGCTCTCTCAGTAGCACTGGCTCGGGCTGGCGCCTCCTGTGCTCCCTGCAATGTGTTCCAGTATGGGAGGGTGGTGAGGACGTTGGGTGCTCCTTACTAAGTGGGTCAGGCCCCAGGGCTGTGCAGCCTGTTCTCTGGGGCACCACTAGGTCACTTGGGAGATGGCCATGGCCCATTCCCCACTGCTGTCACTGGAAACCTAGTCAGGCAATAGCCTCCCAGCGGCCCTGAGGGAGCACAGCCAGCCCTCTACTCTCCGTCCCCCAGCCTTGCATATGGAGACAGTACCTTGTGACAAGTCCCTTTCCACTGACTTTTCAAAGTGCACTTAGGACATAATGACTTAGGAAACACACCTAGAGATTCAGCGAACCACAGGACCATCGTGATAGCCAGGCTGTGGGTCTCACCAGCCAACCTGGCCTCCTGGAAGGATCCTCTCCACTCCCATTCCAACTGCCTTCCTCAGCAAGACATCTGGGTACACATGTGTGAACACACCAGCTCACTCCTGACCCCTACCATCTCCCAGGCTCCATCCGGGCTGCAGACAGGTAGCTCCACACACTGTCTATTATGGCCTCAAGACGCTGGCTGGAGCCTTGCAACTGCACTCTGGAATGCTCCCAGCTGGCCCCCATGGGGGAGACCTCTAGTGGTGTGCCCACCTGGCCTAGCCTCACCTTCATCTTCTGCTGGTGGTGGTAGATCTGCCAGGCGATCTGCACGTGCACGGCACACCACTTCCCTGGTTTCTACGACAGGACCAGGGTGTGCTCAGAGGGGCCGGCACCTCTTCCCAGCCCTTCTCTTCCCCAGAGTCCTGTCATCACAGGCAACCCAAGGCCAACCAGGAGGGGTCCAGTGCAATTCCCCCACATGAATACGCTTACCCTGATTGCTGTCCGGTACGGGTCAGACACCTGTGATCAACAGAGAGAGTACTGGTTATGTCCAGGCTGGGTAGTGGGACAGGCGCAGGGGTGGGAGGCTCATTCCCTGGGCTGAGGCTGCTGGATGGACTGCATGGGGCAAGGGTAGGTGATGGTGGACACCTACCCCAGGGGCTTTCTGTAGCAGTGTGTGAACAGCACTGGCCCGGCCTGTTACCTCAATGGGGTTTGAAGTCTGAGGAGGCAAGCAGAGAGGGAGAGGGACTGAGTAACTGCTCTGCTGAGGGAGGAGTTAAGTGCCTGGGCCAGGGAACGGGAAATCCCCAGGCTTCCTGGCTCTGGGCTGGGCCCAGAGCTACCCACCAGGGGGTCCTTCATGCTGCCACTTAGGAGTAGCCTGGGTCCCCTCAGAGGACCACTGTATCCTCAGCCCAGAGGCATCTGCAAAGGGATTCCTGGTACTGATGTATGGAGTATGGACTCCCTCACTGTGAGGGCTCAGTCCTCTTCCCTGCAGCCCTGGAGAGGGCTGGAGGGAGATGGGCCCATGTTCTGTGAGGGCGAGGCTGTGGCATTTCTCCTGTCCAGTACCCTGGCTCTTCCACTCCTTCCCTCCAAGGTGAGGCAAGGGCACCATGCCATCCGGCCATATTCTCAGGCACATTCTTCCAGGCCCCTGCCTGGCAGAGCCACTCACATCCATGCCCCATTATGGGCTGGTGCTGCTTTCCCTAGCCCTTCCTCCCACTTGAACCCCCGCCCTGGACCCCCAGCAGCTGTACCTTGGGCTGAAAAGCACCCTGCAGGGACCCAAAGGGGCCAGAGTGTGCAAGCAGGGCAGGCAGCCCTGGGCCAGTGGGAGGGAAGGGCGGGAAGAGCTGCAAGAAAGAGAGAGCATTCTGGGCGGTGGGCTCCTGGCCTGTGGAGGCCCCCGTACCCCGCTCGGCACCTAGGAGGTGGCACAGCCAAGGCACAACCCCCCTACCCTTCACAGGGCCCAAGCACACAGGACTACTCACACTGGAATGTCGGAAGTAGGGGTTGTCCAGCTTGGGTGAGAACTTATCAAACTGCAAGGGAAAAAAGAAGAGGTGAGACTTCAAGTGCCTGCCTTCCACCCTACACGGGCCCCTCACCCACCCACTCGCAGCAGCCTAGACGGTCGCTGTGCCTTCCAAAGTGGGCAGCTTATGTCCAGCTGTCCCCAGGCTCCTTGAGTATTGGCCCCTAGCTCTGAGTTACACCTGGGGGTGGGTGGGGGGCTTCCTCTCCATGGCCCCTGCTGCCAGGCAGCCTTGATGGACCCAGCTGAGGTCCCAGGAGAGGGCAGTTGAGATCATGGGTGGCAGAAGGGCCTAGAGCCCTGGCTGGGAACAAGCTATGGGATGCACCCAGGCTGCCGACAGAGGATATGGCCCCACCCAGCAGCTGCTCAGAGGTGGGGGTGAACCCCTGGCATAGGAGGGGGGTCCGAGCCCGGTTTGTGTGGCCTCCAGACTTGGGTGTCCTGCTGCAAATACATGTTGGGGACGCAGCATGGGGGCAGCTGGCCCACCCCTGTGGAGATGGGGCATCTGTCCAAGCGCAGGGCAGTTCCTATGGTCTGGCCCTCAGGCTGGAGGGCCTGGACACAAACCCACAGAGGGGGAGGCCACACCCCCACCTCCTGTGTGTGTGCCAGTGTGTGTCTGCGTGTGCCTGCTGCATGTCCCACCCCGCCCCCCGCTGGCACACGAGCCTACGCACCGGCGGGGGTGCGGCGGGCGGCATGAGCGGCGTCGGGGGCAGCCCCGGGAAAGGGGCGAATGTGTGTTGGTGCTGGTGTGTGTGCTGGTGTGTGTGTTGGTGTGTGTGCTGGTGCTGGTGGAACTCGGCCCGCAGCAGAGCCCCCGGGCCCAGGGAGGCGCCAGGCCGCTCCGCGCTCTGCACCAGAAACCGCGTGTTCAGCTCTTGCCTGAGCAGCTCGTGATCTACAAGAGAAAAAGAGAGAGAGACAGAGAGGCACGTTGGCCGCGGGCTCCCGGCGGGGCGAGGCAGATAGTCACCTGGCACTCCCGGATTCGGCAGGCCAAGCCGTGGTGGCCGCTTGCTACGTGCGGGCCCAAGGGTGGAGGTAAGAGAGGAGCCTGTGACCAAGTACCAATCAGAATCCCCGAATGAGGCTGGCAATACATGATTGGCTGGTTGAATGAGATCAACAGGCTGGCATCTAGAGGCAAGAGAGAAGTTGGTGAGCCCTGTCCCTGGGTCCCTCTGCTTCCATGGGAGGGCTCTGGAGTGGAGTAGTATGCCCCAGAGTCCCTGTCACAGGCAGCATAGCTAGGCAGGCTGATTCTGGGGGCTAAGGGAGAAATCGCTCAGGCCTAGTCTGAGCCCAGTGGGCATTACCCTGGGATATAGGGCCCTCTCTGCCGGTGTCCTCCAGTCACAGAACTTGGCCCCCAGAGGGAAGGAGGAGCAGAAACCCTGCAGTTTGCCCCATCAGAGGTGAAGTAGGGCAGGAGGGAGGGTCAGCTGCATAGTTAAGGGCTGCCTGCTGTCTACATGTGCCTGGGACCCATGGTCCACTGGAAGCACTGAAGAGGAGCAGTCTTCTGTGGCCCCGGCAACTACTGACTGGGGTGGAGGGTGGGCTGGGCCAGTGGGCCCGGCTAAGGGCCTCCCAGGGGCTCGTCTCCCTGCCCCAGGGGGAGGTCACTACTCAGAGTCTATTCCTGGTTCTGACACCTACCGGCCGGGTGTCCTGGGATGACCAGGCTGCTGGTGGGAGGCGCTGGGGGTGGGGGCAGTGCTGGGGGGGCGGCGAACATGGCCGCTGCGTGGTGCTGGTGCTGCACCTGGGACCGGAGCGCCAGGTGTGAGGTAGAGAGGTGGGGGCCTGGCCCGAGAGGCGACAGTGACACGTGCTTTGCCAGGCCCAGGGGGGCACCGTTGCCTGTGCTGCTGCTCCTGCTGCAAGACACAGGGCTCAAGTTGTCTAACTGGCCCCCAGCCCCAGGATCCCTCAAGGCCTTCCCTTTCCCTCCACCACAGTGCTGCAGGCCTCTTCCCAAGTCCCATGGCCCTGTCTGCCCCCACCCAAGGCCACATAGCCTCTCCCCACCCAATGACCCTGTCCTCTTCCCAGGACCAGGCCTTCTCCCCACCTGAGGCTGTGCAAATGGAGGCCGTTGGGCACCACCTGGCTGGGACCGGAGAAGGCGCCCAGGGAAGGAGGCACGTGTGTTGGGAGTGAGCCACAGGGCTGCGGGGCTGTGGACTGGGGCTGAAGACTGTGCTGGGGCACCACTGGTGCCTCCCTCTTCACCAGGGGGCTGGCCTGGGCAGTGGGCAGGGGCCCCAAGGGTGCAGCAGCCACCAGGAAGGAATCTGTGCTGAGCTCCCGGCTTCGCTCCAGGCCGGACACTTTGGGCACTGCTCCCACCTTGGCCTCAGACTTCTCACCCCTTACTGGACCTGCAGAAAGAGGGCAAAGGTGAAGCAGGTATGTTCTGGGGTTGGGCTCAGCTGCCCAACGCCATCTGAAACACCCTGAATATCCAAGTCCCACCAATACTCTTGACAGCCTACCGGGAGTTCCTTCCCCAGAGGCCTTGTATTTTATGTAAGGTTGCACAGCCAAGGACTCCAGGGACAGTTCTAGGCCCCACATTACAGATATGATTAAAGTACTTCAGTGACTGGTACCTGCCTGCCCTCAGCTCATCTCCTTGGCTTCTAAGCCCCTACCTTCTCTTTCTAGAAGCCTCCAGGTGGTTAAGAGAAGCTGTTCCCTTCCATTATTCCTGCTCTCCTTTCTCCTGCCTACTGCAGCACACCCCTCCCCCCGGCCCCCCAAGTTTCCTGCTGCTCCATCTCTGCCTTCTTGCCTTCTACCTTAGAGCCTGAGACCAGGAGCTGAGCTGGGGGATATACTCACCTTTGTCAGCTACTGGGGCAAAGAGCTTCTCAGAGCCCACTGATGCCTGGGAAGAGAAAAGAGGTGGGGCTGGGGGTGACCAGTACCCACAACCCAAATGTGGTGGCTGGGTGGTCTCTTGCACATGTTAAGACCCCAAGAGGCCTCCTGCATGCTCCCCGACGGAGTGCAGGCTCAGGTCTGGGGCACATATCTTCACCAAGGTGGCAGATGGCTCTTCTCTGCTCAGAGCAATGACCTTCCTCAAGTGTGAAGACTTTTGGAGGGTACAATCTTGAGTTCAGAATGCCACCATCCCAGCAAGCAGCCCACATGGGTGCTCATGGGCACAGGTGGGCTTTGCTTAGCCTTAACCCTGGCAGGCTAGGGGCACAAAAGGAAAAGGAGACTTTGCATGCATCTATTGACCTGACCAGGACATGACATGGCAAGTTAGCAAGGGTCAAAGAGCCACCTAATAGGTAAAAGAGATACCCATCCACTCGGTGGCACATTATTCTCTATCCTGGACCAGCTAAGGTCCCAGCTGGTCTCATGACCAGCACTGTACTGAGATGGCCTGGTATACAGATATGCGCGCTCTCAGGGGTGTGGACCTCTACCACATTCCATAGGGTCTTCCATGGCTGCTGCTCTTCTCCATCTCTCTTAGAGGACCCCGTCCCCCCATGCGGGCAAGGCTCTGCTCTTCTCCATTTGTCCTTGAGGACCCCCCACCCCTCTGTGGGCAAGGCTCTGCAAGCAGAGTGCCCATTGCAGTGCAGGTGGCTGGTGAGGATATAGGGGTGAGGTGAGTGAGGGCCCAGAGCTCTGGAGGACTTGGCATTTTTAGAGAATGACCTAATCATCTTTCTTCCTGCTGAACAGCTTGAGTTTTGGACTGAATGTGTCCCTTAATATCTATGTTAAAACCTAGTCTCTAAAGTGATGATTCTGCAAGGGGATGGAGCCTAGGTGAATGGGCTCAGTGCCCTTGAACAGAAGCCCCACAGCTGGCTGCTCCATTACACTCTCTGAACCAGGAAGCAGTGCACACAGGCACACCTGGTTCAGTTTGGGTGTCTCTACAAACAGGGAGAAACAAACCTCTGCTGTATGCTGGGCCCCGGCCTGTGGGTATTTGGCTATGATAGCCTGAGTAGACCAAGACAATAAAAATCCACAATGCCATATAATACACTCACTAAAGCATACACACAATTCCTAGGAGCTGGGACACTCACAAAGCAGCAGTCTATCACCATAAAAAGTAAGAACCTTTTCATCACTCCCCAAACAGACCCTAAACTAGGTGCACACTTAGAAGGAAGAGACAAGAAGATGGAGTTCAAGGCCAGCCTGGGCTACAAAGTAATATTCTGACACACTGAGACACACACACACAACACTTATACACGCTTTCTAGATTTTACACTTGACCCTGTTGTTTCCCTTGGCCACAGTCCGGGACTGTCTCTGCCTTTCCTGTTGTCCTGTAGCCTGGGGCCTGTTTGACTATCTTCTTCTACTGAGTAGAAACTACAAGGTCTACTCCATTGCTCCATGCCTCCTATATAGATCTCCAGGATGCTTGGAGAGAAGACAGCACACAGTGCCTGTAGGTAGATGTGCACATGGGTACATGCTTAAGAGACACATATATAACAAAAGCACAGTCACGTACATATGTACATGTGTGGTCATGTGTGTATGTTCACATACACGGGAGTGCACAATTCTGTGTGCATCTGTGTGTGTGTCAATAAAGCCTGGGGAGTGCTGGCGGAAACACATGAGCTGGAGGGAGCAGTCCACCTGGAAGAAGGACGTGGTGAGGACTGATAAGCCCGAAAGAGATGTAGCTCCCATTCTCTTATTCTGAGTCTAAGTTTTACAAAGGAGAATGAATTCAGTTATTATTTATATAGCTATAATACAGTAATAACAAAAGTAACAAACAGCCTTGGCAAGGGGGGAGCACAAGCTGAGTGCTGATGCAAGGCCTGGGGGATCTGGAGGCTCAGAAGAATGGCCTCTCCTCCACCCTCTACTGCACTCCAACTTGCCCCAGCCAGACAGTGTTGGAATGCACAAGTGATCCAGCCCTGTGCAGACAGTTTTCCACGAATCCTCCACATGGCCCAGCTCAGAGGGGCCTGAGCTGCATGGGGCCTGGCACAGGGCTTCCCTGGAGCTGGGCCAGAGCACAACAGTCCATGGAGTGAGGATGCCCCTGTGCCTTTCAACAGGTTAAGGACGAAAGAAGTGCTAAGGCACACATTGGGCCCTGATCAGCATCGCCTGGAGGAGCTATGGACACACAGCAGGGGTGAGCAAACCCCACCAAAAAGATGGTGAGGTACCACCTGTGAGGAGCCCCACGACACTCCAATGAGAATGAAGGGTAGCCATAGGGGGCTAGGTACAGCCAATTACAGCCTGGAAAAGCAACAAAAAGGTGTGGTGCACAGGCAAGATCTTAATTAGACTGAGCACAACAAGGTGTGGTGGCGCACACCTATAATTCCGGCACTGAAGCTGAGACAGGAGGATCTTGAGTTCAAGGCCATTTGGGGCCATAAAGTGAGTCCTGAGTCAGCCTGAGCAATAGGATAAGACCCTATCTCAGTAAAATAAAACAGGCTCTGCTGGGGAGGGGGAGAGGTGGGGAACAGGATTGAGGACGAAAATTGTTCATGTAGTTTAGTTTCATATGTAAAATTAAAAGAACAAAGCCAGGCATTGCTGTCTCGTACCTGTAATCCTCGCTACTCAGGAGGCTGAAGTCTGAGGATCACAGTTTGAAGCCAGCCTGGGCAGGAAAGTCCGAGAGACTCTTATTTCCAATAAACCAGAGAGCTAGCCTTGGGCACAAAGAGGCCCAGGGACACCATCCAGGCCCTGAGTTCAAGCTCCAGCACAGGCTAAATAATAAATAAATAAGTGAAGGAAATAGTTTTTAAGAAGGAGAAGTGTATTCATAATAGCCAAGATATACAAACAGCCTAGATGCCCCCAAATAGATGAGTGGATGAAAAAAAATGTGGTACCTATATACAGTGGAATTCTACACCGCCTTTAGAAAGAATAAAATAATGTCACTTGCAGGGAAATGGAGGAACTAGAACAAACCATTGTAAGTGAAGTAAGACAAGATCAGAGAGAGACAAACGGCATATGGGATTCTAGATACTCACATACAGTGAGACCAAAAGAGGATATTCTTAGGAGAGAAACACAAAGGTACAATGCCTAAGTGTCCCTTCATATTTATATAAAATAATATACATATTGAAACAAACTCCCAAGATATGGAAAGAAAAGACTTTTTCTTTCTGTTTTAGTTTTTGATGATCTGGGCTTCTTTATCATATATACAGTGTATTCACATGTATAGCTTTTGGGGGGGACGGGACGGGATGAAGCTCACTGGATATGGGCAAGAATGAACTGTACAACTCATGGGTGGAGATGGGAGGTGAGAATGAAGGAACAGATGACACTGTATGAAAGGAAATACACTCATGACTCATGTAAATGTACATCACCCCTATAATAACAATAAAGTAAATTTTTAAAGGGGGGGGTGGGCATCAGTGGCTCACGCCTGTAATCCTAGTTACTCAGGAGACTGAGATCTAAGAATTGCAGCTTGAAGCCAGCCTGGAAAGAAAAGTCCCCATGAGACTCTTGTCTCCAATTAAGCATTCAAAAACTGGAAGGGGTGATGTGACTCAAAGTGGCAAAGAGCTACCCTTGAGCAAAAGAGATCAGGGACAGAGCCCAGGCCCTGAATTCAAACCCCACAACCAATTTTTAAAAAGGGGGAGGGGTGGGATAAAGAGAAAGTGATAGAGGGGATGAGGTTGATTTTGATACATTATTTACATGTGTGGAAATGTCACAAAACACCCTCCCCCATACAACTAATGTATATTAGTTTTTTGTTTTTTTGTTTTTAATGCCAGACCCAGGTAGAGGCAGGAAGTCAGTGTGGGTTGGGGAATTGCATTCATAGGAGGCTAAGACTATGCTTGGCAAAACCAGAACGCTAGCTACATTCCTGCTTCATCTCCCGTGTCAAATAATCCCAGACAGATATGTGGCAGTGTGACATCACACACTACAAGTGTGCATTTTGCCACCCTGTTTTCTCCATCCATACTCTAAGATCCTGTGTCACAGTAAAGAGGCAACAGTTTCAGACCCATAACCTCACAGAAGCAGAGCCTGCAAGTCCATCATGCAGCTTGCCTGCCCATACCCTGTGTTATATAGAGGCACAGGACACAGGAGCTGCCTCTGGAGACTTGGTTATGAACTCAGATAAGCAAGGATCCATCTCCTACTTTCACTGGTGAGGTTAAAAGCACTAGAAAGCCGGGCACTGGTGGCTCACACCTGTAATTCTAGCTACTCAGGAGGCTGAGAACTGAGGATCATGGTTCAAAGCCAGCCCAGGCAGGAAAGTCCATGAGACTCTTATCTTCAGTTAACAAGCAGAAAACCGGAAGTGGTGCTGTGGCTCAAGTGGTAGAGCAATAGCCTTGAGCTGAAGAGCTCAGTGAGAGCACCCAGGCCCAAACAAAGTTCAAGCCCCATGACCACCACCACCAACAACAATAAAAGTATCAGAAAACAGATACTGGGAAGGAGGCCACAATGGCTCCCTCTTAGGACAGGTGCTTACTACATGTTGAATGACTTACTGTGGCTTTGGCTTTGGGGCAGAATTGTATATGGCTTGTGTTCCTCATTCCTCACTTCACTCTTTGAGGAGAGGCATGGCAGAGGGGTTTGCAGCCAACCTCCAGCTATAATCTGAAGTGGATCTCAGCTACTGGGAGGGAAGAGTTGTTATAGGGAGGGGACTCCCCCTTCAGATGAGGTGCAGCACATGCCTCAGCCCTCTCCAGTGGTCTCCACTGTTGATCCCCAGATCACCCACATACTGACAGCACCCTGCCCAGAGTGACGCTCCTGCTTCCTTCATACCATCCTGTGGCAGAGACCCTTCCCTCCATTAGCTCTAACTCTCTCCTTTACCTGGGAGTAGGGGAGAGGAGGCAGAGCCCAGGGCCCCAAAGTCTCGGATGGCTTACCCTCCTGCTCCAAGCAGGGCTCAGAATCAAAATCAAGGAGAACCAATGAATCGATCAGCAGGAAAAGGGTCTGCTGGGCAGGCCAGGAGAGGTTACTGTCCTCTGCCACCGCTACCTGATAATGGGATACTGGGTTCTTGGAGAGGGCAAGTGTCTTGGGAAGCATGTACTATCTTCTACTTTTCCCTCTGGCCATATCCATGGCATACTAACACTCCTCAGGGCAGTGATGGGAACCAGCACAGGGGCAGGCCTGCCCACAGACTGTCTGTGTGCCAGGGCTCCCCAAGCCTGAGCTGCCTGGACCCTCCTCATGTAGGTGACTAGTGTCACTCCAGTCCCCAGAGAACAACTTTAGCTCTTACAAAACTCCCTACAACAGCCGACTGCATCGGTACAAGCTACCCCTAAATGAGAACATTCCAAGCTCTTCTCCTTACCTCAGCCCACAGCCTGAATTTCTCTAGAACTGCCAAGGTTTTATAACCTGAGACCCCAGATCCAGGGCAGTACCTACCAGTCTCTCTCAGTATCTTATTCCATATCATCCAGGCCTCATCCCCACCCCAGAGACTTTCCTGGATCCTGATCTGAGAGGCCCCACTCCTTTGATCATCTTTGTCATTAGGCTGCCTGAGTATCAGTCCTGAGAGGGCTAGGCATATTTGCCCCTGCCAAGGGGTAGGAGACGGCAGCCATAATCTCTAACAAGGCTGCAGCAGCTGACAGTCCTCAGGGCCGCTGGCATATGTCGACTGCACAGAAGCCTCTGAAGGTCCCAGAGAATGAGAGTTCCACATCACAGGTTCTACACAACTGAAGTCAACAAGGGAACATGGTTGCATACTAGCCAGAAAGGAGGGGGCTACTGAGGCCTCTCAGTAGGCAAAAGACCAGCCCACTGGACCTGGGATTTGACAGTCAGACAGCCACACAAAAGGCAGTCTCAAAAGCACAGGATGCATGCTTGGCCCCTTGGGTAACCAGCAGCAGTAAGGGGTCTGAGGAGGAGGGTCTGAGTTCCCAGCCCAGTTTGAGGCCTTTGTTCAGCTGCCTCTAACAAGTACCAGCAGTGTGCCTGGTGCTCCAGAGCAGACTAGCTTCCACCACACCTGGGGCAGAGGGGAGTCAGGGAAGATATGCATTCTTGTGGGTTCAGCTCAACTTTCCAGACTGGAACACTGGCCTCTTGGGACCCAAAGATGGAGCCCTGAATTCCAAGAAGCCAAGGAGAGGGCATGAAAGCAGATGTGAGAGCAGGGAGAGATACATCCTCCCCATCACAGGGCAGGGCCTGGAAAAGCCTGCTCTGCCCACCCCGTTGTTGACTCATTGTCACGACCATCATCAGGCAAGTTTGCTCAGGGAAGGCAGTGGGTGGTACAGGGATCCTGGTCCCTGCAAGGGTCAAGAGCACTGATCTACCCAGCTTTCACCAGCGAAGGCCTAGACATCTGGCCAGCTGTGGTCATTCCTGTCCAGAAGGCCCTGAACAGGAAGGGTCTCTAGGAAGGGGTGGCAGCCACAGAAATCTCTTCTGGTGCTGGCCATGGGGATTCCTTGGCACCCTCCTACCAGGACTACAGCGCTAGGCGGCTGACCCAAAGGGAGCCACCAGAGGGACTGCCAGACTTGTGCTAATAACTTCCTGGGCTTTATTTCCAGCACAAGCAGGAAGTCCTCAGACTGCAGCCTGTGGGTCCCAGGGGGTGGGGAAGGTGTAAACCCCTAGAGGTACACAATCTAGCAGTTGGAGGTCACAGCTAGCTTTGTTGCTAGGACCGGGCTGCCTTGACCCAGACACATGTTGGTTTCTGCCAACCGCGCTGCGCAGCGCCCCGCCCCGCCCCAGACAAAGAATCCTACAGGGGCAGGTGAGAGGCACCCGGCGGCCGACTCTGCAGGGGCCCAGACAAAGACGCGGGCCTCAGCGTCCAGGCCGGGCTCCAGTCCCACCTCGCTGCCCCAGCCGCTCCTGCCACGTGCGCGCCGCGGGCGGTCGATGGAGGGGGGAGTGGGGGGGTGGGAAGGCGAACACCGGGACTCTGCCAGTCCTGGCTGGGCGGGACGCCAGGGCCCCGCCTCTGGGGGGGCCTGGCTCTCCCGTCCCGTCCCCGTCCGCTCCAGGAGGGGGGAGGGTCTCCTAACCCCGTCCCGGTCCCATTCTCATCCCTCTCCAGGAGGGATGTCTCCCGACCCCGTCCCCTCCCCATCCTTGTTCCTGTGCTGGAGGGGGGACGGGCTCCCCCTCCCGTCCCTATCCCCATCCTGTTCCGGGGGTGGGAAGCCGGGCTCTCCTGTCCCCGACACCATCCTTGTCCCTCTCCCGGAGGGGGGGGCGGGTTGCCCCCGTCCCTATCCCCATCTTACTCCGGGGGTGGGGAGTCGGGCTCTCCCGCTCCCGCTCCCCGTGTTCTTCCCGCTGGGGGGGGGGGGGAGGCGGGCTCTCCCCTCCCCGTCCCGCTGCTGCGGGCACTGAGTTCTCCCCATCTCCGTCTCCATCCCGCTCCGGGTGGGGGAGCCGGGCTCTCCCGTCCCCGCCCCGCTTAGCTCTCTCTGGAGCCCGCGGCGAGCACTGACCTGAGGGCGCCCGGGTCCCGCGCGCGGCGGGCAATCGCCCGGTCTCCGGCTGCAATCCGAGGCCCCACACGGGCGCGGGCGGTGGGGCGGCCCGGCCCAGCCCCGAGAACCAGCGGCTCCCGCGAGCCCTCTCAGCGGGAGCCCGGGCTGGGGCGCGCGCGTTCCTGCGCCGGCTCTCCGCGCCGCGGGGACTCTGGGCGCTGCGGGCCCCGGCGCCGTCGGGCGGGCAGGCTGGCGGGAGCGGCGGCCACCGCGGCGGGCGCTCGGCGGGACGGGCGGGGCGCCGCGGAGAGCGGGCGGGCGGGCGGGGCGCGGCGGGGGCGGGGCGCGGGCAGGCCCGACTAATCCAGCCCCGAGGCGCGGATCTGCCCGGGTCGCCACCGTCCAGTCTGACCGTGGCCCGTCCAAGTCCAGCGTGCAGCACCCGTGGGCCTGACTCAGTGGTCCTCACAAGGTTAAGTAGCAGACAACCTCTATCCCGCTTACAAAGGGGGGAACTGAGTCAGAGAAGCGACCTAAACTGCCCAGGTCGAGGAGCTGGGGCGTGAGGAGCTGGCAGGACGCCCATCGGTCTCCAAACTTTCTGTTCGTGAAACCAAATGCAAAGGCAGAGGCAGCTACTACCAACTGCCGCAGCTGAGCCCTGGGGTAGCGGCCCATGGCGACTCTACACGAAGCACATGTCTTTCCTCTGTGGAGCTGAATTCCCATCCAGGTGAACCAAGTCACCCAATGGCCTAGTGTGAGCCACACAACACTGGACACACAAGCAGGCCCCTCTATCACAGTGAAAACTTGCAACTCCCATCACACAGGTTCTAGGAAGAAAATCACTCCACAAAGTTGGATGGATAGGGTGTAGCCCAAGACCATCCCCTCTTCAGGACTACTGGGAGCTGCCTGGAGACCAGCTTGGTCGCAATCCTGAGACTCTGGGAGGTTTCAAGGCTTCAAGGAGCCCACTTCTAAGCTGAGTGTCCATACTGTGGGGACTCAGCCATTCGAAGGACCATGGGAACCCAGCACAGTTAAAAGCAGACCTTGAATGGCACCACTGGCTCACAGCTGTAATCCTAGCTAATCAGAGGCTCAGATCTAAGGATCACTGTTCTAAGACAGTCCAGGCAGAAAAATTAGTGAGATTCATCTCCCAAAAGCCAGAAATGGAGCTGTGGCTCAAGTGGTAAAGCACTAGTGTTAATCATGAAAGTGCAGGAATAGTGTCTGGGCCCTGAGTTTAAACCCAGGATCAACACACACACACACACACACACACACACACACACACACACACACACACACAGCAGTACTCTTTTTCAAAGGCCAGAGAATATGCAGGAGCATAGCTACACATTTGTAAATTGCAATGGTACAGAAGACATGGCAATTAAGGATCTTAAACCATTCCATTCTGCTTATTTAACAAATATGTGTAAAATATTACCAAAGACAAAACCAAAGCCATCTCACAAATCCTGCTGTTTCCTCCCATGTAGCAAATATTGATCTTTGCCATTAAGTCATGGAGCCTTCCTAGCCACCACAATTCACAAACAAGGAAAGGCTTACAGGGAAGGGGTGGGAGAGAGGATGCACCTAACCTAAACTGCTTTTGCTGGTGTGGACATAGATTGGGTCATGCACAGTTCTGAGACTGAATTCTGTGCTCATTGAGTAGTAGACATTTCAGGCTCCTAGGAAAGTGTATTGAGTGGCTTCTGCTATAGATGATAGACCAGACATACAGCCCAGCAACCGGAGGGCACAGCTAAGCTTTCTTGCCTTCTTTCCACTTTAGTGGGGCAGGGGAAGTATACATTAGTCCTGGCAGTAAACTAGGTTCTAGGAGCCAGTAAGATGAACCAGAAAGTGAGTGGCTGCTGCAGAGAGATTTGGGTCCATTGAAGACCTCAATCTGACAGGTACTAATCTCCAGGACAAGTCTCATGTGTGTCTATCTGACCATGGTCCAGGTTTTAGCATGTCTGTCTGTCTGTCTGTCTCTCTCTCTCTGGAAACTCCTCTACCCACACACCCAAACCACAGGAGAATCGAGAATCCTGCTGTAACAAACACAGTTTTCATTTCCTGCCACTCCTGAGACCACTTCAGGCACCGAGTCAAGGGGATTCATCAAAAGGGCTAGAACACAGGGTCAGGGCACCACCTGAGCCCTATTCACAGCCCCTAACCTGGTGTCAGGAAAATTAGACTCAGAACCTAGGACAAGCCCGTCTTTAATTTTGTTTAGGAAGGAAAGTAGCTGTGATATGAGAGATTTAATGAGGTTAGAAATCGGGAAGGAAGTGGAGTGGGAATAGATTATCAAGAGAAATAAAGGCAGCCGCCAGAGCACAGAGATATTAAATATCAGGCTTCCAAACCAAATATATATAATCTACTTAGGGACTTAATGGTGGTGTTCAGAGGCACATTTATCCACAGCCTATGGTTCAACAACTGACATTATAACTGCATCTGTCATCATTCTGTGCTGTGAATGGGAGGTGCCATCACTGTGGGTTCCCAAATGAGCCTCACCTGGAACTAGGGATGCTGGGAGCACATGGCATCCTCTTAGCTATATCGCTTTCATGGCCCTGACGTGCTCCAATCTCACCGTGGCCATAGCTAGTAACTAGGTGTCCTTAATGTCCAGTGATTATATTATTGCCATCACCAGAAGCAAGGCCCACTTCCTCCAGGCTGCCACTTAGCAGATGAGCCACCAGAAAGGGATGCAGAAGCCTCGTGACAAGTAACTGAAGTGTGGCCATGGGATGCTAATGCCTCTCCTGAGACTTGGTCCTGCGGACTCCCTGTCTAACACACAATCTGTCAGACAACAGCCAAGCTAGAACTGTAGTTCTACCTAGAAGTCCCAGAGATGTGGACCTCTGAGCTGGTGGGAGGGCAGGAAATGCTCACTCCCAACAATGTCCACAGTGCGGACAGAGGAACGAGGCCATGCCACTTAGAAGCACTCACAGAGCCAGCTGGAACTCCAGTGCCACTCAGCACTCCACAGCCATGCCCCCACCCCACTTACAGACCAGAAAACACACCTTAAGGGCAGAGCACTTAGAGGAGTGTGTATACCATGCACAACTCAAGGTGCCTGTATAGGGCAGGAGGATCCTGAGCACAGGAGAACCCAAGGGAGAAGAGCAGCCAGGTGCTGGCATCCAGCTCACCCTAATGAATTTTTTTTTAGTTTTTATTTATTTTTTTCTTATTTATTGTCAAAGTGATATACAGAGATGTTACAGTTTCATACGTTAGGCCTTGTCCCTAATGATTTTTGATACCACCTCCTGCTAGCACTTGTCATTCCTCAACCGGTGAGGGCTGCACTTGAGTGTTATGTGGCCTTGGGTGGGACAATTAAATTCTCTGGGCCCAAGTTTCTGGCTACAGCACAGAGTAAAAATCAGCTCCTATCATATATCATCCATGTGCTGAGGTCAACAGGGCCGGAGTCCCTCTTATGATGCCCTTACTCCATGCTCTAATCTGAGGGAAGTTCCTGGGGTCTTTTGCTACCTATACACCAACCCAGCTTTCTCTGCTGGGCCCTAGCTGCTGTTTCTAGCCTGTGCACAGCTGGGCCCACCAAAGCACTTCTTACTTGCCTGGTCTCTGTGTCCATTAGGGCCATGAGGGCTGAGATAGGTTACACACAAAGTCCCGAGGATACCCCCTGGGACTCAAGGATTCAGGCAGTAGGAAAGAAAGGGCCCTCTCTCCAATAAACCCCCTGGACCACCTGAGGCGGGGGTTTGTTGGCCTGGCTCTGGATTCCTTGGCCTTCCCTATCTCCTCCTCCACTCCCCCATCACTTCTTCCTCTGGGCTTCTGGGCTCCCAAGGGGACCTTCTGTCCCTCAGATGCCTCTCCTGCCAGTGAGGCTGTCACCTTGGAGGTGTCAGTCATCTAGGAAGTGCTTGCAGTGGTCATTGTTGTTCTGTAGCCCTACCTGTCTGGTTGGGAGCTGGACCTTCGGGAGCACACTGTGCTGTGCTGTGCACATGGAGACATAAGTGGCTTCCTGCAGTGGGCTGCTTCCTGAAAGACAAGCTCCTCACAGAGCAGCTGCCACTAGGGGCTATTCCCTGGGACCACAGTGTCCAGTGGGTACCCCAGACCCTAGAAGAATTGCTAGAGGAATAAAGCCTACACTACAGGGGCCTTTGCCCTAGCTACTGAGCCCACCTGTCCATCTGTGTCTGCACATCTGGCAGTGCCTGTCTTGTAGCTGGAAAGAACAAAGCGGGACTGGTGAGTCCTGCTTAAGAGTTGAGAAGACAGATTCAGAGAGGACCCCAATCAGACACAGAGCTCCCCCTGGGGAGTTGGGAGGAAGGAGGGATATATTGCTCAGCTAGTCTACCACAACATAGCCATCAGTGACTTGACCAGAGGTCAAGTGCCTATGTCTATTATCAATGTCCTAGCCTCTGTCCAGGCCACAGGCACCACTCTGATCCAGTTCTACAGACAGAAGACTGATGTACCCACGGGTCTGCTATCCTCAGGAGGAGGTCTTCTTGGGAGCCTTTCAAGCCTAAGAGCAGGTTCATCACCTGGTGGGTGTTTGCAGATGGGCTGCAGACAGACATTTTGGAGGCTGGCCAGACAGCACCTGGCTGGGGCCACTCAGGCCGAGGGCCCAACAGGCTTACTAATGAGCTCCATAGAATTTTTTTTACCCATATTTTCCCAATAAAAGAGCAGTTAGACACCAACCACTGCCTCACAGAGATGCCATCTGGCCACCCTGCTTCTGAGTCTGCTGGCACTGCTCCCTGTTTCCTTCCAGTCACTATGGTAGAAGGCAGGGCCCAGTGGTGGGACTATGAGAAGGGTAGGTGGAGCCCATGGCACTGGGCTAGATGATGGGGTGATCTGCTGGGCAGGTGCAGGGAAGTGGTTTCCTATCGGTATTTCTATTTGAAGGCCTCAAAGTATCTGTATAATGGCCAAAGCAGAACCTAGAAGGTCCTCAGGGTGGGGTGGCTTGGAAGGTACAGGCAGCCTTGACCCTGAGCTAAGACTGTCAGCCTTGGGGGGAATGATGACCTGTGAACCCAGTAGAGCCATCTGCCCTGCCTCTAGGCCTCTAGTTCCACCTCACATCCCAGGGCTGTCCCTGTGCCCAGCTTGTCCATGCAAAGGCCCCTGCACACTTGACCTGTTCTTCCTGTAGCTTTTCTGTCTTCTGCCCAACTGCAGGTCCAGACACTTCATCACCAAGGCCCTGTCCACTGTTAGCTGCTTTTAGGCCACTGTGTGCCAAGGAATATAAGAAATCAGCTGGGTAACCTGCATGTAAAGTATGAGTTCCCCAGTCATGGGGAGCTTCCAAGGTCCCTATGAACTCAAGCTGCTCAGGATGTCCTTACCTGTCCTGTACCTGAGGGCTCTTTTCCCTTCCAGCCTGTTTCCTCTCCTTACAGAGCCCACAGAGGGTCCACTCACTGTCAGCTACTCTGCAACCCCTGTGATGCCAGCTCAGACCTCACTGAAACCAAGAGCACCCACTGGCCCTCAATGACAAGGGATGCTGAGGCATGGGATAGAAGCTGTCTGGCCACTCTCTAGGCCTCTGCTCATTTTTCCTGCTTTGCCTCTTCGAGGCTAGTGAAGGAAGGCCAGGCTCCCCACCTGCCTTGACAGCTGCCCCTCCATGCAACAGGAGCCTAGAAGCCACCACCCCACCCCCGCAAGCATGTTTGCCAACATCGGCTAGAAGTGCAGCCATGGAGACAGGCTGGAGGCTGCCCTGCCCTTTCTTCCTAGGACTGTAAGGAGTGAGCCCTCACAGGACCCCACCCAGCACTTTCCACAGAGTATTCCAGAACCTCCTGAAAGGTGGGGACTACAGCAGCCAGGCATAGTCCTGGGTTCAGAACCAGACAGCGAACAGAAGGGCAGCTGAGAGCAGGAATGGCATCCTTGTTACTTGTCCTCCACAGGGTAGTGGCTTGGCTTCTAGAAGACCTCTAGAAGCAAGAGGGTATGCAGGAGTCACTGAGCGTCCTCCCCACCTGCCTCCTGTCTGCTCTCTTCAGAGTCTCTCTTTCTCCCTCTTTCTCTCCCTCCCTCTCACTCTTGGCTGCACAGAGCATACGCTCTGAAAATTGGTTTTAAATTGAAGGAGGTGCTGAGGGACCTGCTGGCTCAGCACCTCCCAGGCGCGTGTGATCTAGTTTCATTAACAAGATCAGGACAGGGACCCCACCTGCTGAAACATTAACCCTGTCAAAGTGCCTCAGGCAGCTGTGGTGGCTGACAAGAGGGAGCCACTGGGCAGTGGTTGTGGGTAGCATGGGGGCGTAGCTCAGGAACCTGATGACTCCCCTCTGGCACAGTGACCTCCAGGGCTATGTCCCTGATACTTCCAACCAGACGGATGAGAAGACAGCTAGGTGACAGCACAGGACCTACAGTGCAGGCATGTGGCTCCCTTCCCTGAGACTGGGTGGGCCACAGTCCCTGGGTTTCCAGGGTACATGTTCTTGAGCAACTTAGGCTTCCTGAATTTGCCCAGACCCAACCCCACCAGGTCACCCTGGGCTAGCCCTACAAGGTCCTGTGGCACTTCCTGCCCAGGTCAGATATGTGACTACATGCATGCCATACACCTTAACACAAAACACAGACCTCCATTTATGACAGTTTGCCAAAAAAAAAAAAAAGGCCAGTGCCCAACTTCTGACCCTCTCCTGGGTCCTATGGCTGTGTCCAGAGCACAGCTCCCTCTTCAGCACCCCTTCCTGCCACAGGAGGACACTCAAGCCACCCGCACTACGGTCTCCTTGGCTAAGCCTTCCCTCCTTTGCCTGCAGGCTAAGGGCAGTAGGCACCTGCCAGGACCCATGCCAGGCTACCCAGACTGCCCCTGGAGCGTGTGACCTCCAGTGGGTGCTCACCCTCCCCACCTAAAGGGCTCAGGAATCCAGGAAGCTGTAGCAGTGGCAGGCCACTCTTACAGTGACCAATGGGGACCTTTTGTTCTGAAAAGCAAGGGTGCCTGTGATGATCTACAGGCAAGCTATCCTCTTCAGAAGTCTCAATTCTGGCAAGGCTCACAGTTCAGCCTGGAAGCTCCTACAGTTGCTTAGCAAAGGCCCAGTGCCCACAGCAACCTTATGCCAGGGCTTAGTTGGCCCCCATCCTTCAGGCTCTCCCCACATGGATGGGGCCAGTCTGGGGGCTTGGCATGCACACTCTCTTTGAGAGCTCTGAAGAGGCCCAACAAGGCCTGCACTGAACAGCTGGGAAGCTTGGGCATTTACTCATGACACAAGCCTTCAGTCAGGTGAGTCCCTCACACTGGAGAAAGCCACAATTCCTATACTACCCCCTCTGACAGGGAGAACCCCACAAGGGCTCATCCTTGCTCTGGTCAGGGTGGATGGGATGCATAGGGTAGCCCAGGTGAGTCCACGAGGAGGGAAAGGGAGAGTCAGGCTCACCTTGTCGTCCACGCCGCTCTCACTGTCACACTGTGGGAACACAAAGAAAAAGAGGTGAGCTAGGGCCCTTCATACCACATGGGACACAGGGTGCATGTCATAGGGTTGGCATTACCAACCACACCTCAGCTGAGAGTCCCTGACCAGATTCTTGGAGCGGCAGATACTGGCAGGTTAAGGAGGCAGCAAGAGAGAACAGAGATGAGCAAAGGGGCACCATTAGCCATCTTGCCTCAGAGAGGCAAGGGAGAAGGCCGTGGTGGCCAGCATTCCTCAGAACAGGTATGACATTTCATAGTGATATGTGAAGCCTACTTGCCAGGTGACACAAGGCAGTCTCATTCCACCTGGATGGACCTGCTGGACCCCTCTGAAGTGAGCTCTCCACAGAGGAGCCCGAGCTCAAGGGAGATGGCCTACCACAGACAACATAAGGCCCAAGGAAGATTGATGGCATTGCATGGGCCTGCTGACCCAGATAGAGAGGCACTGCCATCCCTCAGAGTCCATGTTCCTTCTCCTGTTTTCAAATTTAGACTTCTCAGGAAACTCCTCCTGGTGGGAAGGTGAGCGTGGAGGACAAGAAGCAGCCTGGGGTCAGAACCAGCCTGCATCTGAGCAGGGGCCGAGGCTGACCCACACTGACTCATCACACAGTGCTCTCAAGGACCTATTTGCTTGTCAGTGGTTAATGCAAGATCACAATAATGGAGAAAACAAATTTTTGTTTTCTAGTTTAGTAAGCAAAGCTTTGGAAAGGACACAGTGCTATAGGAACAATGAAATTTCCCTTAAAAGAAAAAAAAATCTTCCCAGCAACTGCAATTATGATACGTTCATGTCAAATGAATTATATTGCTGAAAATAAATCTCTCCAAGACGCACAAGAGGGTGATCCGGCTCCAGTCAGACGTGTACATGGATGGTTTTATATGTTGTACTCTACTTGATTAATATAGGTAATCAAATTATACTGCCTTCCACTAGGCCCCCAAATTGAAGGCTATAATGTTTTCAATGACAAAGTTCATAGAGTTGTATAAAAATGCACTTTGCCAGCTACTCACTGCAGCCAGAAGCGCCATTTCCAGTTCAGCTGACAATGACATGTGAGACAGCTGTGACAGGAACATGGGGGTCTTCTGAGGCCAGCAAGGCTACACCCCACAGATGACAGACCCACTGCTAGCCCTGAGCTGCTCCAAGGGGCACCCCCACAAGGCAAGATGGTAGGGGTCTTCCCTGGCTATACTCTTGGCCAAACCCCTCCCATGAAGCTGATAAAGAAGCACTGTCCTGTGGGTCCCTACCCTAGCTAGCCTGGCTCTGAGTGTGGTATGGGCCCCTCTCTGGCCCTAGCCTACAGGCACAGGCCTGATAAAGGCTGCCCTGAACACCTGGAGGCCCTAGGTCCCTCAATCTGTAGAACGGTATGTGAAGAGAGGACAGGGTGGTGGTGGGAAGGGGAGGATGAAAGAGCATGGGAACCTAGAAAGAAAGTAGGATGGGAGGTGGCAGGGCAAAGATAAAGAGGGGCTGCAGTGTACCAGGACAGGTGGGCACTGCGGGGAGAGGGCCGAGTAGGTGATCTGAGTGACCCCTCAGGAGAGATAAGCTATCAAGTAAGACGTGAGGAGGGCAGGGATTGCAGCTTGTAGGAGGGATACTGGGGAGGGAGGCTGTTGGCTGCCCTATCTGATCTGACCTTTGGGATTCTGGGACCCTGGGACCTCAACTGAAGCTAACTGAGGCACCTCTGCTAAATGAGAGCTTTTTGTAAAAATTGACACCCTACTAAACTGCCAGGGCGAAGACTGCCAGTCATTTGAGTGGCCTGGAGCCACTGAGACCCAACTGCCAAGCCCTGCCCTCTGCTCAGTCCTCAGCCCTTGAATCCTGCCTAAGCCATGGCTGTGCCAGGACCCCATGAGCTAGCAGAAGGCCACACAAACCCAGGCCAGAAACATAGTCATGACTTTTGGGCCCGAGGCTGGATCAGCCAGGACAGACAGCTTAAGGAGGCTGTTTAATGTGCTCATCACCAACAAGGGAGCCCAGGATAGACCATAACCAATCCTACAAGTGTCAAAGGTCACCACTGTTTTTTTATGCACAGGCAAGGCCATGATGAATTCACGTTATTAAGTGCTACTGAGTTCATGTTCAACTGCAATGATGTTAAAATTGAGTGCAAGAACTAATCAGGGTGAGAAGACTTTTGGGATTTGCCTGAGTGAGGTGAGCCCTAGGACCTGGATCAGAGTGTAGACATGGACACCTCAGGCCCAAAGGGAAGGGGTACTATGACTGGAGACCAAGCCACAGGTGCTGATGCTACACCACCCACAGCTGTGGCAGCTGTGAGCAGCTGTGGGCCAGTCACTGGAGCTCTTTGTGCCTCAGTTTATGCTTCTATAAAATAGGGACAATAGGGACAGGGCTATTGTGTGGCATAAATGATTGAAAACATGCAAGGAACTAGAATGGTCTGGCTATGTGCTCAGTGTAATATGTACACACAATCCTCCACCCTAAACATGCCTCCTACCTCATCCTTGCAGGCATCTGAGCCTTGTCCCTGTGGGGCCTGATAGGGACCTGTCACCTGACAGTGCTCTCCCCTCCCCTCAAACACCTGTATGATAGGTCAGGAGCACTTGGTCTCTGTCTCCCAGCTTCCTACACTCTTCCAGAAGCTCGGCAAGCTGCTTGCTGGAGTGGGGGTGTGTGTGTGTGTGTGTGTGGTTGTCACCCCCACAAATCAAGAGACACAATTCAGCATGGCTATTAAGCAGCAATAGAAACACGCCTTTTCTTCTCAGTGTGAACATTAATTACTGCTCAGAAGCTGTGTTCAGAGGGCTGCCTGTCTCCCACTGCTCAAACAAAGGCATGAAGATTCATGAGCAGGGGGACCTGGCTGCTGGGGTTAGGGGGATCTTGCTGCTGGGGTCCAGTACTCCTAGGGATTCACTCAGCACCTGGGCCTGGGGGACAGGAAGGGCTCTGGCCCTGTGACTGGGCTGGGCAGGGATACAGGGATGAAGAGCAGTCCTGGTGGTCTGGTTCTATCTCCTCAGCCTCTCTGGTGACCTTACTTCAGCCAGAGCAAGACTACAGGTGGTGAAGGCAGCAGGTGTGGGATGATTTCTTCCCCAACATAAGAGAGACACTGCTGACTATGGGTTCAGGCTTGGAAGGTAAGAGGAAGGCCTTATTCTCCTTAACATAGGGCCACCTGCAGAGGTCTGAGAACCATACCAAACACCAGAAAGAAGCCAGCAACATCAAACATGGCAGGGCTGTTTGGGCAGGAAGGAGTTGGCATATTCCTATACAGCCTTGCCTGTACACAGGTAAAGAGGACCTGAGCCACTGGAACATTCCATGCTAAAGCCCCCACTGGGCCATGCACATGTGGCCTGAGGTGTGCAGATGCTCCACCAGCTACTGCTGGAATGCTGAGCTGCACAGTCTACACGAATGGGGTCTCAGAGATTTCCTAATGAGTACAAGGCCACTCAGGAGTGCTTGTCTAGCCCTTTTCTTTGTGTGCACAAGTACCTTAGTGTGCCTGTCATGAGCCCACAGGCCTGGTATATGTAACCTAGGCATCTTGCTATCAAAGGCTTCTCCCTGCAAGTCCTCCTTGTGTCCTGCTGGGTATGGCCCGGTAAGCCACACGAGTGGCAAGAGTTTTCAATAGCCCTATGGGAGAGACACATGGACACTCAGCCACATGGCTATCTCTGACCTCCCACAGTTGCACTCAACCTCCTAAATAGCCTAGTGGGGTGACTCTGGAAAGGAGGGTTCACAGCCACCTCTGTCCCAGGAGGTCCACTTCCTGTGCTCACGTTCATTTGTGCAACATATGCTTGGTCCCAAAATGTAGAGCACATTCCAATTAGACAATTTGCTAAGATAGCTGGAGCTTCTGATAACCAGACTGTGAGGTCATTTCAACACCCAGAGTCCCACTGGAAAGGACTTGTTTCTAGTCTTTCTTCAGATGCCTGTTATGTAAATTATCACTGCAAAAAAAGCACATGACTTCCACACTTTTGCTTCCTGATCGGGCCACAATGTCAACCACTGTGGTAAGGTTGGGGGACAATGTGTTTACTCTGTGGCTGGGGCATTAATGGCATGTTGCCATGGCTGCTGCTGGCCTCATGTGCAGCCCGCCTGCTGGCCTTTACCCCAAGCCTCATAACCATCCTGGGCAGGGAAGCCAGATGCTGTGCTGGAGTTGCAGGGCTGAACCTAACTCACACGTAATGCTGAGGCGCCTCCACCCTGAGAGCTTTGTCCAAGAATAAGACATGACACCTGCTAGCTGGGGGCCTTGGGTTGTACTTATGGACTTACATTAGATATCAGCTTCCAGTATGCCCTGGGCTGTATACTGCTGGTGCTATGGCCACATGCACTTGACACTGCCAGCTCACTTCAGAGGAAAATAGAGGCTCAGCAGTTAGGGATTTGCTGTGGACAGGCACTAGTGGCAGTGGGTTGAGGGAGCCCTCAAGGCCAGGGGATGGCCCCTAGAGGGGGCAGTGCTGTAGGCAGCCCTCCTAGGTTCCAGGTATTGATACCATGAGCCCAGAAGAGGCTGTTCTGAAGCTATGCGATGACTAAGAAGGGACCAGGAGGGGCTCAGACAGGATGGCTCTTCAGGATATGGTGAGAGCAGCTCCTCAGACTAACCAAGACCCCAAATAGCACATGGCATCCAAGACTCCAGACCTCTGCCTCTCATGTTTCCACACAGTGGTCAGGACAGAGGATCCTGCGTGAACACAGTAGACCAAGGCTCAACTAAGGAGGAGCAGATGAGGGACACAAGAGACAGAGCTGTGGGAAGGACATAAGAGTGGGGAGGCAGTGGACAGTGAAGACTGATCAGAAGGGAGGAGATGGATGTGGCCTGAGACTAAGGGTAGATGCAGGGCCAGTGAGACTGTAAGGTCAGGCAGGGGCTGAGGTAGGTCACCATGGTGGCTCTGCTGCCAGGAGGGAAAGGAAACCGGGTGGTAGGGCCAAGGTAGATGGGCTCTGAGCACAACCAGGTGTGGGAAAAGATGTAAGAATAGATGGGAGTCCCCTAACTGAGGGGAGAGAGAAACTAAGAAGGACTGCAGTCAACTAAGATGAGGCTTGTAGGGCAAAGCCATAGTGGGGCCACCTGGGCCCTTGTCCGAGAAGCCCTTGCAACCCACTTGACCTCCCATGTCTTTCTCCTTCCCTCTCTGGCTTGCTGTGTGTCACATGAACCAAGAGGCCACATACACCATTCAAGACCCATCACAAATTGACCTCATTACTGATGGGGAAACTGAGGCACAAAGGATGGGCGGAGGCTCACTGGGCAAAGCTAAGAGGCTGGCTGAGTATTTCAGAGTCCTAGATCTAGGCTAGAACCTAGGGGTAAACCCTCAATGCCTACAGCCATCAAAATCGCACCTGATTAATTATGCAAGGTAAACAGAGAAGCCAGCAAGATTCCATTCCTATTTACTCAGCTACTTCACTTTTTATGGTGTTTAGGCTTTAAAGCAAAACAAAGCATTAATTACCCAATTAACAAGCAATTAAGTTACTGACAGCCCAATAGCCCATGGGCATCTGACAGTGAGATTGCTAGGCCCACCTGCAGTGGAGCCCAAGCTGGGCCACAGGGTGTATGCCTCAGCCTCCTGACTGAAGCCTGAGGCCTCTTTACAACAGGGGATAGACAGTGGTCCTGGCCTTCAGACTGGCTTCTGCAGGCACCTTAACTCATGGTCAGCACTGTAATAGGCCTGGCCAGATATTCGGATGGTTCCCCAAAGCCCCTTCAGAGTAGAGTGCCTGCCAGTTTGCTCCCTTTCTCACACTGCCAGTGCTCATCTGAGCTGTGTGTGATGTGAGAGCCCCACCACCGCGTGCATAGTCAGTGTCTACACGGAATTAGATTCCAGCCCAGCAATGCTATGCACTTCAGCTCCTACACAGGATTCAAATCCAGCCCAGCAATGCTATCAGCTTCACCCCCAAGCCAAAGACCCTGCCCTGGACACAGTGAACCAATGAACAAAGTGACTGGACGAGGTGTAAAGGATAGTCCTGACTGTCACAGATAGGGACACAGGGATGAAGAAAGTCATAAGGGGGATAGCATCTTACACCATTCTAGAATGTTCTTAGTTGAAAACCTGCTAGGATCACCAAATCCTTGAACCCAACTCTTCTGAAAAAAAAAAAAAAGCTATTATTTTTAGTATTTTTGGACACAGCTGCATAAGTAACAAGGGAAACGTGGACAGACATTTGGAGTGCATCTTTACTGTAGTCACCATCAGAGCCAGCACAGCAAGACACCGCACCTAGAACCACACTGCAGATGCCTCTTGTCCACCTGCTCCTCAGGATCCTGTGTTTGGGCCATTTCTCCCTGCCCTGCTTCCTAAACTCAGGTCTGGGGTTCATGCACTCACACAACAAAAGATGTGTCCCTTAACAGTGTTTCTTGTTTCCATTAATCTCTTTTTAATTCTGTGTTGCTGGCTACATGACCTCTATATTTCAATCTTTTTTTTTGCCAGTCCTGGGGCTTGGACTCAGGGCCTGAGCACTGTCCCTGGGTTCTTTTTGCTCAAGGCTAGCACTCTATTATTTGAGCCACAGTGCCACTTCTGGCTTTTTCTATATTTGTGGTGCTGAGGAATGGAACCCAGGGCTTCATGTATATGAGGCAAGCACTCTACCACTAGGCCACATTCTCAGCCCCAACTTCTGGATTTCAACCTAGGTAATGGGCACAAGCTCCTCACTCCTGCCTGGAAATCCTGTGGTTCCCAGCTCTGTCCACCTCTACTGGACAGTAGCACTTGAGAACAACTGTCCCCCAATCTTGTCTACCTCAATGTGACTGCAGTTAGGTATGAATGCACATTCACACTGTCATATGCACATACAATCACACACACAGACACAGGCACACAATCACAAGGTCATACACAAGTATATGGCTGTGTTACACAGTTGTGTGCATACAAACTTACAGCTACAGGCACACATCATATGCAGGCACATTGTCTTATACATGCACATGAACATAGAGTATGTACACTACAGAGGCACACAGTCATGGCCACATACAAGTATAAGGTCATAGGCATGCACAGGCACACAACTGTATGCACAGAGAGTCATGTATACAGACAGCTGTAGGCACACACAAACAGCAGGCGGGCTTCTGCTGGGCCTGTACCTGCAGATCCCTGCATCCCACTTCTCACTTCCTACATGGTGATGCTTCATGTTCTTCTCCTTTCCCTCACATCCCTCCCTCCAGATGTCCAGAATACTGTGCCTGTTTAGGCCCTCTGATCATCTAATCTCAGCCCCAGCCCTGCTCTACAACCCTGGGGACAGGTGACAATCACCCTGTGCTCAGGGTGGAGCTAGATGGCCTGAGCCCTGCTGCCAGGGTGAAAGGTGTTGGGGGCCCTATAACACTACTCGATGTCCTGCCAAATGGGTTCAGCAGGTGACCATGGCTGAGGCTCAAGGCCTGCTCCCCAGATCTAGCCGTCCCCGTCACCATCCTTGATGAACCCTTTGCCTGGGATCCAGTGTTTATCTTCAGAATTTCCCAGGCTCCCCACCCCCTCTCATTAACACCTCTCTGTGCAGCTCTGGCTGGACTGGGATAATTAACGAGCTAGTGTCAGGGAATGAATAAAAAAGATGGCCAGGACTGCTGCATGTGGCTGACCTTTCTCAGAGTCGACTGTATTAAATATATTCTCATGTTGTCAGACTCAAGAGTGCTAACTACCTCATGAATTATTTATCAACACAAAACCTTAACCAGAAACCCTGTTAACACTAATCCCTAACCTTCTGTGTCATGGTAGCTTGGCCTGTTTTGAATAATTGAATTCCAGCTTCCAGCAGACTCACACTCTGGCCTCACTCCCTCTCCTATGGAGTCACCTTCACAGAACCACCACCTGGTGCCTTCTTCTGGAAGAGAGAGGCTTTGTCCAGCCTCAGCCTGTGACTGACAACAAAAGGAATCGTTGGCTCATGCTGCCTAGAGCTAGTGTAGTGTGGGGAGGAGTCAGGGCTGAGGCCTCTGGGGCACAGACAGCCTTGAGCTGATCTGAATAACTAGGGCCTGTGGCAGCTCCAGACTTGTGGGCGGAAGTGGAACTGGACACAGGGGAACTGGCTACCCAGATGATGACAGGGAGCAGATGCTTCAACGTTTCCTTAGGCAGTCAGAGCTGCTCTGGGAAGCACACCCCAGCCCCTTGCCTATCTGTGGGGGCTGAAATGGAGCTAGATGGCCTGAGCCCTGCTGCCAGGGTGAAAGGTGTTGGGGGCCCTATAACACCACTCAGTGTCCTGCCAAATGGGTTCAGCAGGTGACCATGGCTGAGGCTCAAGGCCAAGCTTCCCAACAGTGTGGCAGCTCCCCTATGCACATGCCCGTTCACATTGTGGATCCTGGAGGGGCAGCAGCACCTCCAGCCCCAGAGAGCTGCTGCCAAACACTCACCCCATGGACATTACCACCAATAGACACTCAGTCTGGGCACACAAGCTATGGGTGGCTAGTTCGAGAGTATTCAACATGGAAAGAGTGGCAGCCTGGGAATGCCTAGGTGAGGCAGTGGGCAGGGCCCACACAGGGAGAAGGGCTTAGAGGGGCAGAATATGAGGAGGGGTAGCCTCCCTCTCTCCTTGAACTTGGGCTGACCTGGGAAGCTAAGATCCCAGCCAGACTTCAGCTTTGAGGGGTAATTGTAATGCTTTGGTATCTAGTAGCCCAGAGACACTGGGCTACTATGATGGGCTACTACCCTATGAGGAAGACCCCTCGAAGGCTCAAGCTGCCATAAAGAGGGCCCTGCCCAGGAACTAAGCATGCAGGCACAAGTCCAGCCATTGGCTAATGTCTCCATTCATTGCCACATGGGACAGAAATTACTTAGTGGCAAAGCCAAGCCACAACATAAAAATAATTTTCTTAATATGTTGTTGAATTCTACTTATAAGTATTTTATTAAGGATTTCTTTTTTTTTTTTTTTTTTTTGGTGTCCTTGACTGGATCAGAGATGAACGTAATACTAGCTTCACTGAATGAGTTTGATGATGTTCCTTACCTTTCTATCTCATGAAAAAGTATCAGGAGGGGCAAATCAATGGTGAAAGTACTTTATATGCAGGTATGAAAATAAAACAATAAGCTGAGAATATAGCTCAAGCCAGTAATCCTAGCTATTAAGGTGGAGACTGGCAGATTGCAAGCTCCAGTACAGAAGTTACAAGACTACACCTCCACCAATGGCTAGGTATGGCAGCTAGGTATGTCTATCATCGTACTTATGGGGGAAGCACAACAGCTAGACACAGTGGCCTGTGCCTACCACCCAGCTACAAGAAGGTACAAGTAGGAAACCTGCAGCCCAGGTTGGATGGAGTAGAATAGTACTTTCTAGCAAGGGTGAGTTCAATACTCAGTACTGTCACAAAAAACAAACAACAACAAAAATCCAACAAAGCAGTGAAACTTGCTGATGCTGCTTCAAGGAAGAGGAGAGGGCTAACAGAGGAGTGAATTTGTTAGGGCACATTGTATGCATGTATGGAAACATTACAATGAACCACCCGATATAACTAAGATATACTAATAACTTTGTTAAAAAATGAAACCATTGTATCCCAGTATAGTGCAGGGTACCCCATGGATGTTGGTGCTTGAGACAGTCCCTGCAAAGCTCACTTCTGTCTTGAGGGGCTAAGTGGGGCAGGAGGAGAGGAGGGACCACTCCATTGTTCCCACCAAGATGCTTGCTGGAGGGAAATGTCACTTCCAGGGCCAAGGAGGGTTACATCTGTGCCTCAGCTTCTACACCTGCAAATTGGCAACAGTTCTTACAGGACAATGGCGAGCTTCCAATGTGGAGGAGCTTCCAAAGACAACTGAAAATGCCACAAAGGTTGAGTGCCTGTGTGAACAAATGATCCACTTTACAGTGTGCCCACCCCATGCTGTCCAAGAACACACATGTCTGCATGTCACAAGTGATGTCATAGCCGCCATCCTGCAGCTCCAGGTGGAGCGGCTCCCTTTTAGATCTTGTACTCCCTGCCCAGTCCCTGGCTGACAACATCTAAGAGTCCAACAAGGGGGGCCTGCTCAGAGGGGCCTGCCAACCATGCAGCTGTTTGGGCTGGTGGAACAAGCCTATTCCCCTGTCTTGTGAGTTGCAATCTGCTTTATGACCTAGCCTGGCAGGTGTGCCACCTGCATGACTCCTTACCTCCTGTCCCCTTCCCACTCCCTCCCCTCACTCAGCAGTACCCACATCCTTCCAGTTCCCAAATACAAAGACCTGCCACTGTCTGGAGGCCCTTGCCAGGATTTGCTAGCTGGCTCCTCCTGAGACCTCATACCTGACTACTGAGGTGGCTGTCCTCTAGTACAACCCAGCTGCATTTTATTTCCTTGCTAGTAGTTACCATCTCTGAAGTCTCCTGTGGGCGTTACCACTTTGGGGAAGGGCAGAGCCTTCTGTCACTTGTCTATTACAACACTAGGAGGAAGGCACTCAGCCTCGCTGGGGTAGAAGATGAAGGATCCCAGCAGGACATGTGCTCAGCCCCATACCTGCTGCCCTGCATGCAGCCTGTAGGGCTTCCCTGTGGTAGAGGTTGGGGAGAGAAGGTAGATCTTTGCTCCAGGGAGAGACTAGTAGGATTTCACTGCTTTTGTGCAAATTATGACTGCTCAGAAGTGTCCCAAGGAGCAGCAAAATGAATGTCATAAACCTGCCTCATAAAGGCAGAGACTGCACAGTGGGTGTGTGACCAACAGCCATGGTGGCAGTAACTCATTCTGCTGTCGGAAGAGAAGGCTGGATGGGCAGGGGGCGATGGCTGGAGGGGCAGGATGCAGCTAGAGGGCTGGATGAGATGAAGGCAGGAGGAGATGGCTGGAGGGGTCAGGAGGAAAGGACTCTCCCTTCTTTCTGGTTAGGGCTCTATAGCAAAGTAGCCTCTAGAATCCCTCCCCAGCCTGGTTGTCCTGCTTCTGACATCTCAGTTGCTTAAGTTCATACCATACCTCTCTGAGCTCATGCCCCAAGCTCAAGAACAAGATGGGAGGCAGCAGCAAGACTTCCAGGATATGAGGTTCTACCCCCTCTGCCATCAGGGAGGCCTTGGCTCTGCCTCTGCCCAGACTCTAGTGTCAGCCACGAGTGAATGAAGCTGTGGCTGGGGAAGAAGATGCTTTCCTAAGATGCCATGAGATGGGCAAGTCAAGGTCTGGGGTCAGAGTGGGCCCCAGGCCATGGCAGGAAGCAGGGACAGAAGCCAGTTTGGAGCCCAGCTGCTTACAGAGCCAGGCATGTCCACCCATGGCACTTGCTCTTCCATGAAGATCTCATTACGGGCTAGGGAAATGAGGGCAGCCCCATATGGTGGGATGGGAAAGAGTAGGCCCTTCCACAGGAAGGCCCAAAGAGGGCCTGCTGTACTCTAGCGTTCTGAAATGTGCATTTCAGGCTACAATTGGTCCTGATAAAAGGCAGGAGGTGAGGGAGCTATGAGTATAGCCATCTGCAGAGCAGGCTAGGTACATCCTCAGCCTCCAGACAGCAGAGGGGGCAGTGTGTGGTTACCCATGCCCCTCTCCTCCCTTCTTGGATCCAGAACCAGGCTGGAGGAGACAACTTGGGACTAGCTCTCACTAGTGGGAAGAGTGGGAAGCTTTCCTTAGTGGAGGGGGCAGGCCATGGGATGGGAACAGAAGAGTCAAGGTAAAGAATTAAAGGCAAATGGGGTGTCACCCAGAGCTCTGGCCATGGGATGGGTACAGAAGGGCACACTCAAGGTGAAGAATTAAGGACCAATGGGGTCTCACCCAGAGCTCTGGCTAGCCTGTACTTTACACTGGGTAGCGGTGTGACACCTTCACCCAGGGGCCCACCCCTCCAAGCCTTGGGACTCAACCACTCAGGGTAGGAATAGGACTGGCAAGGGCTTGCCTGGGATCCATAGGAGGCCTGCCATCCCTTTCCATAGAATGCAGCCTTTCCCTTAGCTGCCCAGCTGTCCTCCCCACTGGCCTCACCCTCACAGGCCTGGGGAGGTGAGGAGCACATAAAACACTGCCTCCTGCTGCAGCTCCTCTAGCTGCCTTGGCCCAAAGGGGTACTTCACAGGTACCTGAGGCCCTGCCTCAGGGCCTTTAGACCATCTTTTAGACCATCTCACAAGCTCAAACTGCTCAGCCAGGTTCTCTATAACCTTGGATGTGCAGAGGCTGTGGTTTTGCTAGAGGGATGATCCCTCATATGGAGGAACTCAATGGGTTGTGGGCTCAGCTTTCATAAAGTGAGTTCCTTAGGCGGTGAGCAGAGGTTGCATAGAGACCCCATGAAAACGCCCATGTTGTAGGGAAAATGACCACTCCAGCCAGTACTGTGCACAGGATATGGTGTGAAAGTAGCACTGATGGTACGAGACTAAGCTTTAGGCCCCAGAGGGCTAAGGTGCTAGGGGCAGCCATGAATGGATGGCTGCATCCCACCTGAATTCCTGACACATGGGCTCTGAGCTTCCCACAGGGTGCATCCTGTCTTCACTGGGCAATCTGCTACCCAGCGCATGAACTAAAACCTCTTTTTCTGTTCTGAGGGCCTTCTGATGTGGGGATTGCCACCCTGTCAATTCCAGAATCAATCTGTGAGGGATGCAGAGCCCCTACCCATGCACTGGCCTGAGAGCCAATGGTGTCTCCAACTGTCATGGCTGGCTAGCACCCTGCTACCACTTCTCCATCCTAGAGTGCAGAGGACAGCAAGGGCACGCTAGGGGCTTGGCAACCTTCAGTGCAGGGCAGGCTGGGGTGTGCTAGGAGGTAAACGGGCTCTTGGGAAACCAGTAATTTACAACCTAGTAATTCTAAATCAATTTTCATAAATCCTTCTAAAGCAATCAAACTGATCAGCTAATTACACCTGGTGTGAGAGATGCTTTTCTGGCAGGTATGACAGGGGGAGCCTTCTGCCAAGCACACCCCATCCCACTGCAGACCCTGATAGGCTCCCTTCCTCTGCATCACTGCTTGTCTCACCAGAGACTGGTCTCCATCCACTGCTGATAGAACCTGGCATCCCTTAGCTCCCCTTCCTGCCTGTCTCCTCATACGCCTGATCTCCCACTTACAGGGTCTTTGCTCCAGGGCCACACTACTACATAAAGCCTGCAGATGCCTGTCCCCACCTCCCAGCCTGAACTCAGTGGGATGGTACTGGAGCAAGGGTGTGTGTGTGGGGGGGTGCTGTGTGAGAGACCTCCATGAGCCTAAGCCCAAGTACTGACATGCAGGTGGCACGGGGTGCACACATGCATAGACCATACACAATATCATGTGGCCCCAAGTACGCAAACATGGAGCCCTGAGAGCCATAGGGGCACATGTGTAGTGCATAAACACAGACATACAGGAATACATGGACTACAGGACATGGGAGACATGGACAGGGACATGGACACACACACCCACACACCACAGAGAAACATATGGACATGGAGATACAGTCTCACAAACAGAAACCAAAGAGAACCGTTATGTATTGATACCTCCAAATAGGCAGAGAGCCACATCCAGACACAAGTTATACAGAAAGCCACAGAGGGCTGGGCACCCTTTATCTACCTATGTACACATAGGCATAAACACACATGCAAGTATGCACACAGTCAGTCCCCATGCACTCCAGGTCTGAGGGCCCACCAAGAAGTCTCGATCACAAGGCAGAGTTACAGCTGCCCTGAACTAAGACCAGCCAGTCTGCCCAAAATGCTCTGGGCACAGGTCATTTTGGTTGATTCTGGGTCCTCCTGGAGACTTCCATCAGGAAGAGGACCACTTCTAAGAAGGCTGGACACTGTTCTCTGCTGTCTGCTTGGAGCTTGGCTCCCATCTGAATCTGGCAGTGACAACCTGCAGTTATCAGGGCCCACAGGGCCAGAGCTGACCACTGGCAACTGACCAGGGTTTGCCCACCTCTACCAGGACCCTGGAAACCCATCTATGTATGTAGGAGCTGACATACATGCCTGCACAGGCCAGGGTTCTATGTGTATACAGAGGATTCATCTACACACTTCAGAGCATCCAGCTGAGATGGAACTTTAACCAGGGTCAGCTGCAGAGCCTCTACTGACAGGTCACTGTCACATAAACCCACAATCTTCCTGCTCATGGATACCCCAGGGCCCCTAGGAAACTAGGGTGCAGAGATGGGGCTCTGATCTCACTCCATCTGCTTAAGAGCTTCCCCAAATGCAGATGGCTGGCCCTGGTTCCTACCACCTTGGCCTGGGTCACAGCAGCCTGGGTCTGAATTGTACAGCCCCAGTATCTGACCGACAGCTCTGGTCGTTGCACTGCTCATAAGACCTGTTTCAGGTAGACGCCATGTGAAGGAGGGAGTCTATCACAGCCAGCAGCATTCGCAACTACCCTCAAAGGGGCTGCCATTCCCAATGTACAACGCTGTCGGAGACTCATGCTACCAAGGAGCATATCAGTCCTCCAGGAAGGGTCCCCTCAGGTGGCCACCTCCAGGGACCACTGCCCAGAAGTATTCACACACCCCAGGTCATGCATGCCCAGGCCCATCGCAGCTGGGGTCTGGGATGAGCCCAAGGGCTTATCCACCCCAGGAAGGCAACGGGGGAGCAAGGCTAGGGGTATAAGGATATGCGGGGGGGGGGGGGGGGGGGGGGGGCAGATGAAGCTCTTCTCTTGGCTCAGGCAAGTTGCCTCTGTGGAGTTCACTAAGCTTATAAGCCACGGTCCCCACTCTGGCTCAACCCTAGTTTCTTACCTAGTACCTAGCAAGAGCCCCAGGGTGAAAATCTAGGGGCTGCCCCACTGAGTAATTAATGGGTTAATTACATACTCCATAAAAGATGTGTGATTTAGAGAGTGGGCCAGGCAGGCCCTATAGCTGGCAGTAAACCAGGGGCTGCAGGGATGAGGCAGGCGGACTCCAAGCCCTGGCCTGCAATGAGCCAAAACGGCTGTAAATCTACAGAAATGGCTTTTATGGAGCTCTGGGTTTTATGATGTCATTAATGTTCCTCCTGACACTTAAAGGAAAATGAAATAAGTCATGAGGAGGATAGGGGCCACTACTGAAGTACCAGTATGAGAGTACCAGTGCCAGGAGACAAGGACAGTCCCCATTTCCGAGGCCATGCTTACAGTGGATAAGCAGGGCCCCCAGCAGGCTTGGGTGTGCCTGCAGATACAAGGACACTAAGCTCCTGCAAGGCAGGTTCAAGAAGCATGTGGCTTGCTCTCCATGAACCACAAGCCCACCACTCAGGCTGCATGCACACTTCCAACCCATCCATCTCCCACAAGTGGTGCCATCCCAGCTGTGTCCAGATCCCAATGGCAGGGCATGGAAATGCTAAAAGACGCCATCTTCAACACTGAAACCCAGAGGCAGTGCCTTGCCACCCATAGGTAGCCTGATTCCTCAGTCCTGGCACCTGTGTAGGTAACTCTGCCCTCAGAGTGCTCCTGAGCAGTATGCTCCCTGCCAATTTCTGCCAGAAATGTCTACCCACTACTGGCCCCACAGTTGCTGGGGATCAGGCTCTGGAAGGACGGATCCCAGGGTGGTAGTGCGCCTGGTGGGGAGCTGCTAAGAAGGAGTGCTGGGGTGGTCCCATAGCAGGGACAAGGGCGGCAGGGAGGAGGAGCTGGGAGACTTACAGAGTAGCCTCTCCCGGAAACCGCCTGTGCTGAGCTCTGCAGGAGGAAGAAGGAGACAGTTAGTGATAGCTGGCAGTCCAACTGATGTCCACCCCAAGGGCCCACTGCCTGAGCTCCAGCAACACAACCCACAACAGACCAGCAGACTCGGGGCAAGACCACCAGATGCTGCTGAAGGAGAACACCTGGCATGGCTGGCTGCTGACCCTGCTGAGGGAGGACACTACATGTGTCTGGCTGCTGTACCGGGGATACCTCAGGACCTTTCTGAAAGCAATACAGCCCCTGTAGCTATTGCTGTGGCTGCTAGGAGGCTCAGGAGAGGGGCGCCATCCTGTAGATGTTGCCACACAAAGACATTGTAGACTATCCTCAGCCCTTCTAGGAGGCCAGGATACTGAGCCATCACCCCGACATGAAGGAGAAAGACTTTAGGGATGCATGCGGGCCATCTTTCACCCACTGTACAGTACAAGGTAAGACCCTGGGCTCTCCTTCAGTGTCCCTTCCCTGCCTAAGACCACAGGAAAGCTTCTTGGACTTGTAGTGGACCAAGACTTTGAAGGAAGGTCACAGTCAGAGTCTGAAAGGCCAAAGGACCTTGAGGCAGCTGGTGGTCATGAGAGGTCCAGGTAAGGGCCCTGGCAGCATGGCAAGGGTTTCCTTTGGTCTGAGTGGCCATTTAAGCCCCACCAGGACAGAGCAATGTCTCACAAGCTGTAGGTTCAAGCTGCCAGCCTCCCATTGCCCCAGGAATGGAGCCACACACCAGCCAGGCCACCACGTGGGTAAGGCTGTGGCAAGAAGGGCATGTGCAAAGGGCTGAGTTGTTGCAGATGGGCTAGTCCCTGGGCAGGGCAGGGGAGGGATGTCCTGCAGGAGTGTGAGGGAACAGGGATGCATAGGTTAGAGGAGGGTCAGCAGAGGGAAGTAGGGGCTGGTGTGCTGAGCTGCCACCTCTTCCCCTCAAGCCAATCCTTGTCCCTTGAAGAATGGGGAATCCAGACTGGCTGCTGCCATAGCCAGGCCAATGGGGGAGGGGAGACAATGTCAGACAGAGTACACCTGAACCTATGGGCACTCTAGCCCAGGCCTTGGCTAATGAGGTGGGGGTGGTGCTGTGACTGGTGAGTTTTCAGCCTTAGGTTGGCTGTGCTCAGAATGTGTCTTCATTCATCCTGGGCAGCAATTAAAGGCATGCTAACTAGGGCAACCCACAGCCCCAGACAATTACCAGCCTATTTTCCCATCTTGTGGCAACAAGATCAGAGCCTGACAATTACGCCTCCCTCAGTGCTGCAGGCTGCACCCCCAGGCCCTCATTTAAATGATAATGAGACTGGTCTCATTCAATCTTGTTCTGTAAAACCCACTATGCTGTGGCCACTTCAGGAGCAGGGCAGGGGTATCAGCATGGTTACCTTTTGGGTAGGAGAGCAACCTGCCTCCACCCCAGCCCTGGAGGGGTCTGTGCAAAGTCTGGAGTCAGAACCTAGCAATCCTGGCTGTACTCATCTGATCTCATCCCAATACTGGCTGTCCAGGGCTCTCTGACACTGAAGATGTGTCTCCAACTGAGATCACTGTGCAAATGTTGAATGTTTCTGCCTTCCACCTCTAAACTATGCACCCACAACAAGATGCCCAGACTATTTACTCTGCTGTGGCCAACGTCAGTCCAAGACTGGTGTTGGGGATTCAGCTTTGGCCTTGAGTGGGGGAAGGGCAAGGAGAGCTATCCCGAGATGCTGCCCTTCCCCCAGCCCTGGGGCAGTGTGGAAGCAAGCCACACCTCTCTGGGTCCGGAACCAGAAGGGGTGGCTTTGCGACCAGCCCCCCAACTTCTCGCCAGCTAGCATGTGTGCTCCCCTTTTCGCGGGTTTTGCCCAGGGGTGGTGCTATGGGAGTGACGTTAGCCCATGAGGGGGGTCTCAAGACAAGCTCGCCAGCCTATCGCCAGCTCCTGGTCTATCACCCCTTTTCTCGTCAGCATTACTATATTAACTGTTAGCCACTCCCCTATTAAATCAGATTACTCTTGAAGCTTTCTCTGAGACTCTGCGTACGCCTGGCTTCCTTTGTAAGGAGGGAGGAAAAGGGATCTCGTTCGGCCACGTGCACCTGAGGCCTTCCCTAACTCCCCCACTACACCCTGGCCTTGCCTGCTGGTTGGGCAACCAGGGGAGAGGGTGAGAAATGGAGCACAGATAAGAGAGTAAGCCTAGCATCCCCGCGCCAGGGGAGATAAATCTAGCCCGGCAATTGGGGCGCGCCAACTGGTGTCCCTATGGATAACTTCAGGTGGGTTTCCATCTTGAGGCTTGCTGGTATCTAGCCTGCCCTCCCCAGCCCACCTGGACCAGAACACAAGCTGAGCACTGAGGTAGGTTTACATTCCAGGTGAGCACCTACCAGCTCCTGTTGTTCACTTAAATCCCTCCTAACAGGAGGGATTAGTACAAAACCACATTGGTGGAACAAAATGGCAACTGCTCATCAGCTGCCTCACTGTAACTGCAGGGCCCAGAGTGAGACCTTCAGCAGAGCAGAACTCCACACCTGGGAAGCTGGGTGCACTGGGTACTCACGTCGCTGAGCTGGTCTCGGGAGCTGCTCCGCTGGGAGCTGGTGGCTTCGAGAACACTGTCGTCGTCACTGTTCTGGTCACCCCCTCTGGACATGGCAACCTTTGTCTGGGGACAGGGAGAGACAGCCTCAGCCAAACCTGCCCCTTACCTATCTGCAGCAGGACTCCTGGCCAGGGTTGCACATACCACTGCACTCAACCTGGTCCCACTCCATCCCAGGCCTCCCTCAAATCCTCTAATAACCAATACATTCTAGGGCCTAATCTGCCATTGGGGGTGGTGGACATCCCCTGCCCCCCGAGCTGAGGACCCTGGGCCAGATGGAGGGAGAGCAAGAGAGGCAGAGCTCTACAGAGCAGGGAAGCCCACTGACTGGCTGCTTCCCCAGGACAGGATGGGAGAGAAATGCCTCGAATGAACTACATTCAAGGTGCTACTAGCTGTCCTCATTTTCTCAAGTAGCTAACTTTAAAGATATCCTGATGGAACATGAGGACTCCTGTTCCCACTACAGCCTCTCTTTCTGCCAAGGCTGCCCAACTTGAGCAGCTCCATCCTAGTCAGCTTCATAGGAAGCTGTCATAAGGCCACTACCAAGACTCAGAATGCCCACAGTGTCTCCTTCAGTTGGCACTACAACTCCCTCATGTATGCCTTCAGGCTACTTCTTGGTTCCTCTGTACCTCAGTTTGCCATCTGTAAAACATAGCTGATACAGTGTTGTGGGCACAAGGATCTGTGGTCAGCTGAATGTCATTCTCTGGCCTCAGTGTTTTGCACAGGCAGCTGTCCTGACAAGAATCTATTTTAAATTTCACTTTAAAGACAGAAAACAGGCCTAGGGAGGGTAAGTGCCCAGGCACGGCTAGAGCCAAAGCTCTGTATGTGTACACCTTTTAACCTGGAAATTATTTCACACCTGCACAAAGGTGAGGGAAATGATGAATGAGGGCCCAGTCCGAATATGCCAGCCCAGACATCCACTTACACAGCCAAGCCTGCAGCCTCTGCCACTACACTGCGGAGGCTGAGCATGCTCTCCTGTGCTTGGTCTCCTTACAAACAAGCTGAGAGCACAGGTTCCAGCCAGGGGGACACTGCAGGCCAGGTGGATAAGCATGACTATGTGCCCGCCCCCACCTCCCCAGAGCCACTTGTATAGCTCCGCCAAGTCTGTGGTCAGAGTCCAGTCATTTTGCCACAAGCACGTGCCAGCCCTGAAACCTATCCAGGAACCAGTCTGGTTGGCTGGGGATCACCATAACACCCCATGTCTGCCAATTTCCAAGGCTAGGCTGGGAGTTCTCCCAGCTCCCACCTCCAATGGCCCTAGGCTTCCAGGGTTTGGCACTCCTTTCCTTGTGAGGCTGAGAGACACAGAGAACCAAGGCCATTCAGATCCAGATGGGAACCCAGAGAGAAGATTCAGAGCTGCATTTAGGTTAGAAGATGGAGTGCAGTTAAGCCTGAGCTGCCTCAGGAGCCAGTGGCCTCTTGTCACTGCCTGGACCACCATGGGACTCCCTCCTCATACCCCAGTGCAAACATTGGCACTGCTGGTCATGCTCAAAGTGCTCCTGCCCACCACCCTCCCTGCATGCTAGGCAGTGAAAGGCCCATGAGCTATGGGGAATCATGTTCCTGCCTTCTCCAATGGTTCTCAGAGGGGCATCACTGAGGGCTGTAAAGAACAGGCTTCTGGCACAAGACCCATGATCAGCTTTGGGACATTTCTGCTGGAGCTGTTTATGATTGCCCTGACTGTTATTCATCATCCCAAGCCCTGTCTGCTGGGGGAGCAGTTTAGGGAGGCTATGGGATCAAGGAGAGAAAGGTTGGACCCAAAGACACTTGCAAGAACACCAAAGGTATGGTACAGAGCTGCTGAGTATAGTGGTGGGGTTGTTTACTGCCCAAGGACACCAGGTGAGGGAGGAGGACCAGGAAGGATGAAAATACCCATCCATACAAATGAACCATGAGAAGCAGGACACTGCTTTCTGCTCTACAATGCACAAAGGTGTCACCTCCACTCCCAGGGGCACACTGGAGGGAGGTCATTACTCTAACTCAATAATGGACCCCTGTAGGTGGGGTGAGCTGTGGATCTGTCACTCTTCCTTAGATGACTGTTAGTTTTTAACTCTGAAGGCCTTATTTCCTATATAATTCTGTGGAGCTGAGTCTTGCATCCTAGAAATAATCCTGATCACAGACCACAGACTCAGCCACACATAGTACACACATACCTTCATGTACATGACCATAAATTCTATGTGTGCCACCATTTGTTGTCCACATCCTGTTTCTCTGGCATATGCCCTTGTGCTCTGGTACACTTGCATAGGCATACATGGCCGCCTGGACCTCAGAGCCCCTCTATGCAGGCTGAGCAGACACAAGAGTGTGAACTAGGACCCTGAAGCAACACAACACACTGCACATGTGTTCCATGTGCATGGCACTTGTGCTCTGGCCTTCTGCGCATACCTCCTTCCCGAGAAATTAACCTCTGCCCCCAGCCTTGCGAGCTTTTACTCTTAGGTCTGCTATAGACAATGGTCACCTGCCTAGGAGCCTGAGGAACCTGAGCCTCCCAGAAGGGCTATATCTTTCGAGTTCAGCTTAAGAGACTTGCCCAAGCTCCCGTTTTTGGCCAACTAATGGGATGCCAAAAGGAGCTGAGTTGTGACCATCTACAAAGTGTTCTGCTTCCCCCACCCCACATCCCTGCTCTTCTTAGGCCTGAGAGCCCCAACTTCTCATGTACTCTCTAAACCCTGGCACAGGTGCCAAAAGCACATGGCTGGCTCTGGCTCCCCACTGGATGTGTTTCCTCCTATGCCATGGATGAGTGCAGGGTGCTAGGTCTTGCGGTGATGGGGTCTCTTGCAGCACAGGGACGTAACTCACTATTCTGCTGGGAACCCCATACCTGGTATCCCCAGGCCTGGCCATGCCTGGGCTGAACCATCTGTGCTTTCCATATGTCCATTCTATTCATCATGCTTAATTAGCACAGAGCTGACTCTGATACCTGTCTTTCCCACAGGTATCCAACTCTGCCCAGACTTCAGGTGCTGAGGCCCATGTGAAGTGGACTCATCTAGGGAGGCTACCCTCTAACCACCTGGCCCCAAGACCCTCCCTCCTGGCTGCTACTTTTTTTGATGGTACTGGGGATTGAATTCAGGGCCTGGGCTTGCTAGGTACCACTTAAACTATGTCTTTGAGCTTTTTTTTGGGGGGGGGGGGGGTGGTTAGTCATAGGGCCTGAACCCATGGCCTAGGCACTGTCCCTAAGCTCTTTCGCTCAAAGCTAGTGCTCTAACCACTTTGAGCCACAGCACCACTTCCAGTTTTCTGCTGGTTTATTGGAGATAAGAGTCTTATGGACCTTCCTGCCTGGGCTGGCTCTGAATAGCAATCCTCAGATCTCAGCCTCCTGAGCAGCTAGGATTACAGACATGAGCCATCAGTGCCTAGCCAGGCCTTTGTTTTTAGTGTTTTTTAGGGTCTCTACCAACCTTGCCCATGATCCTAAACCACAATCTTCCCTCGGCCTCCTTAGTATGAGGGACCACAAGCATGCACCATCATGCCCAGCCACTCCCTGTACCACCAAATATTCGGCACCAGTGAAGGACACCACTTTGGTTTTGTTTACTCTTGACTCCCACCCCAAGGGCAGGGTCATTGCTCTGGCCACCAGTTGTCATATGGAAACATTTACTCAAGGACATGGCACACGTGGGCCATGCCCTGGTGGGTCTAACCTCCCAAGGGGAAACTGCACACTGGGGATCAAGGCCTAGCTTCCTAAGTTGCTCTAGGTTCAATTGGAGCCCACGTGGCCTCCTCAACAAGTGTCCAGTATCCTACCTCTGCTCAGGTCACAGGGATCCAGCTGGCTTCTCTCCCTGCAGGGCTGCCCACTGTCAGTTTTGTTTCCATCCTTCAAGAGCAACCAAGGGACACTGCCAGCCCAGAAATGTCCAATACTATGGCCATTCAGAAGCCCCCCACCCCACCCCATTGCCCTTCAGACTCATTCAGGCCCATTCAGGTCTACACATACTCTACCAGCCCTGTCTTCAGGGAGGGGCAGGCTGTGGTGTTCTTAGGAGAGACTGTTCATACTTCACTACTCTTGGTACACAACAGAGCTAGACAACTGTGTCAGGCACTAAGGCAGTGGTAGCTGCCAGAGAAACTCTCCCCCAAATGGGCAGTCCACGTCAGGTTCTGTCCAGGGCCATGGGCCTTGATTCAAATCCTAGGTTCCCCAATGCACAGCCAAAGGGAACACAGCCCCCTTGAGTGGACACTGCTACATAACATACAGCCGGCCACTGTGGAGCAGGCTCAGAGGGAACCTGGGTTCTGCCTCCACAGGGAACACATATGGGGTAGATGGCCCCTCCCTAGCAAGGCCAACAGGGTGGTACAGGATGGGCCCCCTGGGTCTTCCTTTGCTTAGGATTTAATGAACTGAGAGCCAAATCCAGATGTGGAAGCCCACTTGTTAGAAGACACATTCTTTTTAAATTACAAACACTAACACTGCTATTAAAAATAATCACATGGCACTTTTTATTTTCTTTAATCAGAAAAATAAGCCCCAAATTCATAGTATGGAGGCCTTAGGTGAGCACCAGAAAGGGGCCTATCCAGGGTGGGCAGAGCTCAGAGCTGCCATGGCTGGGGGATGGAGCTGCGGGGCCTAGGGTCCTCCCAAGCGGGAAGGGAAAGGCTGAGGGTTAGTAGGTGTGTGGGCCTGGAACCAGGGATCCCTAGTCTTCTGCCTGTGAACAGCACAGTTCTGGGCTCCCACAGGGCCTGGGCACAGTCTCAGGAAGGACCCCCTTCCTCGGGACACCAGCTTCCTCTTGAGTTCACCCTTGCAGGGACTCCAGGAGAGCTGAGTGTGGGGCTGACCTGAGAATGGGCTCTGGGACAGGAGTGGGCAACCCTGACTACAGGTAGGCTGTGGACTGGCAGGCATGGGGATAGCCTTTATGAGGAACAGCCTTTATAGGTGAGGCCTGTCCGTATGAGGGCAGCCAAGAACAGAACCAAACACAGCCAAGGACAAGGGATGGAGAAGGCCCCCAAAGGTGGCTTTCCAAACTTGCCCTGTAGACTCTATAGCTATTCTAGTGTTGCCCACTGGGCCAAGGTAGAACCCTTAGAGGCAGAGTGGCAAAACCTGGCTCTCAGCCATCTTGCAGTGGGAGAACCCACAGGTGGATACTAGAAGAGGGCTGGAACCTGAAACCTGCTCAAGAGTTCACCTGTTGACCAGTTCACCTAGGCTATTCTACTTGGAAGCAGATGGTGCAGAGGCTAGAAAGGGCGGGCCCCCAGACAAGTGAGTCCTGGACTGACATGCCCATCACACATGCCAACATGCCCAGGCATCCATATAGACACACATGCATACCTGCACACCTACACACGTGTACAGAGACTCAGAGATACAGAGACTCAGAGATGCAGAGACAGTGTTGGCAGTTTAGAGGCACAGTTGCTGAGGGACTCAGGTGGGCTTCAAGCCCTGAGGGTACTGTGTGCCCTCTCCCAGAGGCTGTACATCACAAAGCAGCACACATGGGGAAAGCAGGACAGGGGAGAGGGGGAAGATTCGGGATTTATCTCTCTGCTCCTGGCAGAATGGACAGAGGCCTGATTAGCACAGCTGAGGTTCCTGCCTTGTATCAAGTGACAATTAGCCAGGCCCTGTGTGGAAGCCTCAGGCCAGTCCGGCCAAGCATGTCCAGCCTGCAGAGCCAGGGGTGTTGACCCTAAGGATCCCACTAACAAGGCTCACCCAGGGTGGCCTACAAAATTCATCCAGGGAAGTACCTGTTGGCATCAGGCTCCAGGGCTTACAGATGGAGCATGGCGGGGCGCCCCTGGGGCAGGGTACCGAGTCCACCGAGACCTCAGGGGCCGACAGGGATGGCCCCGAGTCAGGAGTGAAGGCTGGGACTGACGGGTGGGCACCAGGTCTAGCAAGGACTGCCTTCTGGGATGGCACAGGGGTCTCAGGAGAGGCTGACAGGATGGGCCTGGCTGTCCTAGAAGTGAAGGGCGATCAGGAATGGGAAGCAATGGCTGCGGTTTTCGGGGCTGGCCTGGGCCCAGAAGACACCACAAGGGTTGGCAGGGATTTTCTGAGCCCAGGAGTGGCCGCTTGGGTGTCTCAGACTGCTCTGGGCTCAGGAGAGGTCGTTTCTGTTGGTGTGACTGTCTGGGGCCCAGCAGGGAAGGTTTGGGAGGGACAGTTTGCTCTGGGCCTTCATCTGATTGCTGGGGTTGTCTGAGGCTCTGCAGTGACTGCTGGGGGGAGCTGGGCTGGCCAAGAAGGGACTTGCACTGGCTGTGCTGGCGATGGGCTAGAAGTGCCTGCCGGGGGCAGCAGCACTGGCCAACAAAGGAGCTGGAAGGTTGGTGGCATGGGTGCGTGATGAAGCGTGATTGTGGAGGCTGGCACTGCCAGCACTGGGCTACTGGGGCCCGCAGGGGCCGGCAGCACTGAACTGAGGCAGCCCCAAAGGGCCGGCCACAAACACATGATGTAGCTGATGACCGCAGAGGCTGGCAGCAATGTGACTCAGTCATCTGGGGCCGGCAGGGGTGACAGGGAGGCAACAGGGACCGCACCGGGCGGCAGAGGTGACAAGAGGTGAGGAGGGACCGCAGGCGTTGGCTGCGTAGTCTGGGGCCTGGGGGGGCCCAGAAGGGCCTGCAGGGCTGAGCCAGGCGTGAATGCTGGTCCTGGCAGAGCTGATCTGGGGCTGGAAACAGGCGCTGGGGCCGGCAATGCTGACCAGGGCCCAGAAGAGACCGCCGGGGCTGGCCAGGCTGTTTCAGGCCTAGAAGTGACCGCTGGGGCCAGCTGTGTTGACCCTGGGGTGGCCGTTGTGGCTGGCAGGGCTCCCTAGGGTCCGGGGATGCCCGACGGGGCTGGCAGCGCTGACACGGGGCTGGGAGGGGTCCCTGGGGCTGGCTGGGCTGGCTGGGCTGGAGCTGTTGCTGTTGCTGGGCCGGACTGTTCTGGTGCCAAGGGCTGGCTGGGAGCGGCCCCCCTTCTGGGGAGCACACCTGCATGGAAGAAAGAGCATGTGTCCACCTGGGCAGGTGTGCCTGCAGACCCCCCATCCAGCCCAGGTCCCTGAGACATGCTGCTCCCTCTGCAGAGCCCAGTTCCCAAAAGAACTCAAAGTAGAGCCTGAAACACTGAGAAGAGCCCCTCTCTGAAGAAAAGGTGTGGATTTTGGGTCTCCAGGAAGAACATAGCTGCAGCACTGAGTCGTGCCTGGGACTGGCCTGGGGCTCAGGGCAGCCCTAGACCAGCTTCTACTTTCTCTAACAGTCCTTTCCTGGTCTCAGCCCTAACCCCCATCCAGGCAGGCAGCCCTGGTTGCACCTGGACTACTAACCACAAATCTTATGGCTGAACAGTCCCTCTCCCCGGGCCACAGTTTGGCAGATGGCATGGCATGCACAGCCTGGGGCCCAGAACCATGCCCAGAAGTGAGCCTAGTCTCCATGTTCATATAGATACCCTGGGTACCCCTGGATACCTATAGTCGACGGAACCTGGCAGATGAAGCAGGAAACGGGGCCGGCCTATCAGCTTGGCACTGCCACCCACCCTGGACAGCACACACCCTTGCCATCCTGGAAAAGGCAGCAACACTGGCCCAGGCAGGCCTCTCCAGCTGGGCCTGGGCAAGTTTTTGCACCTCTACAGCCAGCCTGGCTCCCACTTGTCTGCCCTGAGCCCAACAACGATGGAGTACATTGCCAGGCAGGTCAGATGCTGATGGGTTAGTGTCCAGGTGCTGGTGTGGCCTGGGGGAAGACCCAGTCACGGTGCCCAAGGGGAGGGACCAAGCACTCACCTGCTTGGAGGGTTGTAGTGGAACCTTCCTGGCCCCATCGTCACACTGAGGATCCACGTCCTGCCCTGGGCTGCCCATCTCCAGGGACTGCCTGTTCTCGCTGGGCTCTGCAGAAGGGCAACTTTCTGACTCCCGGGGTTTCTTGATGAGGCGACGCTCCCACCTCTCTTTCCGCTCATGTGGCTTCAGCGCCATATCCTTCTGCAGGGAGAGATAGGGAAAGCCCATCAACTAGGGGGACCCTGAGAGGCCCCACTTCGGAGCTCAGGAGGAAGTTCAGGACCTCTGTCCCCTCACACTTGGTATGATCTTCTTGCCAACTCTTACCTGACCTAAATACATATCCATTTGGATAATATGTAGTGATCTCCAATCTTATTCTACCCCTAGGGACTTAGCAATGCCATCCTCTGCTCTCCCATCCATAGCTGGCTTCCTGCCTACCACCTAATTTGAAGTTGCCTTCCTCCTTACCCTCTTCATGCTGAACTTGCTTATTTACTTAGCTCTGGACTGTGGTTTGCCTCCATCCAATGTACCATGCTTAATCAGATGTCTCTAGACCTTCATTTGTTCCTCTGCTCTAGCACAAGGGCTCTGAAGGCAGCCCCCACCTACCACCCTAGTGTGGGGGCTAAGTGCCCCCAGAGTTAAGAAAAGTAGAACCAGAGCTCTCCATCCAGACCCATCTCCCTCTCTAGCTCATACCCATGTGGTGAGTGATGACACCCTCCTGTTCCTGTCTATCCACCCAATGTCTAATGACTACTATGTGTATTTGCACTGGAGAGACAGACACATCCCACAGCCTCACTAACCCCTCACCCACTCCAGAGGCTTCCAGACCATGCTGGCTATGTCCCAGTTCCAAGACGCTCATTCTCACACCCACCACCCAGAAGGACTGCCACATGAAGCAGGGACACATTTGCCTACACTAACCACTATGCTAGGGTTCAGGTGGGACAGACATCAAAGCATCAGACCAGGTACCGCTGTAAACTGCACCATTACCTCTACCCCCAAACACACACCCAGGGCCCTGTGAAAAAGACCTTCATTCTTTTCAGACCTCTGTCTAGATCCTGCACTGTGCCCAGCACCATCTGGTCAGAGGGGTCACCTAGAGAAAAAGCAGATGGCAACAGGCAGTGCTACCTAGAGAGGAGCCAAAGTCAGGTGGAATAACACAGGGGGCAGTGGCCTGGTGAATTAAACCACTGTCTGTCACCCACTGGGACCTTTACAGATTGCTGGCCCAGTTCATGCCCACACAGCTGGCCTGGCAAGTGCTTCCAGGGTTAGTCTCTGTGATATACTCTGAACCCAACATGTTTTTTCCTTTCACTTCCAACTGTCTTTTACTCCCATCATCTTCTTTTGGCAGAATTTCTCTTGGCCCAAGGCTGAGCAGGACAAAGGAAATCCCCCAACGGTGACAATTTGTAGGGACAGGGTATGGGTGGATAGCCTTCCAGGCCTGACCCTGTGATGTTACCTAGGTTCTGTATACTCTAAACACATGAACTTTCCCACAGTTGAAAAGAGAAAGAGCAAGGGGAATATGTGTTTACACATCCAGAGGGCACAAGTGGCACATGCCTATAATTCTAGCTACTCAGGAGTCTGAGGATCTGAGGATCATGGTTCAAAGCTAGCCTAGAAAGGGCAGTCCATGAAACTCTTTTCTTCAATTAACCACCAAAAAGACAGAAGTGGAGCTGTGGTTCAACTAGTAGAGTGCCAGCCTTGAGTATGAAAACTTGGGCACAGCACCCAGGCCCTGAGTGTTACGTCCCAGGATAAGCAAAATGCCAACAAAAAAAGGCGGGGGGGAGAGAAATGAGATCATTTAGATTCAGATGAAGACAATGAAAGTGAGCTAGGTATGGGAGCCAGGACCAGCAATGCAGGTCCCAGAAGGAAAGAAAGGAGAGGAGGCTTTAGACCTTCAACACACATGGCCAATGCTTGTTCTAGGCAACTCTGGGAACTGGGCCCCCTGAGGACCTTTCTATGTGGTTAGTACTCGGGATGGAAAAGACACTCTCAGTCCTGTGTTATCTAAGTCACCATCCCTGGCCTTGGAGCAGGGGTCCACAGTGGGGCCAGCAAGCCCCATCTGCCCATAGCAGCAGCCTCCCCATACCCCCTAGGCCGTGGAGACCCATAGTGAGATGGCTCAGGTCTGACTCTGGGTCCCACTTTAGGTCCTCCCAATCACAGCACAGCTGCTGCTCAGATGTTACCAGGGTTGAGTGACTCTTTCCCCAGAGCCTTTCTGGAGAGTAGAGGTAGCCATCTAAGGGTCTCACTCAAGACTCAGGGTGAGTCAGCATATGACAGGCAGAGAAGGTACTTGAGGCTGGGCTACCCCTGCATCAGCTACCAGTACTAAGCAGCAAGGTTTGGGGCACAAGATCCAGCAGGACCTGGGCTGGATCAGCTTAGAGGTGAGGGAAGCCCACAGAGCAAGGCTGCAGAAAGTGAACAAGGAAAGTATAGGGGGACAGGACTGTTCCTTGTTATGCTCACCACAGAACCCTTGTCCCATCATTAGGAGGCATATTTTTTTTTTACCTTCTCTCCTCCCTACAGATGGGGAAACCAAAGCCCAGAGAGACACATACATTTGTATATAAGTGTATGGTATGAGTAGCCTGTAGATTTCAATAAATACATCTAGATAGAGCTCACGTACTTGTCTCCTAGGCCCAGCTAGCAGAGAAGCTGAGAAGTCCTGAGTCTGTTTCCAGGAGCTTAGGGAAGAATGGCTGTCCTGCTAGGAAATGTACAGAAGTCCTCCCTGGCTCAGCCATCAGGGATCCTGGACCAGGTACAATGGAAAAAGAAGAACTGGTACATGAGCTTCCAGTGTGTCTGACAGATTCCTTTGGGAGTTCACAGGGAAGAGGTATCTAAGGCTGTGGGGAACACAGACAGCCCAGGCACATCTATGCCACCAAGGGGTACTCATGTGGTCATCATACTGCCCCATTCATACCAGGGGCCAACCCTCCTCGAGTAGTAGCTGTGGTTCCGAGGATTGGGTTAGGTAATACAGGCAATGTGGGGCACAGGAAGTGTAGGGCGGAAAATAACCAAGGCCTGGCCCATGTCAGGATCAGCACTTCAGGCCTAAGGCTGGGGTTCTGACTAGACAGTATGGCCCTATGAGCAATCTTCATTTTACTGAGGGAGATGGAGTTGGAAGCCTAGACTTGTGAGCATAAGGAAGCTGTGGGAATGGAGGGCAGTCAGCAGGGGAAGTTGTGACGCGGGGGGTGAGCAGAGAGGCCAAGAAATTGCAATGAGCTGCAGAGGAGGGACCTGGGCAGAAGGAGGGAGCCCCTTACTCTCCTGGGAGTCATGCTTGAAATCTAACACTACCAATCACCAGCACTAGATTAAGACAGCATCTCACATGTGCCTTATTTTTCCTACCTGCAGGATGAGAACAACAACAGCATCCTCTTCAGTGGTTGCCTGAGGATAAGACAGTTAGTGCATATGAAGTCCTAAAGCCACACCTGGCACCAGGAGGTGGTGCCACATCAGTTCTAACACCATTACTCCTGTTTCTGCCATCTGAGCAATCACAACTGGCACCATCATCTATGGGGGACTGGCCTGGCTTTGAGGTACAGCCATTCCATGAGGTTGTGAAGGAGCAATACAACAATGCTACTCTCCTCCTTACAGCTGGAGAGGTCAAGTGAGTAGGCACCACCTCCAGCCTGCTAAGCTGTGGGTGTGGCTTTATGCCCTTGCTACTTTCTCCCAAAGCCAAGAAACTGTGCTTGTCCCCCTGGAGCCTGACTTCAAAAGGCTGGCCAGGCATCCTGACACATGCGTGCATGCCTGTCTGCATGTACAGGTGCGTACCTTGTATCATGCTGCAAACAGCAAGCTGACACTCTCTAGCACTTGCTTACCACCTAACCCCTCAATCTTGAACACAGCACTGAGGACTGAAAATCCACATTCCAGCTTTCCACAGAAACCACATTAAAAACCTCCTGTAACTGGGCACCAGTGGCTAATGTTTATAATCCTAATTACTCAGGGGGCTGAGATCTGAAGATCCCAGTTCAAAGCCAGCCAGGGCAGGTAAGTCGCTACAACTCTCATCTCCACTAAACTACCAAAAAAGCGATAGGGTGCTAGCCTTGAGCAAAAAAAGCTTAAGGACAGCATTTAACCCCTAAGTTCCTGTTCCCTACAGGATTGGCGTGTGTGTTTTGCATGCACACGCATACACACACACTCACAGAGCTCCTGGCTGGTGGGCTTTCTTTGATAAACTCTGGGCAAAACAAGACACCAGAACCCCTTCCCAGAATCCCAAAGCATTCATCTCATGTGGGCACCAAGACTCTAGCTCTCAGGACACTCTCTAGAGAGAAACAGAAAGGCACTATGCCTATGTTCATCTGTTCATACAAAATAATATTTATTGAAATGAACGCCAGGAGCCAGGTGGTACTCAGGAGGCTGAGATCTGAGGATTGCAGTTTGAAACCAGCGTGAGCAAGAAAGTCTATAAGACTCTTATCTCCAATTAATCACAGAAGAAGTTGGAAGAAGTGCTGTAGCTCTAGTAGAGTGCTAGTTTTGAGCAAAAGAAGCTAGGGATGGCACCCAGGCCTAGAGTTCGAGCCCAAGACTGGCAAAAAAAAAAAAAAAAGAACTCCAGGAAATGGAAACAAGCTTTTGCTTTCTTTCCTTTTTGTTCTGTTAGTTTGTATGTCTCTGGGAGTGTAAGAGAAGGCCCAGAAATAGAGGGATAAAAGGTGAACAAATGCATCAATGGTACTCATTGGATGGTGCTGAAAAGAAATTATAAAGCTTATGGGTGGGGATGGGAGGGGAAAACTGGGAGAGCAAGGGAAGGGGGTGATATTGTCTAGAAAGAAATGTATTCATGGGACTGGGAAAATGGCTTAGGGGTAGAGAGCATTTATGCATGCCTAGCATGTGTAAAGCCCTGGATTCTGATTCCTCAGCACCATATAAACAGAAAAAGCTCAAGTGGTAGAGTGCTATCGTGGAGCAAAAAGAATCTCAGGGACAGTGCTCAGGCCCTGAGTTCAAGCCCAGGGGCTGGCCAAAAACAAACAAACAAACAAACAAAAAGATATATATTCACTACTATGTAACTGTAACCCCTCTATATCACCTTTAAAAAATTTAAAGAATTAAAAGGAAAAGAAAAAACTCTAGCTCTCAAGCCAGGCTCTATGCCTCACGCCTATAATCCTAGCTACTCAGGAGGCTGAGATCTGAGATTAGTGGTTCAAAGCCAGCCTGGGCAAGAAAGCCCATTAAGACTATTATCTCCAAATAACTATGAAAAAAAGTAGGAAGTAGAGCTATAGCTTAAGTGGTAAAGTGCTAACCTTGAGCACAAATGCTCAGGGACAGGTTGAGGCCCAGAGTTCAAGCCCCAGGAACAGAACAAGCAAGCAAGCAAGGAAACAAACCACTCCAGCTCTCATAGAAGAAATGTCCTCAGGGAGGACTCCTTTCCCTCCCTACTGAGCCAGGAGTACTTCCCCAGAATGCTAAACATTTGTGTGTTCTCCTCAGACACCAATGACAGCCTCTTCCTGCCCTCCTGATACTCACTGATGACTGGGCCTGGCACACAGCTGAATCTCGGTAAACACCTAAGTCAGGGAATCAGGACAGAACTGGACTCTGCTGTATCAGTCAGCCTGCGTGGTCACATATGAATGATCAGGCCTACAAACAGGTAGGATGGATATTCAGGGTGGCAAGCCTCAGTCTGCTCTTATCAGCTGGGGGCCTCTGCTCCCCACTCCTACCTCATAATACAGTTCCCAAAGAGACAAAACAGCTTCCCTAGTGAACCCAGAGTCCCAATGGGCAGCCCACCTATCCTGGCAGGAAAAGAGGTGGCAGTTCAGCCAACAAGCCATCCCTGTCATATGCCACATGAGACCCTTTACACATCACAGGCTCCTGCAGCTCTAGGGGCCTGGGCTATGATGTCGAGCTCTTGAGGTATCTGGGGGATAAGTACACATACATGCATAAACTTGCACACATACATATGCAGTGAAAGCCCTAGCCTTGATTCAGGGACCCAGAGGCTCCCTGGATGTTGTCCCTTACATAGGAGAAAATGACTGTGCCACAGGCAACATGGGAGGGGTCAGGGTTTGCCCTCTGGTCACCATGGGATCAGAGACCCAGGCCAGGTTACCCTAGCAGATCAGAAGATGGCCTGGAGTTCAGCCTTGGGCCTGAATTCTGACCTGGGGGAAAATGAAGGGTCTCTGAGGCCTATGGTTACTTAGAAAACACAAGAGCTGGGCTGAGAATATAGCCTAGTGGTAGAGTGCTTGACTGGTATTTATGAAGCCCTGGGTTCGATTCCTCAGCACCACATATATAGAAAAGGCCAGAAGTGGCGCTGTGGCTCAAGTAATAGAGTGCCAGTCTTGAGCAAAAAGAAGCCAAGAACAGTGCTCAAGCCCTGAGCCCAAACCCCAGGATTGGCAAAAAACCAAACAAACAAAAAACACAGGAGCCGAGGGAACAGGGGATCCAAGTGGAGAAGTGCTGCGGGTGAGCCAGAAGAGACATTGCATCTTGGGTAAGCTGGGCTCCTCCTAGACTGACTGGAACCCTGCAGCACATGGCACTGGCTTGGGCCTTTCACATAGACAGTGCTGAGTCAAACAACCTTATTCTCTCCATCTTGGCTTCAGTTCACAGATGGCCTCTTCAAAGGATATCCTGGTCTTGGTCTTGACATTCTTTCTCCCCAACTGTGGAGTCGGCACCCTCCTTGTTCATCTTCCACCTGCTTCTAGCCAAGTATCTCAGTTTCTTCCATTATCTGTGGCCCCACTAAAAATCATGTTGATTAACTGGTCACCAGTTAACAAGGTTGTATGCCAGGGTCTGAGAACTCTGGGTTTTATTTTGTTTTATTGGGGGGCGGGGGGGCGGGTGGTCATGGGGTTTGAACACTGAGCACTGTCCCTGAGCTTTTTTGCTCTGCAACTTTGAGCCACAGCTCCACTTCCTGTTTTCTGGTGGTTAACTGGAGATAAAAGCGTCTCACAGAATTTCTTATCCAGTTGGCTTCAAAATATGATCTTCAGATCTCAGCCTCCTGAGTAGCTAGGATTATAGGTGTGAGCCAACCAGTGCCTGGCTCTCTGAGAAAGCAGTTGTGCTGCTTTGTTTCAGAGTACAGCAAAAGATGAGAGTGGCTCCCAACAGGAATTTAACAGCCAATGGAACAAGACAGCTGCAGACCACTATAGGCACGTGGAGGCAAAGCCTCAACTACAGCGATTGGGAATGGGACCTTGCTCTCCGGGATATGCACAACTACGCCCCAGGTGTGAAGACAGCTCAACAGTGCAAAGTAGCAACTGGGACACAAGAGAGAAAACTCAGGCTCAGTGAGCAAGGCCCAGACAGATGCTTCCTTGTCCAGGTCCACATGAGAGGCTATACACCACCATAGGCAAGGAACAGGAAAGGTCTCTCAAAAGAAGATACATGAATGTTCACAAACAGCACCATTGAGCCACAGCTTTGGAAGTGCTAACAAATGCAGTAAGGCATGAAAGGAAACCCAGCACTCCAGTACTGGCCAACAGTGACCTGAGAAAGAATCCTCTAGGAGCTATCAGTAGGAAGGAAAATGCAGAGGATTATTTTGGTGCAGATAACAGGTGAGCAAGTAGCATTCTTATAAGAACAGTAACATCATTATTAGAAAATGAAGTGCAATGAAGTTTCTACTCAAGAGTAACAAACTGGGCTAGTGGCTTAGTAGTAGAGTGCTTGCCTAACATGCATGAAGTCCTGGGTTCAATTCCTCAGTACCAAATAAACAGACAAAGCTGGAAGTGGCACTGTGGCTCAAGTGGTAGAAGCCCAAAGACAGTGCCCATATACCCCAGGACTGAAGAACAAAAGAGAGTAACAAGCAAAACTCCAAGGTGGGCTAAGAGCCTGTTTCAGCCTGTAATCCTAGCTACTCAGTAGGTTGAAATTTGATAATATGGAGACCCTTACCTCCCTTAATCAGTAAGAAGTCAGAAGCGGAGGCATTGCTCAAGTGAGTGGAAAAAGCCAAGCAAGAGCACAAGGCCCTGAATATTGCCCTAGTACTTGCACGATTTAAAAATAAAATAAACTTAAAAATAAATAAATATATAAAAATAAATTGTAAAATAAATATGCCAGGTGCCCATAGCTTACCCTGTAATCCTAGCTACAAGTCTGAGATTTGAGGATCGTGGTTTGAAGCCAGCTTGGGCAGGAAAATCTGTGACACTCTTATCTCCAATAAACATCTTAAAAAAACCCCAAAAAACTGAAGTGGAGCTTTGGCTCAAGTGGTAGAGCACTAGCCTTGAGCAAAAGAATCTCAGGGATAGTGCCCAGGTCCCGAGCTCAAATCCCAGTACTGGTACAAAAAATGAAAAGTAATTAAATTAAATACACCAAAGATAAAAACAAAACATCATGAGAGAACTCTTCCTTTTGGAATATATCTCACACCCACCTCCACAGGCAATGGCTCAAGTGACCAAGTGACCAAGTCAGGAAGTCTAGAGAAGCTCCTAAGTACAGAGTATCTATATCAGCAACTCAGTACCCTCCCCTCTATAAGCAGAAGTATCTCCTGGACACAAGCTGCCAGGCAACGAGGGCATGACAGGAAGAATTCAAGTGTAGCAGGCAGTCAGGCTTGCCACCCCACAGATATACTTGGGGAAAGGCAGAGCCCAGCCAATGCCAAGCCCAAGTGAGAAGTGTGTGGTTAGCAGTTAGCCTATGGGAACCATAAGGAGGCAGGTGGGGCCACAGCAGGGACCCAGCAAGATCTGGAAGCTCAGACAAGAGGTGACAGACAGGCCCAAGAAGCCAGAAGGGTAAGGCTATAACACAGGGCAGGGGAATGTTGGGGGCAACAGTAGCACAGAGGAAGGAAATGAGGCCTCTCTAGGAGCCACAGGGGGACAGGTGCAAGCTCTGCCCTACCACAGTTCTAGCCAAGGCAGTACAAGAGCTGTGGGCTCCTAAATAGTTTTGGTGCTACATGGGCTACTCAGGATGTGGTGACATTAATGAGGGTCTAGCAGCCAGGGATGGCCTTACTTTTACATGCCATGTCCATTTACTCTCTTAAGAGGGACTAGTCACTACCCACAGCTGTGATTTTCCTGGGAGGGACTGAAGTTAACACCTCCTCTGGATAGCCCACTATTATCCAAGGCTTCAGGCTTCAGTTCCAAAACTGTGGACTTTGTCTCACTGTGCTCAGTTTCCCCACCTAGAGACCAGGAGACTGAGATTCCTGTATGGAAAGCCATCCTTGGCCTGGGCTCTCCTCACTAATAATAAGCCCAGATATCCTCATGTTACAGCTCCATTTCTGGCCATGTAGGGATGACCAGGTGCCAGCATACTACCCCTTCAGGGTGACCACCCACGGGAGCCTCTAGAACACAGCCCAGGGAGGGCACCTCCAAATCTCAACAGTCCCTGGGTATGGGCCTCAAGGACCTGTGGGCTCCTGGCTCACACCCTAGCCTCAGAGATCCTGTCTACTGCTGGAATAAGCTCTGCTATTCACAGGCGAAGTCAACTTACTCAGGACAGTCTTGAAGCTTGGGTACTGAGTGCATATTAGAAATGCTAATGTGGAATTCTTTTTTTTTGGCCAGTCCTGGGGCTTGAACTAAGGGCCTGAGCACTGTCCCTGGCTTCTTCTTGCTCAAGGCTAGCACTCTGCCACTTGAGCCACATCGCCACTTCGGGCCATTTTCTGTATATGTGGTGCTGGGGAATCGAACCCAGGGCCTCATGTATACGAGGCAAGCACTCTTGCCACTAGGCCATATCCCCAGCCCCTGGAATTCTTTTTTTGTTGGTGGTGGGGCTTGAACTCAGGGCCCGGGTGCTGTCCCAGAGCCTCTGTGCTCCAGGCTAGCACTCTACAACTTGAGCTATAGCACCTCTTCTGGCACTTAAGGTAAGAGTCTCATGAGGACTTTTCTGCTGGGGGTTGGCTTTGAACTGCAATCCTCAGATCTCAGCCTCCTGAGTAGCTACGATTATAGGTGTGGGCCACCAATATCTGGCTAATGGGAAATTCTTAAGCACCGCTTTGTGCATAGTGGATGGAATTGGGGTTTTACTGATTTTTGTGGACTATCAAAGTAGCATACTGACCTGAGAATGCAGAAATACAAAAATGCACTACAACTAGTATTTTAGGCATTGTCCTTTCTAATTTTACCCCTAGTATAAGCATACAGGAAATGACCCCTTCCCTGTGTGGATGGTACAGCTGTACCTGGCTATGTCCCCACACAGGATACCTTTTCATCCATCTTTCCCATTTCATCTTTCTATAGAGCCTGACTTTTGAATCAGGCAAGTCAGTCTGCTAGTTGAAATAAAACAATTAAAAAGAAAACAATAGGAAGTGGTGCTATGGCTCAAGTGGAAGAGCACTAGACTTGAGCTGAAGAGCTCAACAGCGCCCAGGCCCAGAGTTCAAGACCACAAAAAAGAAAAAAAAAATTACACAAAAGTCACACCAGAAAGTACTTTCTATCCAGGCCAGTGGCAGAAGTACTCCCAAGCAAGGGCTACCTCCCAGCGCTTGGATCAAAGCATCGTGATTCAAGGCAGGGGTGGAGGAAGGGATAGAGGTGTGGGTGCAGGGCCAGTCAATCCGGAAGATGCAGGTATGCCTGGGGCTGAAAGCAGGGCTTGGCCTGCCTCCCAGGGGATCCAGGTTCCAGCAGAACCCGTTCTGTGGCCTGAGGTCAGCTGCTTGTGTCTGGCATCACCTAGGAAGTAGTCTCAGCTCCACAAGGGCTCACCAGGCAGAGAACAGCAGTAGCTGCTTCTGCTTTTCACTCAACAATGCCTGGGGGGAGAGAAGGAAGAGGGAAGAGGGGAGAGCAGGGGCCCTAGGTTACAACTAGGTGACAGCTGTCACAGGAAAAAGGGACAATGTTACCTGTCCAAACTGGCCAAGTGTCCCTGTTTACTTACTCTAGTCCCAAATCACCTCCCTCCCCTGACAGAGAAAAGTCTCAGGCTCAGGCCTGCAAAGCCCTTATGAAATCTACCTACATACATATATCCTCAGTACCACCATGAAGACTCTGAATCTGTGGATCAATAACTGCTACCCTAAGCCCCCTCAGCTCACAACTTCTGCCAAGACAGTGGGGAGCACCTGCTGTCCCCCAAACAACTATAAAGGGACCGCTCCCCTCCTGCAGGAGCAAACACAGGTATATGTAGAGATGAGGGGCTATGTGGACTCAAGGAACCTGGAGCAAGCGGCCTGCATGGCAAGGGGCTTATATTAACCCCATCAGATCAAAAGCAACAGAATCTTTTACACATAACACCCACCTCCTAGATCAGTGGTTCACACCTACCACTGTGCCTAGAAGGGGTGAATGAGCTGCCTTTGGGGTTATACTCAAACCACTAACAGGTTGGAATAGCCCCTAGGCCTGAAGTGGAGTGACTGTGGACCCTGGGCATGCAGCTGGCATCTTCCTTCTGAGTTTTCCATGTATTCCCACAGGCAGCACACACTTGACTGTGCAGGCTATGTACTTAGCACTCAGTGCACTATGACTCAATGTTCCCATCTGTAGCGTGAGGCTGACCAGCCTCCTTTTAGGGTCATTTGAGAGATAATTCATGTTGATAAAAGTAGACCGGCAGAGTGAATATCACTGAACCAGTTATTACGATTAATGTGATTATGAACTACCTGAACTTAGGAGGGAAAATCACTATACTTCAGCAAAAAACAAGCCCAATCAAGACTTCACTGGCCAAACTTATTATGACTTATCTAGAAGTCCTGTACTTTCCAAAGATGGCTCAGAAGGGCAGAGAAAGATATGTGAGAAAACAGGATGCTGTGTTGTGTGCATGTCACAGAGAGCCTGGCTAATCTATCACCTGGCATGGCTGGTCTGAGCCTGCAGAAGTCCCCCAAACCAATTGTCCACCGCCTGGGGAGCAGGGTGATTCAACAGGAGGGGGTATAGCTAGAGCCACCACTGCTACAGCACTTAAATCCAAATGGGTTTAGTTCATGACAATGTGGTTGTGACCTTAGGCAGTAGCCTAGCTTCCTGAAAGGCAATTCCTTTCCTCTCTCCCACCCTTCCTTACATACAGATGTGTACAGGGTACTCCCTATGTGTTGGGCTCTCTTCTGGAAACTGATAGCCTACAGGACACAAGCACAGGGTCTATTTTCTTCCAGTTGATGAGCTCTTATGGGGAAAGGCAAAAGGGACACCAGTGCTATGTCACAGAATGGGGATGACAAGGAACAAAGTAGATAAGTGGGGGAGGGGTGTGTGGAGGAATACTCCAGATGAGGTCCAAAGCAATATCTGGGCTAAACTATAACCATATAAGACAGTACTCAGGCAGAGGACAGCAGGTGAGAAGGCTGTGATGCCAGAAACCCCAAAGAGGCCAATGTATTAGAGCAGAAGGGGTAAGAAAGTGGTAGAGTGTACAAAGGCTTGAAGGGTCATGGTTAGTTTTTATTTTTTCACGTCCTGGCAGCAAACACAGGTGGAGCAGGTATGCAGTTCCATATATGGAGCAAGGGACAGTATTCAGCAGTCTTGTAAACTACAGAGCAAGAGCACAAGGCCTGGCTATAGTATCAGGAAACTCCCACCATTATTATCATTAGGGCAGAAAATACTGGGCCATTTTTAACTAAATTCAGAGCAGTGTGTATCAATACTGGAGATGGGCCATTCCACCCATTACCTTGGGACCCCTGGCCTGTGTTCAGGACTCCTCTCAAGTTTCCAAGGTGTACACAATGTAGACCACTGGATAGCATGGAGAGCACAAGCGACCAGACCCTGCCTGGTCCTGTACTCACAGGCACCTCACATCTCTGTCCAGCCAACTGTCTAGGCACAAAGTGGCAAATCGGCCCCAGGATTACTTCCCAGGTTGTTAGCACCTCACTTTGTGGCCCTCTACAAACCAGCAATATTCCAGAGTTGGCCTGAGCTTGGTAAGAACTTCCATCCCTTTCCCAAAGCTTACCCTTGGAAACTGGAGATCCCTGGCCACCTGCCCATGCCCCAGGGGAGTTGGGAGGACTGCACAGAGTGATCCTGGTACCCAAAGCCCAGTAGACAAAGATTCCCAAGTAAGTATTCATCCAGATGGAGTACTCTGCGTTCCTAGAGGCCAGCAGAGCACGTAGAGGCCCCTAGGACTGAGGACCCAGCAGCGTCCTAGGGACCTGCCAGGGCCGGCTAGCAGTGCCCCAGGGGCCTGAGAGCATTTAGGTCCACTTGAGTTCTAGGGACACAGTAGCTCCTTATCCATCCTGCTTGCTATCTTCCTGGCCGTGCTTCACTTCCTTTTCTTCCCACCCCCGTTCAGACAAGATGGGCAGTTAGTATTTGCTCAGCAAATATTGTCCATGGCAATTCAGCCAGACACGCAATAGTCTTTACCACTGTCTGTTTTACCCAGGCAGCAAGCAGCCACCAACAAGATCAGTCTCGGGTTGACCCTACCTCCCCTCGAAACAGAACCCCGAGCAGGGCTCAACAGGAGGAACTAAGTGGTCATCTAGTCACCGTCTCCCAAAGCCTAGCACTGCCCAGATCCCCAGCACTCTCCCGACGCTGTGATAATTAGGCAACAACACAATCCAAAGGGCGACTCTGGGCGGCGTGGTCCAGGTACAGCCCCAATGCCTTCCACTCTGGCTCGTTCTTCTGGATGTGGCTAAGGAGCGCGGCCTGAGGCCGGAGTTCGGGGCAGGGCTCCCGCGGGCTGGGGCTGGGGCCGGGCTGAGCGCGCCCACCTACCTCCAGGGCCTCCAGCGTACTGAAGCTGGCGATGGCGAATCCGTCGATGACCTCCTCCTCCTGCGAGCTGGACTCACGGCGTCGCCGCCTCGGGGGGCGCGCGGCGCGGGGCGCAGGGCGCGGGGGCGGCGCGCCGCGGAGACCCGCGTTCTCCTTGCCGGGACTGGGCTCCGGCTCGTCGCCTGACGACGGACTCTGCGCACGGGCGTCGCGGGCGGCCTCCCGGCGCCGGCCGCGATCACGCTGAGCGCGCGAGCGCCGGCTCGGCCGGACCTTGGCCTCCATGGCGGCACCGCGGCGGTGACCTTGGCGCCCCCCGCCGCCTGCTACGCCGCGCCGTCGGGCTGCGAGATGGCCGCGCGGGCTCGAGGCCGGGCCGGACGGAGGACCGAGCCGGGCATGCCGGGCGCGGGCGCTCAGCCCCGGGCGCCGCGCGGCCTGGGGCCCCCGACCCGCTGCACTGGCGGACGCAAGGCGCTTAGCGGCCTTCGCCCGGGTCCCGGAAGAAGCACCGCATGGTGACCGGCGGGCGGCGGCGGGAGGCCGGGGGCGGAGGCGGACGGCGGAGCTCCTGAGTGCCGGGATCGTGAGACAGCCGCGAGAGCAGCGGTGCCCGGAGCGGATAACAACTGACGCACTTCCGCCGGGCCGGAGCTCCAGAGGAAGTGGGCGCTGCCGCAGGAGCCCGCCCGCCTGGCCTGGCCCCACCCAAGCCCCGCCCTGGACCAGCCCTTCCGGCTGAGTCTCGCTACGCTCACTTCATGTAACCCCGCCCCCAACCTCTAGGCCACGCCCCACCCACGACGCACCTCCCCGAACGCCTCCGGGTCTCCGCCCCTCTGGCAGTGCTCCACCAGGCCACGCCCCCTGCACAGTCTCCTCCCTGAACCCCTCCCAGTCTCCTCCCGTTGACCACGCCCAGGCCACGTCCAGCCCCAGGCCCCACCCCGTCAGCGCTGCTCTGTTGAACCCCGTTTATCCAGACCTGGCCAAGCCCATCGCCCAATCCCCTCAAACCAGGCCTGCCCCCTCTGCTCTGGTCAGCTCCACCAAGCCACAGGACCCCGCCCCTACGGTTAGGCACCGCCCCTTCCATATGTAGCCCCGCCCCCACCTGACCCCGCCCAGCGCGGCTGGCCACCCTCCAAGTTCCGGGCGGCCCCTGCCTCGCTTTCCCGCCCTCCACGTGGGGGTGCGAGTCCTCTGCGCCCTCCCGCCGCGGTGACTGCTCCTGAAGGGATTCTGGTGGGAGCTCGGGAACCGGAGGACGCCTACCCCTCTGAATTGGCGGCTCGCGGACAGGGGGCCGATAGAGCGTCATCGCTGAGCTGTGGACGGCTGCGCGCCCACTCACCAACTCTCAGACCCAGAAATGTGGCATCTGGCGAATGTGGAAGGCCCCTCACCCCTGCCGGGTCAGCCATGTCCCGGCTGAAGGTGCTCTCCCAGGGCCAAAACCCTGGAACCCAAGGACGTGCCCCGAGAGGACCCACCTCGCTAGCCCCTCGGCCCATGGAGCCAGGGGCCTGGGGTGTGGTGGGCAGGCGACGCTGGCATGAAGCAACCCGGCCGCTGCTAGCTGGCCACATCTGGAGCACAGCATCTGGGGCGGGGGGGCGGGGGCCGGGGGATGAGATCCTGAGGTCATTAATTTGTCCAGCACCGTTTATCAAATGTACACTTTCTTATAACTCATTGATGGCTAACTCTTCCAGAAGTGGTAACTGTCAAGCAGTGTCATGAGAAGGCCAGCGCACCCATCTCGACTTGAATCTCTAAGGAGAGAAGAACTGAATCTAGGAGTGGAAAAGGAGTGAAAGTGATAGTAAAGTTTGTTGGGGAAAGAATGAGTTTTCAGTTGACTGAAAGTGGGCCATCTCTAACTGCCTTGGGGGTTTGAGGGCTTACTCAGATCCTCAGCCAGAAATTTCTAGTCTGCTACCAGCCTATAAAGTCACAGGTAAGTAACAGTGCCCCAAGGCTACAGAAGGTCCGCACAATGATGTGTAAATAAGCACTGAGTATCTGACCCTGGGGGAATTTGTTTTGTTAAATTCCAGGCACTTGCTGGGCCCCAGTGGCTCTGGCCTATAATCCTAGCTACTCAGGAGGCTGAGATCTGAGACCTCGAAGCCAGCCCAGGGAAGAAAAGTCCAGGAGACTCTTATCTCCAATTAGCCACCAGAAAACCAGAAGTGGCACTGCAGCTTAAATGGTGGAGCACCAGCCTTGAGTAGAAGAGTTCAGGATCTAGGCCCCGAATTCAAGCCCCATGTTGGCAAAAGAAAAAAAAAAAAATTTAAATCCAGGCAGTTTTGTCAACCCACTAATTTAGGTTTTGAAAGGATATGTCCCGGCCATCCCAGAGGACCATGCGGAGATAATCACAGACAGGAGAAGAAGGTTCATAAGGAGGTTTATTAGTAGTGGGGCCATAGTTCCTACGGGAGGGGGAGCTACATGGCGTCTGCACCTTATCCAGGTGGCAGTTTCTCTCTCTCTCCTCTCTCTCTCTTTCTCTCTCTCTCGGTAAAGGGCTAGTAGGTAGGTAGTGAGTAGGAGTGGCTCATTAGGTCTAGGTGGATCTGGGGGCTAGTGGGAGGAGCTGAGGACCTGATGCTAGGGAAATGCTAACAGGTTTGAGTAAAGCCTTTCCTTAATCTTAAATGTTTAATCCTTAGGTGGGTGGGGTATTCACCCCAGGACCGAACTTACTGAGCTGTTCAGATCTTAACAGAGGCTGGTTACCTGTGTCTGGGCGTTTGTAATCTCTTCCTTCCAGGGTCACCGCTTTTCCTTGCAAGAATTTGAAGAATGATCCATTTTAGCTTATGTAGTATGAATATCCCCATTGTTCATGTCTAATTCCTGTCTTACTAAGATGAAGAAACTCAGAGGAGGCTTCACAGAGAGTGTCCCCACCCCCAAGGCTCTGACAGCTGGGTCTGAGAAGGAGCCTGTGTGCACTGAGCAGTCGGAGCTGGTTCAAGCTGAGGACACAGAGCAGGAAGGCACAGCCACCTGGGCTTCATCCCCCATCACTGCCCCAGGGAGGGCCACCCACACACCATGTGGGGGAGGCGCCAATGGCTGTACTTAATAGCAGCTGGGAAGGTAGCTCCTTACCCACCCCCAACCCCTCTCTCCACTCTGCATGCCGGGGGTGGGGGTGGGGTCTCCCCATTCCAAGCTTTGTTATGAAAAACAACCTTTCACACGGAGGAAACTGCCTTTGGATTGAGAAAGCTGCCAGAACTGTTTTCCCATCCTGCCTGGGGGACTTAGGGCCACAAATGTAGATGAGATCTCAAGCCTGCTGAATCTCTGGTTAGGGTACTGATCTGTTTATAGTCTTTGGCCTATACCTGCTCCTGGGCCACCTCACCTGCAGCCTGCTGGGGCATTCTGTGGGCCCTTCCATTGCCTTCAGAACAATTGCTATGTACTGCAAAAGTTCTGCTCTTAAAGTTTTCATGTACAAAAATTAGGGGCTAGGAACGTGGCTTAGTGGTAGAGTGCTCGCCTAGGATGCACGAAGCCCTGGGTTTGATTTCTCAGCACCACATAAACAGAAAAAAACAAACAAACATAAGTGGCACTGTGGCTCAAGAGGTAGAGTGCTATCCTTGAGCAAAAAGAAGCCAGGGACAGTGCTCCAAGCCCAGGACTGGTTAAAAAAACCAAAAAACTCTTTCGTTGCTCATCTTGTCTCCAAAGATGTTCAAGTGTGCAGCACTAGCCAAGAACAGGGTCTCTGGAACTTCCGTTCGGAGTTTCTTCCCAACGTGCTTAGCTTTCCCCAGCGCCTAGTCTCAGATTCATTTCCAAGTGGCTGGATGACCAATGTGAGGACCAGCCACCATCTCGGGATCACAATTCAGCTGTTCCCCAGGGAGGTCATGCTTTGGGGAATCTTCCTTCTGGGTAGAGAACTCCTGGGTAAAAGACTGACCTCAGAACCATGCAGACACCAGGCAGAACCTCAACATAGTAACCTGCTTTGATATGCAGACAGGACATTTCACCTAGGCGCAGCCGTAAACAACCCTTTGTGGGTCAAACAGAAAAGCCCAACTTGATAGACTTAGTGGCTCCTTCATTAACCTGCCTCCTTGCTCAGACCCCATATAAGCCTGGTCCCAAACTCACGCCATCGCACAACCTCCAAACCCGTGGGACGGTCTGTGTCCCTCAATAAAGTCTCTGCCTGTTGGCGATTGAGTCCAGCCTATTCCCTTTCCATTCTCCTCCATTTTCCTAACACTAGGCATCTGCCCTTGGGATACAGCAGGAGGGAACAGGATTGCCTCAACTGAAGCCCATCTTCATAGCTGAGGCTTGCCAGGGCCCTTCTAGAGATTGTGTCATAACCCTGCCACCTCCACTCTGGTTTCTCTATGCAGCTTGTGGCCCAAATGGTGTGTTCTGGTTTGGATTGGGTTATGCACACTAAATACTCCCCCAAGCCTGAAGAGGAATAGGAGGTGATCCTGGGAGCAGAAACCAGTGTCTAGGTGTATGGCTTCCAGCCACATGTTTTCCCTTGAGCTACAGCTTCACTTCCAGCTTTTTGGGAGTCTCATGGACTTTCCTGCCTTCACTGGCTTTGAACTGAGATCCTCAGACCTCAGCCTCCTCAGTAACTAGGATTATAGGTTTGACCCACTAGTGCCCGGCTGGATTTGACGCCTTAGCAATTTCAACTTAAGATTCTTGTTTTGTTTGTTTTGTTTTTCTTTGCCAGTCCTGGGGCTTGAACTCAGGGCCTGAGTACTGTCCCTGGTTTCTTTTTGCTCAAAGCTAGCACTCTACTATTTGAGCCACAGTGCCACTTCCAGCTTTTTCTATATATGTGGTGTTGAAGAACCGAACCCAGGGCTTCATGTATACGAGGTGAGCACTTTACCACTAGGCCATATTCCCAGCCCCTCAACCTAAGATTACATACTCCCTGAGCCTCAATGCATGGACTGGGCAGGGTGGGAGGTTCAGCCTTCTGAGAATGCTTTGCAAGTGATTTAACTGCTCTCAGCCTCATTTGTCCCCTCTGTGGAATGAAGGAGGGGCTTCCTGCTATGATCTAATCTATTTTATCTTCTCAACACCAGAAAGAAACCAACAGTACTAAAAAAGAAAAAAAGAAAGTTGGCTGGGAATGTGGCTTAGTGGTAGAGTACTTGCCTAACATGCGTGAAGCCCTGGGTTCAGTTTCTCCGTACCAAATAAACAGAAAAGGCCAGAAGTGGATATGTGGCTTAAGTGGTAGAGTGATAGCCTTGAGCAAAAGAAGCTTAGGGGCAGTGCACAGCCCTAAGTTCAAGCCCCAGTACTGGGGAGGAAAGGAAAGAAAGAAGGAAGGAAAGGAGGGAGGGAGGAAGGGAGGGAGGGAGGGAGGGAAGGAGGGAGGGAGGAAGGAAGGAAGGAAGGAAGGAAGGAAGGAAGGAAGGAAGGAAGGAAGGAAGATCACAGTGGGGAAGGAGATAGAGCCATCCTTCTTTGGCTACCCCATAGTTCCTGACTCCTGGGTCTGACCTGAGATTTCAGAATCAACTTCAAGTTGAGGATCAAAAAGCCATGTTCTGCAATGGTTTAACAGATAGATGGGAGGATCTGGGACTTAGAAAGGTCATCTGGGGCTGGGGATATAGCCTAGCGGCAAGAGTGCCTGCCTCGGATACACGAGGCCCTAGGTTCGATTCCCCAGCACCACATATACAGAAAACGGCCAGAAGCGGCGCTGTGGCTCAAGTGGCACAGTGCTAGCCTTGAGCGGGAAGAAGCCAGGGACAGTGCTCAGGCCCTGAGTCCAAGGCCCAGGACTGGCAAAAAAAAAAAAAAAAAAAAAAAAAAGAAAGGTCATCTGAACCAGTCTACCTTCAGATGCCTTGCTATGAAAATGACAGTTAAAGTTTACCTTACCAGCATTTGGATGTTCCATTAGTTGCCCCCTAAACTGTTGTACCAGTGCTCCTGGGTTGAATCTAATAGCATCTAGTTGGGGAAACAAATGTCTCAGTACTCAGGCAAAGGGGTAGTGTGGAAATCAGTCATGTAAGTGGATGAGGCTGGCAGGGTAATTGTGGATGCTGGGGTGCTGACCATGACTAGAGGGAGGAGAATGTCCTTGGTATAATTGTCTCCCCAAAAGGCATACTGAGTTCCTCTCCCCAGAACCTCACCTAGATAGGGTCTTAGCGCAAGCGTGAGAATAAGGTTCCTGAATTTAATGTGTTCTAAACTCTAAGCCAAGTAAGCAGAGCTAGCACAGGGAAATGGCTAGGTGCCCATGGAGGCACACCGGAAAGATGAATCTATACCCTGAGGGACTCCAGGGACCCTGAGGAACTTTAACCACCACATGAGAGGCAGAATCATGCCAACCCACTGGTTCCAGGAAAAATAAGGCCAAGATGGGAAGAGACACTGTGCTGGCTAAGTCCCACTGAGATGGGCAGATCCAATCCCAAGTCAAGCACCTGCTAATTCAAGAACCATGACTACAATTGTCATGGCCTCTGAGGTCTCCTGCTGCTTGTCTCTCAGCAGTTGTGTGGCAGTAGGAAGATGTGAAGTGAGGGGAATATGTGTTCAGGCATCTGAACTAAGGCAAGCTCACCTTCTGACCCAGACCACCATCTACCACTGTCCTGCGAGGCTGTGTGAAAAGCCAGGCGGAGGGGACAGGCTGAGGGTGCAGGCAGTGGGGACAAGCCAAGTCGTGGGCACTGTCGGGGGCCTGCAGTAACAAAGAAGCACACACCTGCCTCCAGGGCCAATACCAGCTCTACCAGCTGAGATTATGTGGTTGTGGCCTGTGCCTTAGGCAGAGCCTAAACTCTGGCTCTAGGGCTCCTAGGGGATGAGAAGAGCTCTCCTCTGGTCACGGAGGACATTCAGATAGGTCCTACTGCTGAGAACATTCAGGCAGGTCCCACTGGTGGGAGGACATTCCAGTAGGTCCTACCGGTGTGTGGGGGGCATTCAAGCAGGTCCCAGGGTTGGGGGAGGATACCTGCAAACAAGACACAGTACCCTCAGGAAACCAACCCTGACTACTATGATCTTGGACCTCCAGCCTCCAGCATGGCAACAAATACAGTAAAGGTTTTGTTTACATCTTTCTCAGTATTACTTTGTTTTGGCTTCACTGGGGGCCCCATCCACAGCTAAAGGAAGCTAGGCTGCCCCCTAGGCCTAAGCAGCTGGCACCCCTGGTCTTGGTGACAGGAAACTGCCTGGTGCATGCTCCCCAGACCTTCAATCCCAACACTCGGAAGGCTGAAGCAGGATGTAGAGTTCCAGGCCAGCCTGGGCCTTCCAGTGAGGCCTTGGGTCAAAAAACAAACTAAACCCAAAAGTAAACATTGGTTACTCATCCACCCCCCGCCCCCCCCCCCACACACACCAGGTTTTGTGGGCAGCAGGCTTGTTGATGTCTGGTCTCCAGGACCCAGGCTTGTGAAGAGCCTTCTGTCTTATAGATGCACTCCAGGGACTTATGGGCCCCTCAGAGGCTGCATCAGGGGAAGGAGACATTTGTGCAGTAGTTGTGGGCTTTGACAAGCTGTACCTTTGTGAAGTTAACCAGGATAAGTCCATAGGCTCCTTGGAGCCAGGAGCTTTGGGGGGCTGGTAGGGTTTTTGGTAAGTGCCAGTCTGCTGTTCCCAGAGATAATGTCTTGAAGATTGATAGATTGACTCTGGAGAATCCCACCAAAGCCAGGGGAGGAACAATGGCCAGGGGAGGCCTTGTGGTATCAGATCATTGAGAAGATACTCCTTGCCAAAAACGCTCACATATATGACTTAGCATTTGCTGTGCTGGAAATACTGTATGAAAACTATTGACTGGCTCTCAAATGTGGTGATTGAGGCTGACCCAGTGGATGCAGAGTGGATGGGGGAGCCTGAAACAAAGACACAAAGGCTGGAAGCCCCCAAGGCCTTCGTGGTTGGGAGGGTCAGCAAGGCAGTGGGTGGGAGAAATATGTTTAAAGCTCAGAGAAGACACTCCTGGGGTTGAGGAATGAAGTTAGTGTGCACAGAGGAGCCTGAACACACATGCTCATTGAGGCCCCAAGGAAAGGCGCCGCAGGGTAAAGGATAACTCCTGACTGGTCCCACAGTAGAATCTGACTCAGTACTAAAAAGAAGGGAGTTGTGACACCTACCACAAAGGGGATGAGCCCTGGAAATATGTGAGGTACAAAGTCCACATGTTGTGTGGGTCTGTTTACCCAAGATATCCAGAACCCTGCAAAGCAGGAGGCAGAAGGCAGAGTCCAGGCTGCCAGGTGCTCAATGGGGAAGACTAGGAGAGAGGCCATTTAGAGATAGTGGGTTTGCTGCTTAGGATGGTGAAAAGTCTTTTGGATTAGTCGTAGTTACCAGTGGCACCCTAAGTCACAGACCTGACCTGGTCAAACCACCTGCCTCAGAATTCCAAGGAAAGAGTGGAGTGGAGGCAAAGGGCAGAAAAGGGATTCATTGGCATTCTGGATGCACACCGGAAGAGGGCAGAAAGCTTGTCAGCCCATCTTCAGGGTGCTGGCATTATTAGCTTTAGATTTAAACAGAGGAAGAATGGTGGCAGGGAGTGAGAGGTATATATAATTAAACAATATACCAAGGCCAATGTGTGGCCAGGTTAATAATGATCTCCATTCCGGTTCTATCAAGGGATTCAGAGAAGTTGTGGCTGTCATCACTTGAAGAGAGCAATCTGGTTGATCAGATTGAATTGGATGATTGTCCTGCTCCAGGGAGCAGCCTGGACAGAAGGCAATAAGTCATTGTCCTCATGTGGGTGAAGATGGTCTGTCCCCTAGGCTCTGTGGTTCCTTGAAGATAGTTTCAATCATTCTGTCTGAAGGTGGATCCTGTCATTCCCAGAATCCCAGGAGGAGAGAGATTCACAACAAAAGGAAACATGAAAAATGCAGGTGGGCATGCATGCATTGATCTTGCTTTTACTTAACTGTGGGCCTAGGCTAAGATGAGGACAAGGAGCTCCAAATATCTGAAAGCTCTGTCATCCTAATTTTGAGAGAAAAATGTCCAAAGGGGGAATTCGGGGCTCAGTTACAAGTGACGTGAAGGAGTACATGACCCAGGCCAGGTATGTGCCTCAGGTCTTATCTCCCAGTTTTCAGACACTGTCTCCTTGAATGTCTTTGTTGACTGAGGTTTAGGCCCTGTAGGTGGTCCAAGAGAAGTAAAGTGGGGCAGCAGGGAGAGAGGGGGATTGGCAGGTATACTGGGTGGGGAAGAGTTAACCTTAGGCTCCTTGGTTTGGGGAGAGAGGTCTGTGCAATCATCAGAAAGTCCTGCACTTCCTAGATTCTGAGGAAGCTGGGGTGTCCTGCCTTTTGTTCATTTGTGGGCCCAAGTAAGGACTCAGTGCTTCTTGCAAAAGCAGCTTGTAAGCCTCTGTGACATGAAGGTCTCAGCCTCCTCTCTAATCTGGGGTCTGAATCCACAGTCAGTCCCTGCCCCTCTGGCACCAGGACTCAGACTCCAGCTTCAACACGATAAACTCTATGTTTTTATTTCTAGTCAATGATGTTCTGAGGAGTACTTTTTTTTTTTTTTTTGTCAGTTGTGGGGCTTGTGCTGTGTCTGAGCCTCTGTGCTCTTCAAAGCTAGCGGTCTACCACTTGAGCCACACACAGTGCCACTTCCAGTTTTTTTTTTTTTTTTAATCTTTTTTTTTTTTTTTGGCCAGTCCTGGGCCTTGGACTCAGGGCCTGAGCACTGTCCCTGGCTTCTTCCCGCTCAAGGCTAGCACTCTGCCACTTGAGCCACAGCGCCGCTTCTGGCCGTTTTCTGTATATGTGGTGCTGGGGAATCGAACCTAGGGCCTCGTGTATCCGAGGCAGGCACTCTTGCCACTAGGCTATATCCCCAGCCCTCCAGTTTTTGAGTGGTTAGTTGGAGATAAGAGTCTCAAGGGGACTTCTCTGCTGGGGCTGGCTTTGAACTGCGATCCTCAGATCTCAGCCTCCTGGGTAGTTAGGATTACAGGCATGAGCCACTGCCACTGGTGTCTGGCAAAACTGTATTTTTTTTTCTTTCAATCTTTTCTTTTTTGGTACTGGGGCTTGAACCCAGAACATTGCACTCACTAGGCAAAATGCTCTGCCACTGAGGGGCATCCCAATCCTGGGAAGTACAAAGGTAAGCTACTTTCTCTTTCACAAATGTTGTTCTGAAGTACTAATTAACATTAATTTACATAAGCAAATGGGACTGGAGTTAAAGCTGTTCAGCATTACCCCTGTCCTAACTGCTGAGGAGTGGCTTGCTGCACATTAGTGAAGGATTGACCTCCACCCTATTGCCTCAGATCCATACAGACACCAGGTGGAACCTCGACTTGCAACCTGCTTTGATATGCAGACAGGACATTTCACCTAGGCCCCAACTTGCTAGACCTAGTGGCTCCTTCATTAACCTTGTCTGCTTGCTCCAACCCCATATAAGCCTGGTCCCACATTCACACCCTCTCACAACCTCCAATCTCTGGGAAGGTCTGTGCCCCTCCCTGTTCCTCAATAAATTGATGATCTGATAATCCAGTCTGGCCTATTCCTTTTCCATTCCTCTCCATTTTCCTAACAATTAGTGCCCCTGACTGTCACCACAGTGCCCCAAGCCTGATGCCTTCAATGGTGGGCGTTTACTCCCCTAGTCAGCAATCTGGTGCAGAGGTATAGATGGGGCCGAGTTCCTCCCAGCTGGGCCCTCTGGCTCCTCCTGGTTCCAGGGGTCCCCAGGCACTCTTGGAGAGTGGCCTCAGCTTCCTGTGATCTTGCTCTGTGCATCTCCTTCCAGGTTGGAGCCACCTGACTGGAATGTGACCATCATCTTACTAGTGATATCTGCAAAGATGCCACTTCCAAATAGAGCCACATCCTGAGGTCTGGAGACACCACTGCCAGCTATTTCCCACCTTGCTTGGAGAAGGCTTAACAGGGTGGCACATTGTCATAGGGTCCTCCTTTCTAGGCTCCCACACTGCCACCAGAACATTGTCTCCCTTCCTTACACCTCTCAATGTGTCTTTCAGTTCCCTGTCCCACCCTGCCCTATCCAGAGGCACACTGGAAAGCTTTGTTTGTAAATGTGGGCTGTGGCCCAGAGGCACTATGTGTCCTTCTGGGCCGGCCTCTCCTTCCTGTCTTGTTTCTACCCGTGGTTGTGGGTGTTGTCAGTGTGAACGGCACTGACCCCAGAGACTGCCACTGTCCCCAGATACCATCTGTCCCTCCCTTGGGGAGAATGGGTCCGGGCAAGAGGGCTAGGCCTGGCTGAACACCCTGAGTGGGCAGTGAGATGAGAGTGGGTGTGGGGTAACAACTGGCCATGTTCTCTGTTCTCTGATAAGAGAGTCATTGTGGCCCAGCACCCGGGACAAATGGCCCAGAGCCCTGACAGCCATGGAACACTTGTAATACTACAAGTGGCTAGGTTAGGGCAGCTTGTACTACAGCAAGCATGCCCTTCCTGATGGATGCAGTGTGTGTACCCCGCTAGCCAGCCTGCCCCCAGGATCCAGGGCTTCTACCTGCCCACTCAACACCATGGTGAAAATGAGACAAAACCTTAGGAAAGGGGGGCTCCTCTATCTAGGCAGGCCTTGGTGGCAAATGGCTGGATTTCTTGCCCTAGTTCCTTTGTGCAGTGGATGACCTATGGAACTGTAGGTTCCCCACCCTGACCCTGCAGTTTTCAAGTCCAAAGCTGTGGGAACCTATAAGTGCGGAGCCATGGGGTCTGCCAAAGAGAATTGAAATGCCACTCTCTGACTCTCAGAAAGCTGACAACTGCCTGAGAAAGATCCCTTGCCCTTAGGATTACACAGGTCACGCATCCTCTTTCCCCCCATTCTGGTGTGGTAACTTCAAAGAGACTGCTACCTTGTTTTCTGCATATTCCTGTATTTGATGTTGAATAAAAGCCCTGTTCACGGGACCCTCTGGATCTGTTGCTGCCGGCACCCCAAACTGGTTCCACAGTCCGGTCTCCATCATTATTTTGCTCCTGGCAAATGATGATACCACAGGGCCTTTGTACTTGCTGTCCCCCTGCCAGGCTCTCTTCTCCAGCTGTGTTTATAGAGCTCCTGTACCTCATTCACTCCAGTCCCTGTCACTCACAGACTGCAGATGGGCCAATCTGTTTTTAAAAGTTTAAAGAAGAATTGCTGTGTGGTGGAGGAAGGCAGTATGGGTGTGGTGAGAACAGTGGGGTGGGGATGTCCCCTGGAGTTCCTGCTGAGGAGCCTGGGGAGGGAACTGAGCCCTCAGGCTGCAGACACCTGCTGAGAATCTCCAGTGAGGCCTGATCCCCACAGCTCTGTTCGGCTGTGTTCTTCATTTTCCAGTTCCCTTCATCTTAAGAGAGAACAGGCTGGAAGGGAGCTGGGAATCCTTCACTGATCTGTTCCCACTGCCTCCAGCATCACGAGGTCTGATCACACACGGATGGAATGAAGGAATGTGCTGCTGCTCCACCCAGGCTGGCTAATCCCACTGTGGCCCGAAGCTCAAGGCTGTAGTGACTGCTGGCCAACTGCTGGAGCTTCTGGGCTTACAGACCGCTTGCTGCCTGGGCCTGGACATCTGTAGACCAGACACCTCAGGCCTGCCTGGCAAGCCCTGGCCTGTGATTCACAAGGCAACTGGAAACACAGTGTGTATTGGCATGCACAGAGAAGCCTCCCAGGACCAGCCCATCCCAGGGCTGAGGCTCTGGGGTTGGGTCTATCTGCTCCCCGGGGCATGCCAAGGACAGGGGGCTACCCCACTGGGAACCCCAGCCACACCCACCACACACAGTCCTCTCTGATGTCCCTTTGCTGGCCTGGGCTCGGCACAGCATGCTGCTTGTGTGTTCATGCACGTGTGTGTGAAGACATGTGCAGGCAGACATGTGTACATAAGACACATGCAAGAGTCTGTGTTCCAGGCAACCCACATGTGAACACACACAAGTCACCTGTGCACACAGACACTCACACAGGCACCCTTGGACACACATGCGCTCACCACACATGCACAGGTACACACAGAAGAAGGGACATATGGCCAGGCCTGTTGTGGCCACAGGGCAGGTTTGTTTTCTCAGAGTTCTGTGTCTCAGACAGGCAGCACAGGCAGTGGCACTACATGCAGGTCTGGGGGAGGTGATCAGGAGGACAGGAAAGGTGTGCAGGAGGAGAGGAAAGGTCCTGGTGCCAGAGAGGTGTAGTTCTTGCAGCCTTCATGTCTGCTGTCCTGTTCCTTGAGGGAAAGGACTTGGCTGCAGGACAGACATGGGAAGAACTTCCTGGTTTGGCTGAGCATACAGCTTTACTTCTTTCCTGCCCAGCCTGCTCCATCCCAGCAAATGGGGGGCCTGGGTCCCTCAATGTTTTCCTACCTATTCTGGAATCCCTCTAGGGTAGGGAGAGGCCAATGCCAGGAGGGTCCTGTGGTGCTGATGGCACTGAAGGGGTATGTGGGATCTGTTCAAGGTCAAGTGGGTGGCTCAGGTGGCACCAAGACACCAGATGGAACGAGGGGCCCAGTAGGTACTGGGAACCAACAGCTGTGAAGCAGAGGCAGATCTGTTCAAAGTCACCCTGGGGGGTCAGATGGCACCAGGACACTACTGTAAATGGTGAGTGAAAGTGGGAATGTGTGCATGTTTGCGTTTGCGTGTGTGTGCGTGTATGCTGGTACTGGGCTTGAACTCAGGGCCTGAGCACTGTCCCTAAGCTTTATTATTCAAGGCTGGTGCCCTAACTCTTGATCAACAACTCTACTTCTGGATTTTTGGGTAGTTAATTAGAGATAGGAGTCTCATAGAGTTTCCTGCCCAGGCTGGCTTCACACTGTCATCCTCAGATCTCAGCCTCCTGAGTAGCTGGGATTACAGGTGTGAGCCACCAGCGCTTGGCTTGGACATGTGCTGTGATTAGAGGTGTCATGTGCAGCTTGATTGGGACCTAGACAAGGTCTGGGGCTCCCTGGCTTGGCCTCTCTGCCCCCAAGGGAGGTGTGGGTTTTCTGTGGTTGGTGGGAGCAGGCCTTGGTGTGGGCAGGTAGTGGAGTGTGGTCCCCCCAGGGCAGACTTGACTACTGGAAGAGAGTGGGTGGCTGCTCAATCAGTTGAGGCTGATTAGTGGAAGAAGTAAAGAGGTGCTGGCAGGAAGAGGCAGATGGCTGAAAGGGCTCCTGTGGTCCCACACCTTCACCAAGGGGATTGACCCATTATCATCTACCCTCGCCCTCTCCCAGAGCTTTGAAGAAGATGCCTTTTGGAGCAGGTGGTCTGCAGCATGGGCGCTGGGCCAGCAGCTCAACCGGGGGGCCTGGAAAGCTGTCAGGATGCTGGTGGGGCTCACACTGGGCTTTTCCATGGCAACAGCTGGCACGGCAGCTTGGGAACCATCGAAAGCCCTCTGTTCTGATGAGGGTGAAGTCAGAGACAGATTCCTAGTGAGGGCTACAGCTTCATCTCCAGGAGGGGGAAGCTCTGTGGGGGACACAGGTAAGTCAGGCAGGGCTGTGACAGGCTGAAATTCCTTCCACATCCCCCCATCACGCCGGAGCCAGGTGTGGCTTCCTGCCCTTGGGCTCCTCCTCTGGCTCTGGAGCAGAGGTCTGACTGTGGAACCTGGCTGCACAGTGCGCAGCTGCAAACACTGCATATTTATTTATCACTATAGTTCTTTCTTTTTTTTTTTTGTCAGTCATGGGGCTTGAACTCAGGGCCTGGGCGCTATCCCTGAGTTCTTCAGCTCAAGGCTAGCATTCTAACACTTGAGTCACAGTGCCACTTCTGGTTTTCTGGTGCTCAATTGGTGATAAGAGTCTTATGGACTTTTCTGCCCAGGATGGCTTTGAACTGTGATCCTCAGATCTCAGCCTCCTGACTAGCTAGGATTATAGGTGTGGAACACCGGCTCCTGGCTTGTCACTCTAGTTCTTGATCTCTCACTAGTAAAATGTGAATGATTGCTGGGTGCCAGAAGAGTGAATGCTCTCATTCATTCCATCATTCATTCATGCATCTGGCGAATGTGGGTAGTGGGCCCAGTGTGTGCCTGGCCCTGTTCTGGGCACTAACAGTCAGGGGAAACCAATGGAAAAAGGTCTGGCTCCCTGCACTTCTCTGGCTGGGGGTGTGCAGTGGAGCTGGTCAGGGTCAGGAATTCCTGTCATGTGATTTAAGAACAACCCTGTAGTGTGATCTAAGAGTGTCTAGTGGTTGGGATAATTAAAGATACTTTGCCAAAGCTAAGCAATGTGGGCCCCTGGAGCCTTCTGCTGACATGCAAATAGGGACAGAGTGATCCTGGGCTGGTGGGCGTGGACTTGGCATCTTGGAACCAGTGGGCTGAGGGAGTTTAGCCTGGCATCCTGTGGGAGGAGGCAGGGCCTCTTGGGAGTGGGAGTGGTGGAACACCAGGCTGCCTGTGTCCTCTTGGCCAATAGTGTCTGAAACACGTTCTGGGGCCAACTCCCTTCTTCCGCTAGTCTTTAAGCATTTGTTCAGAGTTCAATAAATGGAGAGGGAAAACAGATTTTCATATATAATTATGAAGATGATGCACCGAGGGGCTACAGGGGGTTACAGTTACATACTTAAGGTAGTGAGTACATTTCTTGTCATACTTGCTACCCACTTCCTCATTTTTCTCCCACCTTCCCTCCCCCAACTCCTTCTGCTTTCATCATTTTTTGTAACCTTCTCAATGATGGACATCATCATTCTAGTCTCCAATGCTTATGAACTCTGTGAACATTAACAATAAAACAATTTCTTCCAGGTTGGGTGATACGTACTTTTTTCCTTTGGCTTAGTGTAATCTGTTCCTTCTTTTTCTCTCATTTCTTCCCAGCTCCCTGCTGCTCTTGAATTGCTTAATTGGCTTTCATCAATGTCCCTCTTCCTACTCATTCTGTGCCCTCCTCCCATCTTCCCTCAGATGTGCATGTGTATATATTATATGTGAGGCAAGGAATATAGGGTCCTCTAAATACTATAAGACTAATGAAGAAGAGGTCCTTTGTTTCCTTATCTTTGAAGTTCTTTTCAGTCTGTATATTATTTTAGGTACATATGAAGTAGTGCTTGGATCTTATTTTTGGGGGCACTTCTTCCAAGACTGTTCTTTTTTGGACTCACCATGTGTTGGTATCTTGGGTCCTGTTTGCTTTGTCATGTCTCTTTGCATTTTGATTTTAACACCTGCATATCAGGGAGAAGATTTTCATATCTTAACAGTTTGTTTTTTTTTCTGTAGTATTCTCACCAGTGTGAGATGATCTCACCCCCAACTCTGCCTCTATTGCACACAGCCTTGGGGCGCCTTCTCCTTTCTGGTCTCTGGTAGGGACAGTAAGGGTTGGATTTAGGACCTACCCTAACTGCTGTGATCCTTCTCAAGATGTTTAGCATAATTATACCTGAAAAGACTGGTTTCCACATTTGGGGGCCACCACTCAATGCCTCACACCATCTCTCTGTTTTTGGATGTGTTTCAAACTAAACTGCTGACCTGGGCCCCTTTGGTTGCTTATCACTGACTAGAGCTCAGTATTCACTTACAGTGTTTCTCTGAGATAAATTTTAGATACAATTTAAGAAATCACAAATGTTAAACATACATTTGTTACGTTTGGGTAAAGGCACACAACCAAAGCCCCCAGAATTCTATCAGGATGTTGGTAACACCCACCTCTCCAGAGTTTCTGAGTGACCCTTCCAGCCACCCCCACACACAGAAGCAATGCTGTTCTCATTTTCCTGGTGTTTTTTTTTTTTTTTTCTTCTTGCCTGTTCTAGAAATTTACTGGGTAGAATTCTACAGAATACGCTGCTTTGTGGGGGCTCCCTTTGCTGGCCAGGAGGGAGCACTCCCCTTCCTGTATGGTTTTGGCCAGAAGCTTGCCGCTCTCCTGCACAGTCCCCATGGGGCTGTCTGATGATTGGTGAATTAGAAAGTGCCTTTGGGTCAGTCATTCCAGTCCTGACAGCCGAGCCTGGTACAGATATGTGAGCCAGTGGTCCCCCCTTTTGGGGTTTAAGCCAGTTGGGAACAAACACTAGATTGATAAGGCTGATGTGTCCCCAGAAGACAAAAGAGTCATTCCCATCTCCATGTCTGTGGGGGCAGAATGTTCTAGCAGCCAAGGACCTCTGGATTGCCCTAGGTGGGCTGCTGGGGGTCGGCTTTGCAGGCAGAAAAGGGCTGATAGCAGGCTAGCAGATCTGCTGAGGAAAGAGTGAAACCACCGCCCATGGACCTGTGTTTCCTCATCTAAGCTGAGTGTATTGCTCTAAAAATCAAGGGTCTGCCTATGACGATGGATCGAGCCCCTCCCCTGTGTTCCTCTGACCATAGCCAAATGCCCCAATACCTGGTTTTCTGTGTCCTGTGAGGAGGTGCTGCCCAGTTTCCTACCTGCAGTCTCCCCTGTTTAGAGGTCTTACCTAGTGAGCTCTCCCTGGGGTTTCCATAAAGGCCTGAACCCCACCTGTGAGTCTGAGAACTTTTCTTCCCCCTGATCCTTCAGCCTTCCAGAGGGACAGAGGAGGACCTGGAGTCTCTGCCTCTGGGGACCAGTCTATAGTCTACCTCCCTCCAGGTTAGGCAGGATGACACAGTCCTTTCCTGCCAACTTGTGGATGGTGGACATCTTCATGGCAAAGCAAGGTGAAGCCAGAATCCTGTCCATAGAAAGCAGGGGCAGGAGCATGGCTAGAGGTCAGGCCTCATTCTCCTGTCCTGGAATGCAGGGCAGTGGGGCCTTCTCAAGCGTCCTGGTGGCTGGAATGACTTTGCATCTGGCTTTGGCTACTGAGTTGGGCCCTGCCTCTGCACCACTCACTTGTCAAGAGAGGCTCCCACTCAGCCCCCGGGATGGACTTGGAACAACTAGCTAGTTGGTCAGAAGGTTCCTTGCCTTCTCTATCCAGGGCTACTAGTTCTATGAGCACCTTGGCTGGGTACTTGCCTCACCTGGGCTTGCTGCTGCCTGCTAGCTGAGGCAGAAGAGGGCTGAGCTGGCCCTGAGCCCACTCCAGCATCTCCAATGCTTCCCCAGGGCCAGGGAGGTTAATTGGAGCAAAGCCCTGAGCCGCCTGCGCCTGGCCACAACCCCATTTGATGAGTAACGAGGCCCCGAGGGCTTCTGCCTGCTCAGCTCAGCCCCACAGACTGCAAACATAAATCTCCCGCTCCTCTCCTTTGGGATCCTAGAATTCAATTAAGGCCTCCTCCTCCTGCTGCCAGCTCGCTCAGAGGCAGGTGGGGCTGTAGGTCAGCAGCCAGCTTAGGGCCTGTTCTGGGCCCTCAGTGTCAGGACTGAGGAATGCAAAGCCAGGGCTCTCAGGAGCCTCACAACCCTCCCAAGCCAGGAGGCCAACATATGTTGGGCTTAACAGTGGCTATAGTTGACATGACAGAAACAAAGCCCGGGCCTCCAGGGCTCACCATGAAGGAGGAGCCTAGGTGATATCACTTGTGCACACAGAGTCAATGCTGGTCAGAGGCCCTGGGCAGTGCTGGGGCTAGGGGCATATAGTCCTTTCTGGGGGTGCCAGGAAAGTTCCCCCAAGGGTGATGTTAGAAAGGCTCATGTTGGGAATATAGGAGGCAGAGAGAAGAGCTGGGGAGAAGGCCCTGAAGGCAATGTGGTATGTGTGAGCTCTGTAGGGATCCAAGGGTAGAGCACAGGGTGGAGGGGGCTAAGGGGGCAGGAAGGTGAAGGGGGCAGGAGGATAGAGGGGGCAAGAGGATGGAGGGGGCAGGAAGGTGGAGGGGGCAGGAGGGTGAAGGGGACAGGAGGGTGGAGGGGGAAGGAGGGTGGAGGGGGAAGGAGGGTGGAGGGGGAAAGAGGGTGAAGGGGACAGGAGGGTGGAGGGGGAAGGAGGGTGGAGGGGGCAGGAGGGTGGAGGGGAGAGGAGGGTGAAGGGGACAGGAGGGTGGAGGGGGAAGGAGGGTGGAGGGGGCAGGAGGGTGGAGGGGACAGGAGGGTGGAGGGGGAAGGAGGGTGGAGGGGGCAGGAGGGTGGAGGGGACAGGAGGGTGGAGGGGACAGGAGGGTGGAGGGGACAGGAGGGTGGAGGGGGAAGGAGGGTGGAGGGAACAGGAGGGTGAAGTGGGTAGAGGTGACAGGAGGATGGAGGGGGCAAAGGACAAAGGGGACAGAGATGACAGGAGGCCAGTGGCCAGCAGGAGGGAAGAGAAGACAGAATAAAGGACAGAGGGCTAGGGACAGGATAGAAGGGGCAAGGCTTCCAAGTCCATTTTATAAGGACTTTGGTTCTTTTTTTGTTTGTTTGTTTTTTGTTTTCCCTTTTCTTTTTTTCTGTGGGCCGTGGGGCTTGAACTCAGACCTGGGCACTGTCCCTGAGTTTTTTTGCTCAAGGCTAGTGCTCTACCACTCTGAGACACAGTGCCCTTTCTGTTTTCTCAGAGTTAACTGGAGATAAGACTCTCAAGTACTTTACTGCCTGGGCTGGCTTCAAACCACGATCCTCAGATCTCAACCTCCTCAGTAGCTAGAATTATAGCCGTGAGCCATCAGCACCCAGTTGGCGCTTCTTCTTGTCTTGGTTTTCTGAAACAGGGTCTCACTGCATAGGACAAGTTAGCCTCAAACTCTCTATCTTCTTGCCTTAGCCTCCCAAGTGCTATTTACAGTCAGGAATCACTACACTCGCCTTAACTTTGGCTTTGATTCTATGGGATATGGTGTGCTGAATTGCCTCCTGTTCCCTGGAAATTCATGACCACTCTGAACCTTACCATATGGCCTCAGGAAAGATGCCACTGATTAGGGGACATCAGTGGGCTTTGAGCACAAGAGACATGTCTGGACTTGAGGTACAGGTTGATGTGGCTTTGGTGGACTTGTTTTGTTGGAGTGTATCTCCCCAGAGCAGTGTGGAACTCAGATGCCAGAAAATAAAGCATTTAGAGAATGGAGGATGATGGTGGGTCAGTGCATTTGCATGAATGGAAACAGGAAATAGAAAACTGTTGAAGTTGTTGTAAGAAGGAGCAGTGGGGAGAAGAGTGATAGGAGGTGTGAGGGATGTATTGATTATATACATAGAAATGTCCCAATAACCCCTCCCCCCTACAACTAATGTATGCTAATGAAAAAGAACAGGGAAAGGAAAAAGAAAAGGGGAAAGCAAGCAAGTAGCTGCTCAAAGGCAGGGGCTGTGGTCTAGGGGATAAATAAAGAGCACACAGGGGGAGCCAAAGCCTGAATTCATGGCCACAACGTCCAAGACTCTGCTCAGGGCTGTGACCCTTGCAGGGCATTGGCCATGAGCACCCATTCCTCTCACATCTTGTCCTAGGTCTCCTTGCCTGGGCAGGCTGGGCCCCAGGGCCCCCTCTGGTCCTGCTCCCGGCCCCCCAGCAATGGCCCGGAGGAAGAGAGAATGCATTTAACCTTCCCCACAGGTCCTGAAAGGAGGCACAGAAACTTCCCTGGGAAGGACAAGCACCTTTCACAGAACATGATGAGCCAGCTTTGTTAGCTTCTCTTTGATCACAATTTCTCTGCTCCCATTGGCTCCCCTGCAGGCGGCTCATCACTGCTGCCCACATCTCCTGCCCCCTACTTGAGATGAACACCATAATGGAGGCTGCCAGGAAAGAGCTAATTTCTCCCTGTGGGAGTTGGCTGACTTCTTCCCTCCCTGTGCCTCCCACCCTGGCCTGGCTACTGTCCAGGGCCCTGCCTGGGCTCCAAAGCCCAACCATGAAGGCTGGTCAGGTCAGGGCCACGCCCCCCCCCCCCCCCCCCCCCCCCAGTCCTAGGCAGCTACAAATACAGAATGAGCAGTTCCACAGTTCCAGAGTGGCCCTGCACTCTGTGGTCTGAGCCACCTCCTCCTTCTCCCTACCTTTCCCCACCTGACCCCGAGCCTTGCCCCCCATCCCTTCCTCCCCAGCGCTGCTCACACTTCCAGACTTCCACTGTCCATTTGGCTTGGCCAGTCTGCATGTCTGGATGGCAAGCGTCTAGAGAAGGGACATTGTGGAGGTCCATTCTTTTGAGAGCTCCTGGGTTTCTATTTCACCCAAGTCTAAAACAAACAAACAAACAAACAAACAGACAGACAGACAGACAGACACAAAAGGACAAACATTGTATGGCTCTTCAGCTCTTCTCACCCATCTCATCCAGAATCAGCAACCTCAAAAAAGCAAATGGACTGGAGCAGGATTTGCTGTTGCTTAACAATACAGAGCTCTGTCTGAGAAGCTGGAAAAGCACGAGGAGTAGGTAGATACAGAGCTTGCACATCGTTGTGACTGTCATTAGTGCCCTTAAACCAATAGAGGCCCAGCACTGTGACAAATGCCTGGAATCCCTGCTACTTGGGAGGCTGAAATAGAAGGGCAGCAGTCTGAAGTTAGCCTGGGCAAGAGCATAAGCCCTTATCTGAACACAAAAAGGGGCTCTCAAGTGGTAATGCCACCTAGCAAACAGGAGGCTGTGAGTTCAAACCTCGGGAGTTCAAAAAATAGAAAGGGCAAAATTTATGGGACTGGCAATGTGGCTGAGGGATAGAGTGCTTGCCTAGCATTCATGAAGCACTGGGTTCAATTCCTCAGTACTACATAAACAGAAAAAGCCAGAAGTGGTGCTGTGGCTCAAGTGGTAGGGTGCTAGCCTTAAGCAAAAAGAAGCCATGGACAGTGCTCAGGCCCTGAATTCAAGCCCTAGGACTGGTTAAAAAAAAGTTTATGATATATATGTATGCATACACACATACCAAATAAAAAGAAATACTATGAGTGGACCAAAGTCTCAAATGGGAAAAGCAAAACCATGAACATTTCTTTCTTTCTCTGCAATGGGGAAGAAAATTTAATTGAGTGCCAACTACATGCCAGACATACCTTTAAGTGAACAAGCAAGCTGGGACTGGGGGTTATCAGGGGACAGGTCTAGCTGTCAGCATCTCTCCCGCCCTCAGGCAGTTCCATTTTAGTGGTTAGAGCGCTTGCCTAGCATGCATGAAGCCCTGGGTTTGATTCCTCAGCACCACATAAACAGAAAAAAAAAAAAAAAAAAAAAAAGCCAGAAGTGGCACTGTGGCTCAAGAGGTAGAGTGCTAGCCTTGAGCAAAAAACAATCATGGACAGTGCTCAGGCCCTGAATCCCAAGCCCCAGGACTGGAAAAATAAACAAACAAACAAATAAATATAGTAAAGGTGGTATGCATAGGGGTTATAGAGTTATATAAGTCAGATAATGAGTACAGTTCTTTTTGAACAGTGTTTCTTCCTCCCTCATTTTCTCCAACCTTTTTTTTTTCTTTTGCCAGTCCTGGGGCTCGAATCAGGGTCTGGGCACTGTTCCTGAGCTTCTTATTGCTCAAGGCTAGCACTCTACCACCTGAGCCACAGTACCACTTCCAGATTTTTCTGTGTATGTGGTACTGAGGAATTGAACCCAAGGCTTCATGCATGCTAGGCAAATATTCTACCACTAAGCCACATCCCCAGCTCCGCCCCATACTCCCTCCTGTCCTGCAACTTTTTTTTCAAGTCATTCACCAACTGCATGAAATCCACTCTGGCAACTGTGTCATGGTATCAGCTGTCTTCTGCTGCAGGAGAAAATATTCAGAAGCAGCTGTTTATTTTATTATTTATTTATTTTGCTGGTCTTTGGGGTTGACTGGTTTGGATAGGTGGATTTTGTGGGGGTCTTTCACGTAGCTCAGTCAGATAATAGTTGAGTCTGAGTCACCTGACCGATTGGTAGCTGGCCATCTGAGATAAGTCTGGCTTATTGGCTGAGATGGCTGGAGCATCTGGGAACTGCCAGGTACCCACCTGTCCACAGGGCTACTCCAGGTTCTTTGAAGCATGGCTGTCTCTGTCTTATATGCAGCTGGTGTTCCTAGGGCGTGCAGTAGCTTGGGCTTCCAGTGACCTGGCTGAGGAGTCATGAGGCCTCTCTGACTATGTGCTGCCAGTGTTAGGGTTTAGTTGGGGTTTTTCTCCCAGACCATACATTAGGGTCTGAGCCCCCAAAACCTCAGCATAGAAGTTTCTTTAGAATATATTGCTGTGGATATGGTTGGTTAAGATGAGATCTTACTGGTCCACGACATCTTACAGGGTTTCTGGCATCCTTCCTGGATCCTCCATGTCCTGGCAGAACCCAGTGGGTCTTTATAGGATCTGTGGCCACAGCCCTTCCTCCCCTCCTTTGTTTTCAGCAAGTATGCAGCCACATTCTGCCTCTCTGATATCTTGGCCTTTACATCCTGGAGAGAGTTCCAGAGCGGCTCTCTTCCCCAAATTCCAGCTACCTCCTGTTCCCCAGGGTCTGGGCAATTGTTGGGAAGGGGGCCTGGAGTGGCACACAGGATCTGGGGCACACAGGGCATGGATCCAGCCTCAGGTTCTGGGGTTTGTGGAGACGTAGCTCTCAGGAAAGAGGATGTCTCTCATCAGGACATGTCTCCCTCCCAGTGCTGTGGTCCTTGCTGGCTGTATTGTGAGGCTGCCTGGGAACTGGAGAGCAGGGCATGTGTTTGGATCCAATCTGAGTCCCAGGCCTGCTTATGCTGTCTAGCATATGGGCCAGCTCTGAGAAGTGTGACCCCTCCCAGACACTGCCCCTGCCATGGCGTGGAGTGTGCTGGTTCACATGGTGACAGGTGTCTGTGCCCACAGAGAGGGAGGCAGGCAGACAGCTGGCAGGCAGGAATGGTTTTGTCTGGGGAGCACTCAGAGCCTGGTTTCAAGCTCCCCTCATTCCCGGAGTCCACATCCATGTCCCATTGCCTTCATCTGCCTCTCTGAGTCAAGGCCTTGTCTTCCTTCCCCAGCACCTGTGCAGCACCTGGACTGGCAGATGGGGGCTCAGGGGATCAGCACTGTGCCTCTCCCTGCCCTGCATTGACCACTGCCACTCCAGAAGCAGCTAGGACAGCGCGAAGCCCTTCCAGCTATAGCCAGTATTATGGGAACGGGACTTAAACATGCTCATAGTGTGCTTTTAGCCTGATAACAAAGCTACTTTTTTTCAGTTAACATTTTTAAGGTTTTTTTCTTTCCCATTGTCCTAACTCCCACCCCCATGTCCCCACATCAGAGAACTCAGGAATGTCTTTACAGCTCCAGGCAAGGGCACCATGTTCCTCTCCTTATCTCTCTCACCACAGAATGTCCAGGACAGTGAGAGCTACAATTCAGGAGGTGAACGGACCCAAGGCCCCCACATGGCACGTACATTCAGGAGCCCATGCAGCTGGGAATAGGGCTGGCTTGTTTTGTTTCATTTTTGTGCAGGTCCTGGGTCTTGAACTCAGGGCCTGGGCACTGTCCCTGAGTTCTTTTGGTGTTCAAGGCTAGCATTCTACCACTTGAGTCACAGCACCACTTCCTTTTTCTGCATCACAGCCCCACAGTGATTTTTCTGAGTAGTTTATTAGAAATAAAAATCTCAAGGACAGGGCTGGGGATATGGCCTAGTGGCAAGAGTGCTTGCCTCGTATACATGAGGCCCTGGGTTCGGTTCCCCAGCACCACATATGCAGAAAATGGCCAGAAGTAGCGCTGTTGCTCAAGTGGCAGAGTGCTAGCCTTGAGCAAGAAGAAGCCAGGGACAGTGCTCAGGCCCTAAGTCCAAGCCCCAGGACTGGCCAAGCAAAACAAAACAACAACAAAATAAAAACCTCAAGGACATTCCTACCCAGACTGGCTGTGAACCATGATCCTCAGATCTCAGCCTCCTGGGTAACTAGGTTTACAGGTATGAGCCACAGGCAGTGGTGGCTTTTGTCTTTTCTTTTTTGACACTATCCTTGAGCTTCTGTTGTGATTTGGTATTGCGTTTAGGGGATCAAATTTCCAGTATCACCATGGCACAGGGCTGAACTTCCCTCCACCCCCTCCATCAAGCCTAGCTCAGCTGGGCAGTGTCACAGAGTCACAGAGGATCAGCAGTGAGGGGCTGGGGCCACAGGTGTGTGAGGCTGGAACACTTCTTTCCCTGTGGCAGGGGTCCACGGGCTTCACTGAGATCAGACCCTCCCCATGAGGCAGGTGCTCCTGGCATCCTGATTTCACCTGTGGGCAAGGCGATGCGGCCACACAGGGAGTGAGGCAGCTGCTGCATGGCCTTGGCCCATGCAAAACCCTGGCCTCACTAGCTAAGTGCTTCCTTTCTCAGGGCAGCATCTAGCCATGGCCATGATGACACATACCCAGGTGGATGCGCACAGCACAGTGGCTCAGCAGACATGCGTGGGCACAGGCAGACATGTAGGCAGGTATGCTCGCTCACACGGACACCTGTAACCAGGTGTACCTGGACACAGATGTGAACTCTCCATTGGTGGGGTGGCCTTGAGTGACGCTTGTACTCCAGCCTCATCCTGTGGTCGCCTCACTCTGTCCTCACCAGGATGGCTGAGGCACTATCACCTTAGTTTACATGTGAGGAAATAGAGGCACCAGGAGCTTAGGTAATGGACTCAGGCCACATTGGGACGTGTGCGGGGGTGGACAGAGGTGCCAAGGATCAGCCCCAGGAACCCCTGCACCCTAGACTCTGCTGCCTGCCCAAGTTCTGGAGTGGAAGGCCCTTTCATGCCTCTTGATACAGGAGGCACCTGCTCCACTCCTTGGTTGGCAGTTTGGTCCCACTGGGGCTGTATTGGAAGGGCCATACTGGAAGGGCCAGAGACTGAATGTTCCCACACTGCCATCTGGTGGCCACTGTGTGCCTTGGGACGTTCTGGGCCTCTGCTGAAAGCCCAGGCTCCTTGTAGTGGCTGTACTGCTCCCTCAGCAGTCCCCTGGGGAGCCCCTGCCAGTGCCCCCCACTTCCCTGGGGTAACTTTTGGGGCACTATCCTCAAAGGATATTGGGAAGGACATGGGCCAGAGCTGTTTGGATCCTGTACCCAGAACGTGGAGAAAGCCTGCAAGAGGGGCACCTAGGGGAAATTCCTGCTCACATTCCAACTCTGTCCCAGAGCCTCCAGCCCCTCCACCACCCGGGGTAGAAGTATGTAGGTGCCTGCTATGATGAATGAGCAGGCCAGGGCCCCTGCTGTCCCTCTGGTGCCCCAGCACCCAGCAGTCTCTAGCCAAGATATGTTCTTGCCCTGCCAAGATATGGCCTGGCCTGCCAACCCCCGGCAAGACCTGGGGAGGACCTGGGCCTTGCTAACTCAAGCCGTGCCAGCCGAGAGGGCTGGGCAAGCCCACCTGCTCCCATGCTGCCCACTAGCCTCTTCCACATGCCTCATGTGCAAAGCCACTGTCCGCCACCCTCCCTAGCGCAGGAGGACTTGACCTTCAGGTCTTCACTGCTGGCACTTCCATGCTGGGGAGGTGGGTGGTAGGTGAGGAGAAAAAATGGCTAGCAGTTGGTTTCAGAGAGTGGCAGGTGCCCAGTGCTGAGGTTGAGAGAGACAGGTGGTATGTGAAAGTGGGGAGCTGGGAAGGGCGTGCAGTTCAAAGGCCTTGGGGTGACAGGTTGTTGTGATAATCAATCCAGAAGCAGATCTGTGTGAGGCCTGACATTCATCCTGAGGACTATGGAGAGCTGGGGATCTTAGGCATGAATGGACCTGGAACCCAGGTTTGAGGAGGTATTTCCAGGCACCCCACCCTCCACCTTCACCCCACCCAGGGAATGCTGCTGGAGGGTTTACCTATGCTTTTTTTCTGGACTCCAGAGACTTGCCTTTAATTCCTCCCCTAGGTGGTAGGCCTAGGTTGGGTTCTTCCAAATCTGCACTTGTGGAGCTGCCGGCCTGCCACACAGAGGCCTTGGCTGCTGTCAGGAAGATGCTCAGGGAGTGTTTGGAAGGAGACGAAGGTCCCTGAGAAAGCAGAACCAGCCAATGAGTTCTTGTTGTCTGCATAGATTCTTTGCTCTGGTTTACCCATGGCACAGCTCCTAAAACTCTCCCTGCTCTGGGCAGAGCAGGATAAATGTGGATGCATAAACAGGCAAGTAATCCAATCTCAGTCCCAGCTTTGCCCCCTGCATGGTTGCCCTGGGCAACGGCTGGAGTGGGACTTGTCTCTAACCTTAAAACCTGATTACCTTCCCAGCACAGTAGTTAGCCCTGAGCCTTTAGCGGGAGGGCGTTGGTTTATGGCTCCCACAGGGCCTTGAACATTCACTGCCCTTCCTCCTAAGTGATTCACTTATTTAGTTATAGGGAAGGGCTGCCTGTGATGAGGGCTGGATTACCGAGTCCAGTGTGCCCAGAGGCTGTTCTTAGGGTCTCTGGGCCTTGGTGTTTCCCAGGATGCTCCCCCGCTCTCTGAGAAGGAAGCTCCCATGGCATGAGGGCCTTCCCTAGGGTGGGCTGCAACACCTCATCTTCAGGCTGAAAGCAGGACACCCCTCTTCCCACCACAAGCCAGATCCTGTGGTCTGCACCTTCAGAACACATCTTCAATCTGTCCACCTCCTAGGCTGCCATCTTAGGCCTGAAGTGTTGCAGTAGCTAGCCACATCTCTCCAGTTTCCACTGACCCTCCATGTCTTTCCTGCTACAATGGACAGTTTGTTCTTTTCATATCCAGCTGCTTCTGCTTGGCTTCATTGCTGGCTCTTCCTTCTATGCTCGAAACTCGGTTCACTGGGACGTGTGAGGAGCTCAGTCCTCAACAAGGTCAACCCCATCTTGGCAAGACCTTCCGACTCCTGCTTAACCTATATCTCCCACTATTCCCTCCCTTTCCTGCCTGTTCATATGCGGGACTTACCAGCACCAGGCTCCCTGTTGCTGCCCTCCACCACAGAACAGTGGTTCTTTGTCTGCCCAGATACATTCCCAAGGCCAGCCACAGTGCCTGCTGTTCGGCAGACCCTCAACAAATTCATTGAATGAATGCATTCAGGAAGCTGAAGTTCAGCAGAAACTCATCTCCCAGGCCCAGTGAATATTGCTGCAGAGGTGTTTGCAGCAAGGAGCTGCCTGTCCCTGTGAGAGGTGCAGGTGAGACAATGAAAGCATGTGATCAATCGGGGAATTTCCCCACATCTCTCTACTCCACTGGAAGCCCTGGAAGGAAAGTGCTGGGAGTGTCGTGATGACCCAGTGTCCTCCTCGCTCTGCAGCCCGAGCCCTACAGCCTCTAGCAAGGGGGAGGCTGAAGGCCGAGCACAGACGGCAAATCCTGTCTTCTTGGGCTGCTCAAGAGTTTAACAAAGTGGCAAGGATCTCCTTTATCAGACCCCCGACCATTGCACTTTCCTGCTCTTGAGATGTTAGGCCTGGCTGTGGGTGCACTTTGGTATCAGTGATGGTACACATCTGTCCCCAGCGATTACAAGCGACTGGACATGTGGCCAGGTGAGGTGCATCCTGCATGTGTCTGTGAGCTGCTAGGATGGCTTGTTATATGGCTCCTCTCAGCCACACTGAGTGATGCACTCTTCTGACACAGACAAAGTCTGTCTCTTTTCTTCTAGTTCAGAGCAGAGGGCCTGGGGCTCTTTCTCAGGGACATGTGAAACTCTTTGCTTGTAGGTCCCTCTGGAACAGATAAGAAGCATCCTGGGGAGCATATCTGCAGAAGCTGGAAGAAACTGTGGTCTGCTCCTGCTGCAGAGGAGGTGGCATGACCGGATGGACAGAAGGCCTCTCAGGGCTCCGTCCACAGCTCCGTCCAGGGTTCTCTCCCAGGCTGTGCACTGGATTGGGGGATGGCTCAAGGAACCTGCACCCCAAGCAGCAGAGGTGAGACCTGCAGGTTCAACAGCCCAGAGCTCCTGAGACCACACACACAGCAAAGGGCCTTTCGTGAGCATGTCCTTCTAGGTTCTCTGAGCAAATCGCATCCACAATACATGGTGTTTATAATATGTTATTAATGATAATAATTTCATGTTATTTATGTCTCCCACAAAAGCAGCCGGCTTCCTGGGATGGTTCATTGGTCTATTCACACATGATTTCCACACATCTCTAAAGATTACCATTTTAACAGCTTTTGGTATAGATACTGAGAGGCAGTTACATTTAACAGTGCATAAATCTAATTCCCTCTGCACTCAATTTTCTCAGGCTGCAGAATCAATTTGGGTCTGTCAGGATTTTATTCCAAAGTCTATTAATGCCCGTCCCTTTCCTTACAGCCCTCCCCCCGCCCCCCTCCCACTTTCCCCTTTCATGGGCTCAATCCTGCAGAAAAAAGATGCCTGGCTGATACAGGGTAACAGCCTTTTATCTCTTTACAACAAAATCTAATTAGGCATGAAGGAGACACGCAGGGGAGGTCCATCCTGATCCATGTCACAGCTCCTCTGCCCACTGGCAAGGGGCTTTGGTCTTAATAGCATCCTGCTGACAGGACAGAAAACTACAGGACCCTCTCTCCCTCCCTCCCTCCCTCCCTGCCTCCCTCCCTCCCTTCTCTTTGCTCCTTTTTCTTTTCTTCCTTTTTCCCTCAGGAGATTGAACTCAGAGCCCTAGGGGTTCCATGCCCCAGGCTGACAGGTCCCTGCCTACCTGGGTCACTGGGCAGTCTGTAAGAACTTGTGTGTGCAGAACTTGAGTCTGTTGGGCTCCACCTACCTTGGCGTAGTGTGTTCCTCTGTCCCTGTGTGACTGGCTTTCCTCAAGTTTGCTTCATGTCGCTGCTCTCCACTGTTTCCAGACTGTCCCACTGAAGCCATTGCTGCTTTTCGTTGCCAGCACAGCAGCTGTGCCTTGGGTTCTGCTTTGGGCTTTGGTGAGTGTGGCAGTGATTCAGAACCACGAGGGCCCTTGCTTGCTTGTCTCAATCACCAAAAGCCCCAGCTGGGCAAACGGACCACTGGGCACTGTGTTCACTGAATTGGTGTGGGAACAAGATTTCCTAGTGAGTTAATGTTGTTTTCCACCCCTATCCCCATAAAGGAGACTCTACCAATTTGTTTCTAGAACATTTCTGATTAAAACAAAAAGGATGATAAATGAGTTACTTCAGCGAGATAAGACTTTAGAGGGTAGGTGGGAAAGGGAGTGTGTGGGGTTCAGATTGACCCGGAGGAAGGGCCAGGCACATGGAGAAGGCATGTAGTCTTGTCACAGGGTGCCATTTTGCAGGTGGAATGACCCTCCTGTGGCAGAGCCTGGTGCTACTGGGCATGGTGGAGCCTTCAGGAGGTGGGTACTGGAGGGGCCCAGGCAGGGAGCCTGGTGATCACAGTCAACAAACTGCTCTCAAACCCTTAGCCAGGCCCCTGAGAGCCTGCAGGAGCCAAGGGCCACATGCCTGCCCAGGGTTTCCCTGCTCACATAGTATCTGGTGGTGAGCATGGACTGTAGGAGCACCACTGATTGCTTCCTCTGTCACTTCCATTGTGGGAGCCTTTCTAGCCTAATCAAGCTTCTCCAAGCCTTCAGGTCCCTGCTGTTGCCACAGCAACAAATGACTCATAATAGTCTCTGTGTACTTCAATAACTGAGGGACAGGAACAGCGATGGACAGTTCAAAACCAGAGGAAGAAGAGGGAGGGCGGCTCATGGCTGGGCAGTAAAGCCAGGGCCTTGGGGACAGGAGCAGAATCCCCTCTCCCCCTTCCTCCCAGAAGTTGCTGGCTCAGGTCCTGCATGGAGCTGGCTCTCTCTCCTTTCCCATTTGGGGCCTGGAGCAAAAAGTTTCAGTCAGTTCTCTGGTGTCATGGGCAGCTAACAGTTCTGAAGGCTGGAGGCCCAGGACCACAGCCCTGGAAGATGTGGTGACCTGATGGGTATTTATGGCTTATATCTCTGTCTTGCATAGCCAGCCACAGTCTGAATCCTGAGATGTATTTTTCCCCCTGATTTTTTCCCCTGCTCCCAGGATTCTTGTGCTAAGGCTATGTAGCTAGGAGTGGGTCAGAGAGCAGAAAAGTGTCTTGCCTCTGTCTCTACTCTTTCTATCTCAGTCTCTCAGTCTCTTGGTCTCTGCCTTACCTCGTATCTCTGCCTCTGTCTCCTGTCTGTGTTTCTCTCTCTCTCTCTCTCCCTCCCTCCTCTTACTATCTCTGTCTCTCTGCCCCTCCTTTCTGTGTGCCTGCCTCTGTTTCTTCGTGTAGCTGTCTCTCCTTTCCATAGCTGTTTCTCCTTTCTCTGGCTGTCTTTGTGTGCAGCCCCTCCCGGGCACACTGAAGTAGAGGCAGGGACTGTGTCCCATTTTCTTCCCACCGGTCTCACTGCTGCTCTTGCTCCAGGCTCAGAGCCCTCACAGGCTCCCTCTTATCCCTAACTGTGCTCCTGGGCATCCCTCAGAACCCTTCCTCCTTGACCTCCCAAATCCCCAGGTCGGTGCCCCTCACTCCTTCCTCTTTGTGTACCCTGCATTAAGTGTGTCAGAAAGTCCCATAGGCCTCTCTCCAAACACCCTCGGAGCCCACCCTGTTACTGCAGCACAGCTACCCTGAGCTTGGGATGGGAGTAGACGCTGGGGGACTCTACTGGGCTCACGCCCCTTCATTTCTCCCCAGCATTTGGGGCACAGCTGTGCCAACCCAGTTAGTAACATCACGCTGGCACATGTGCCCTATTAGTGCTCAGGAAACAAGCTTAATGCAGCCCCACGGCAGAGTGGCTTTGAGGAAGCAAATCCCTTAATGTTCCGGGCAGGCCTGAAGCTCTCACCAGCCGCTGTCCTCTGATGTGCACTTTGGTTAAGTGAATTATTCATCGTGGAGATTACTGCTTGCATCCCAGCCGGCGGTTGGAGCTGCACACAGGGCCTCTGGGACCCTGGCCGTTTAGGCTCCAGTTTCTCCCATGTGGAGGAGGTGGGGAGGGGTCTGGGCTTTCCTGGGGTGAGAACCAAGCCAGGAGGGGGCTACAGCACCAGTGGGTGCCAGGGCCTCTCTCTGGGTGATTGTACTCCAGCCACAAACACTTATCAAGCACATATTATTTGTAAGCCCCATGTAGGTGCTAGAGAAGTGTCTGGAAACCAGGGGCATGTCTCTGCTACCAAAGAGGGCAGGATGGACAGGAGGCAAATATGGGCCACGTGAAGCCCTCAGGGGGGTGGGTAGGAAGGAAAAGAGCTGTTATGAGAGCATCTTGTCTTCTTCATCTCAAACAGAAATGGGTTGAGAGCTTCTTCAGAGTCCAGCTGACCTCTCTAGCCCAGCCAGCACCCCACCTCCACAGTTCCCTCTGACGCACTAGGTGGGAGAGCTGGGCCGGACACCACACAGTCTTGTCTTTTAGCCTGAGGAGGTGGAGCCTTTGGATGAGTGGACAGAGGGAAAGAGCTTACTGATCAGGACCAAATGCACACAGACAAGACACCACACCATGGAGGTGGATGCTCATGGGGGGGAAAGGGAGAGGGAGAGGCCTTCCTTCAGCAGCAGCCACGATTGAGGCTACTGGTGGTAGATAAGCACACAAGCTGATGGTGGAGGACAGGCACACAGGCTGGTGGTGGTGGACAGGCACACAGGCTGGGGGTAGATAGGCACACAGGTGGGTGAGAGCAGATACACAGGCTCGGGAAAGGCTTCAGCCAAGAGGGAGGCCCTTTCCCTCATCTTGTTGAAACTGTCTTGGGCAGGCCATGGAAGAGGGCAGCACAGATGGTTGTCCTCAGGAACCATGCACCAGCTGTCCTCTGCACTTGTGGGCTCGTGCCTGCTGGTCCTGATTAGCTTCAGGGCACCCGAGTGCAGAGTCCTACCCAGATGCTTGAGCCTCTGGGAGTCTCTGGGTGTGCAGAGGCCTCTGCCGGAGTGAGTGTGAGGGTTTCAGACTGAGCAATGTTCTGCTAGGGGCTGGGGCGATGGAGCCCACAGAGCCTGGCTGTGCCTCAGAGCCCTGGTCTTGCTTTCTGGTCCACAGGCTCCAACACATTGTGGCAAGTTTGACACCTAGTGGTCAGAGGAGACTCTGCGGCCCTGGGTGGCCCTCTCAGACCTTTGTTTTCTTGGGGCTGACAGAAGACCGGCTGCAGGTGCCAAGGTGGACACAAGGCCTTGGGACCCCCCTCCCTCCTGTGGCACAACACAAATGGCACCCACTGGTGAGTCAGGGCTGGTGCAGGCTAGTGTCTGAGTTACATCAATTACCCATGGTGCCCTTGTTGGCTGGTCATGGAGGAACTGGGCCCCGGGCAGCAGTTAGCTCTTCTGCCTGTATCTCTCCACTGTCAGCATTGCTGGTCTCAATATTGTCAGCCATCACTCGCCTGTGGTCTGACACCAGGAGGTGTCAGGAGGGGCCTAGACACGGCCCCATTCCCTTGAGTATGGGCTGAACACTGGCTCCATTCTTGAAAAGGAGGACAGATTTTGGAAGCCAGAACAAATGCTTTAGAGTGTGTGTGGCCTGGCTGACACCCACACGCCAAGCTCTTGTCCCCAGGGACCCCAGGGACCCCCCAGATTGTGGCACTGGTGTGTGTCTGTTGTAAGATGTGGGGATGATGCACCTGTTCCCTTTCCCCAAGCACATGACCCTGTGCAGCTGTGGAGACCCAGATGGAGGCCTGGAGCCTGGGAGCGCCTCAGCGGGGTGAGATCTCTCAGACTGCTCCCTACAAAGTGGTAGAGAGCTACAGGATGGGATGCTGGCCTAGACTGAACAGACCAATCACTTGCTGGGGGAACAAAGACCCCAACAGCTCCTGTGGAAGCAAGTAGTGGGGGCCCTTTCTGGGGTGGGGCCTGCCAGGGTTGGAGGAAGCCTGGAGCCTGTGGGCTTCAGGCTTGCAGAGCTGTGCATGCCCACTAGGTGGCAGAAGGGCCACGTGCCTTGAACCTGTCAGCTGGCATGCCATGGTGAAGGGCACAGCCATGCATACACATGTGTTGCACTGAAGTGAAGAAACCCCTCCCTCAAACACCGAGGCCTTGAGTGACAGCAGGGCCCGTCTTTGTCCCTGCAGGGACAGTGGGGGTCTGCTGTCCAAGTCCCGAAGGTGTGTCTGAGCACTGTCCAGTGAGGAATCAGAGGCTGAGTGAGGCCAGGCCTGCCCAAGGCCACCTGTGAGGGTGGGGAGACCACGTGGCAGCCCTGGATACATTATAGCCTCGCACGAACCCCAGGCCTGGTACTGTAACTTGGTTGAAAGACCCACAGAGGCGAGGAAGCTGCCTGAACCACGTGGTGCCACACCAGCACAAGGCAGTGGTCCCAGTGATAACAGACCCTGAGGCTTGAGGCTTGTCTCTGTTCCTCCTGCGGACTCCTGTGTCTTTGAAACGTGTCCCAGGTAGCCACATCTATAAGCCCACACCCCCATTCCCTCGCCTGACATCCCAAGATTCCGGCCTGACACCTGAGACACCCAGATGGACAGACCATACCCACAGAGCTGACTGGCAAAGCCCTGTTCCTTGGCAGGTGATCTCAGCCTGGCTGGGAGCATTGTTCACACCAGCTAGCCAGAGAACAGTCTTGTGGGGCAGAGCCTGCCCCATTCCCTCTCACTGGGCTGTCAAGGGCTCGCAGTACTTGAGTTGTTTGCAATGAAAAGAAGCTGCCCTTTCAAAATTGCATCCTGGCAGCCAATTACCTTAAAGTGGGCTTTGTTTGTTCTGGGAGGCTGGTTGATTTGCTGTATATATGTGTGAGCATGTCTGTGTGTATGTGTGTGAGCATGTCTGTGCATATGTGTGAGCAGATCTGTGTGTAGATGTGTGAGCACGCCTGTGTATAGATGTGTGAACATGTCTGTATGTAGATGTATGAGCATACCTGCATGTAGATGTGTGAGTACACCTACATGTAAATGTGTGAGCACACCTGAATGTAGGTGTGTGAACACACATGTACATAGATATGTGAGCACGTCTGTGTGTAGATGTGTGAGCATGTCTATGTGTATGTGTGAGCACACCTGTGTGTAGACATATGAGCACTTGTGCTTGTGTGTGTGTGTGTTTTCTGTCCTTGTCACAAGGATTGACAGAAGCCTGCATCTGCCTCTGAGTCAGTGGCTCCACCAGCTCATTGGGAAGTCCAGGAGGCGCTGATAGGCCAAAACGGGCCTGGCGTGCTTGGTGCAGGATGGCCAGGCTCCCTCCAGGATGACAAGGCCAGGCTCTTAACCTGATGGTGGAGGCCAGGGCTCCTTTGCAGTGGCCTGGGCTGAAGGGGAGGCTTGCCTCTCCTCCTAGCTCCAACAGGCTGACAGCCAGGCCCGGTGACTCCTTCCTGAGGTGTGGTGAGCAGCAGCAGGGCCTCATCCTAGTACTGATTGGGTTAGAATTGTACTGAGCCCCACCACTCAGTTGTAGGACCCTGAACCTCCAAGTGTAGCATTGTTTGGGAATGGGGCTGTTGCTATCTACCCCAGTGCTCCCCAGGCTACTGACCTCCATCCCCAGGCTTGTTGCAGTCATGGGCTGCAGTGAGATCCACTCCCAGAGCCTACTGACCAGCCAGCAGTAGGCAAGACTCAGGAGCAGAGGGTGGTGGGAGAGGTGGGAAGGGCTGGAGCAGGGAGGAGGCCAGGAAGCAAGGAGGTGGGGGAACTGGGCAGGAAGAGCTGGTGGCTGTCCTTGGTGGCTACCTGCCTCCTTGCCTGGCTCTTGGGCCCCTTAGGGGCCCATGACTTCACTGTTCTTTCAGATCCGTGGCTTAAAAAAACTTTCCCCAGGCCCAGGCTGCAGTGGGCAGATCCACACTCAGTTCCAGGAAGCTGGTGAACTAGAGCATCAGCTTGGTTCCCACCAGTCTTTAAGCTGTGATTGCCTTGGAAACCCACTGTCTGCTTCTGTCCAGGAGGTGTGGGAGAGCACTGTGGCCTGGAGCTGCGGTGGAGGGGCACAGGCTCTGCCCTGGGCAATGGTCCTACCTGCGGGTTACACCCTGGCACTCAGGGCCAGATGCACCACTGCTGGCAGAAAGGACACAGTGGCTCCTTGTGGTTGTAGGGGCTATGGCTCTGTGTGAAGCTGCTGGTAGTCAACTTGATGACTGTCTCTTCCAGTCCTTGTGAGACCCAGGGGTCAGCCTGATGACCATCTCTTCTGGTCCCTGGAGGGCCTGGTGGTCAGTTTGATGACCATTTCTGGTGGTCAGCTTGATGGCATCTCTTCCAGTCCCTGCAGGACTTGATGTAGGATGGTCAGTCCTGAAGAAGACCTAGTCCTATTCTTGACTGGCAGCTGGACCTTGGAGATGATATGAGGTGTTTTCTGGGACTTGTGACTCCCGAAGCTGAGCTGTAGTCACAGACACTGACAGTTCAGTGATTGGCTGTGCAGGTTTGAATGTCATCAACACTAGTCAGTTTCCAAATCGTGGTTTTCTCTGTTGTATTTTGGAACCAAGATGTTTGCTTGTTGGTCTCTTGAGTGGCTGTTCCCTTCTGCATTGTGGTGGTCAGGCTCGTCCCCAGGGCCCTTGGGCCTGTGGTGTGCACTTGTGGCTCTTACCCCAAGGACACAGGGGTGGCCTTCCAGCTTGCCTGGGCCTGAGACACAAGGGTCCAGCTTTGTGCTGATATGACCCCTAACCCTTCTTGGCTTCTCTCTCTGAGGCTCATGT